>NC_048419.1:22706588-22806746 GCF_013103735.1 Etheostoma cragini | reverse complement strand
ATATATATATATTTTAGGATTATTTTTGGGCATTTTAGGCCTTTTTTCATAGGACAGCTGAAGACAGGATAGGGGAGAAAGGGGGGGAATTACATGCAGCAAAGGGCTGCAGGTCGGAGTCAAACCCGTTTTACTCTAATTCCACTATGAAGTCAAACATACGGTGTACCATAGAGCTCCGTACTGTTCATTTAGTATTAAAACACTCCTACTCGATTGCATCCTGCATTTCATTACTACAGACCTTTTGCGTAAGTATGCATTCTATTTCTCCAAAAATAAAACAGAATTTTTTTTCTTATTGTAATTTTCCCGATGAAATTGTAAAAAGTTTTTCTTTTTCATTATTTCCCTTTCATATTTCAAGGAGCTTTGAATTACACTTTTTAATCTCTCAATGGAATATTTAATGAAATCACTGGTAGAAATAAGCCCATTCCAAACTGTGTCTTAATGCGGCACTACCCACATATTGGGTGTACAGTACGAAGCAAGTCCTCTGAGCCTTGTTAAAGTGGGATCTATTGGCATTCTAATGAAGAATATTTCTCTCAGTATGAAATATGATGTGGAGCATCCTTCTTAATATTGTTTTACTTCTGCTAAAAGACCTGTGGATTGCACAGCCCCCTTTTTTCCATAGTCCTCCTGGGGAAAGTTTAGTGTTCTTTAGTTTCATTTATTTTAATTGCCAGTGATGTTAAATCCATGACATGCTATGAATCTGGCTCAAGTAAAAAAACACAAAAAAAAACACAGTGCTTACTAATGTAGACGAATTCACAACAGGAGGCAGGATCAAATATTAACCATGGGCAGCAGATGTAAGGCAGCAGAGCTCAATGAGTGCCACAACAATCACAGCAGAAAATACACTGAAGTGTTGACCAGTGTGATCAATGCAGTGCCCTCTATAGCTGCCTGGTTACCAGTAATTAAAAACATGTAGCACTGCAACATGTACCGATCTGCACTGCATGTGCTGATTGAAAAAGAGCCTCACTTTCCAAAGCAAGAAATTCTCCAAGCTGTAAACGCTGACTGACTGTGGAAAAGAGCTTGTCTTCAACTAGCCTGATGGGGTAATTAGTGGATGATTTACGAGTTGCTGAAGGAGTAATATATACAGTCACACTGTACCGGCATCCTCCTGAACTATTTATGTGGGTGACGACGCGAGCGTATGTTCTCACCCTGCTACACATTTCTGCGGAACAGGATGATGGCATGGGACAGGGCTTGCGTGTTTTGATGTGTAGCTTCTATCACTCCTATTTAGCAGGTTCCCTGATGAAGATGCCAACCAGCAGCAAGCCAAAAACTACTGAGGAAGGAACTGTGTTTATGCAAAACGCCTTGCTGTCTGAATCCCAACAGCAGTGGCAGCAGTCCAGTCAGAGTAGCAGAGCATTACCCACTGCACCAATGAAGGCCATTGATAAGGGTATTTCACTGAAGCCATAAACTTCTTTCTTCTCTCCCTCTTGCTTCCGAGTGACACTGGAGTTTATCTAATGGGTCACAAACCATCTAGGGATCTTAAAAGCGCTGAAACAGCCGCACCAATTATACAGGCAGAAATTAGCTTTATAGGTGGATAAAGAGAGCAATGAGTTGTCAAATATGTTTGCTGGATAATTTCAGGGTGAGTCCCATGAGCTCTTTATGGGCATAAGTAGTTACATTATTGTAAAATTATTTTGAATCAGTGCTTTCAAGCTCAATATTTAAATTACTCTGGGGTTTTGCCCATTCAAATAATCCATGACAATAACCAGTTCATCAGTACTGATTACTTATTAGGTGTGACAGGGCAACACACATCAGCAATCAGAGGATCATACAGGTTGTAAACAAATCCTCAGGTAAGTTTAACTTATTTGGAATCCAAAATAAACAACAACAGTGAAACTATGACCCAAAAAGACATTGAGGTAGATATTAGACACATTATTTTAATCATTCTTTTTGTAAACAAAAAATAGCAGGTTGCAAAGAAATTCACACATTATCTTTGACTGTCTCAGTATGAAGTTAAATGGCCCACAAAAAAAAAAATACATTGCTTTTTCAGAGCCTCAAACATACAATTACGAGGGTCGGCTATGAGCAGATTCACTTGATGCAATTTTCATGTGTCTCCACTGGATTTCTGGTTAATTTTCTTTCCATGTGAAATGCACGCATACCTTTCCTCATTTCCAAGATGAATTGCTTTGTGGCTAAAGTTGCTGAAGCAGTGAGTTTGCACTCGAATGACCAGTCCAGAAAGAATGACACCATGTCTCTGTAGTTAACCTACTTCTCAATTCTTAGTAATACTTTGTTTTATTTCCACTGTATTGCTACCTTTCATTGTAAAAACGTGACTTCATTGTTTTTGTCAATTACATATAATTAGATAAGAGGCTGGTCAATGATGTCAGAACATCCATTGTGCTCTAGTCTCGAATTGCTAGACCATCCTCCAGAGCGCTGCAAAGGAGGGTCTTAAACGTGCTCGGGTATATTGGCATTTCTTTAAACCAATCAAAATTGTCTTGGGCGGTGCTAACCATAGTCCTCATAAACTGATCAGAGTCGAAAATAGCAACACTAGCCGGAATAAGGGGACGTCCGACGGAATTTCAGGGTCACCTGAACAATCCTGGAAATGAAAGTCATCGATACAGACTAATTGTGCGGCCATGAAAGGAAAATGCCGACTAAATTAAGAATACTTATGACTTAGAAACCTTTTTTTCTACCGATGTGAACATAACATCTCTGATTAGGAGCTACAGTACATAGAGGACATCAGATCTCTCTTGTTTGTGTTGAACTATTAAAAGATTACAAATGACGCAACAGCCTGGCTGTGGAGGGTGGGTGTGATATGGGTGTCAACTCTACATTCCTGAGCCAAGCATAAGCATCACCATGGTGAATCTACAGTACATCTCTTCACCACTGCTGGGCCTCTCCTCCATAAAAATGAGACAGCTACTCTCCTGACAGACGGGTGGAAAGGAACACAGTAGCTTCCTGTTGTGACGAGGGCATGTTATTCACCCTTGGATGAGGTCAAACAAAAGCTAAGTTTAATACTTCCTCCCAGGGTCCTCTTGGGCCATCCTTCTCTGTTATACTGATAAATAGGTTTGCCAACTAAATTCTGAAATAAAAGTCTTGCAAAATATAATATTTCTTGTATCACCATCATATTCAAGTATGAGACAAAGACCCAAGGGCAGTGACAAGGATGAGCACTTCATGAAAATAAAGTCATTAGCACACCAAATGATAATCTGTGATCACTATGCTCCTGGCTTGGCCTAAAGGCATGCATATTAAGTGATTATCACAGCCAGGAAACCTAAACCCCGGGGAAAACTTAATATACGTTGTGTTGGAACGGTTCCATTCATTAAAATGTCTCATTCACAGGGAGGCGGTTTCACTCAGATTCAATAGCTGTTGTGTTATAGATGGGAATCAGCAGTTGTGGAGAGAGACACCTGAATGCTGTGTGGGGATTAGATTTAAACGATGACAAATCAATTCTGAGGTGTTCTTATTGTAATAGGTGTCAAAAGAACGTCCTCTTGGTCTTTAAATGCTTACAATTAAAATGGTACACATCTCAAAAAAGACTTCTCTCAAGTACTCATTTTTGAAATTTAGGGCTGGAAGCTCGCTGACTATGGGAGTCACTCGAGAACTCACGAGCCCTCGCCCCGGCGCAGCGCCCGACGTAAAGCACAATGTGTCTTTGCTATTTTAAGAGCGACGGAGTTGTTAATTTCCCGCGCGGTGCCCACGTTGTTTAAATAGCAAATGCACCTGCGCCCATCTTTGCGCCCATGGGCATGCTGGTCTTTCGGGGGAATGTGTTCAGGTGAATTCTTGGCGTATTGCTAACTTGCGGCAGCAAAACGTGATCACGCCATTGACCAACAAAACGGTACAAGAGTGCCTGGCTTTTAAAGGTAATGGGAGATGACACTCTGGTTTATTGCATGTAAAACACACCTATTAAAGACACTAAGTATAATCCTTTTGAACCATGAGCCCAGCGCACAGACCCTTTTTTCCGCCGTCAAACTAGCAAAAGTGGACGTGGACATGCCCTAAACGCACCGGCGCCATGCGCTTAGATCGTTAAAATAGGGCCCAAAATCTCTGTAGTCTTCTGGCTGTTCCTTGCCCACAATTGTGTACCTCGGCACTCCATCCCTTGTTTTACTGAGAGCACTGTTTAATCTTCTCTATTTCGTCCAAATTTATCAGCAAAATAGCTCCTATTTTTGCGAAAAGCCATTTCATCCTGTGCCTGTTGAAAAGATTACTCTCCTCAGCTCACATCTTTCTTATTAAAGCAATGCTAAACGAATGAGCTATCACTAAAAGTAAAATGCATGCTTGATGATAAACAAAAGTGACAGGTGAACAACAACTAAATTACAGTTTAAGGAAGGGTGCTGCCATCAAGGACAAAGTGAGGCCTGGGGGGGTAACACTTTCAGTCATTGACTGTGTAATATATCTCCAGTATGATGTTGTCAAAGCAATATGCTGGGATTTAAACACAGCAATATCAGCCGAAAACACAAGAATCAGAGGAATGATGTACCACAGAGATTGCATTGCAAATGCTGTTCCTTTCTGGGAAAGAAAAGAGACTACACAAAAGAAAGATCACAGAAATGTTCCATCTGATTTAAATGATAGGTTGACTATTCTGCACCCTAGAGCTTATTCTAATCTTGTTTCACATCATTTGTCATTGTGCATTGCAAAGAAGAAGTTTGCTGCTGGCTTTGGAAGTGAGGACCCAGCCTAACTTTCCAATCTTTCACTATCCCAATCAATTAGGCTCAAATCAAAACAGCACAGGTTTTGTTTTTAATGATAGGAAGCTCACGTGCAGTCTTTTTAGTTAGACACTCACTTCTTGTTTGGAAATGTAATTGCTGCTGGCAGAGCCCATACTGCCCCAGTTAATGGTGTCATACCGAAGATTTTGAGGTAGTCCAACTTAACAGGGCACACAATGTTTTCTCTCCCAGCTGAAAGAAAAAAATTATTCTGAGCTAACTTAGCACATACCCACACCCATTGTTGTCCCTTTACTCACTTTAATTGATTCTATGTATGATTATGGTAAACATTTGAATACTGTCTAGGTTGAAAACAGCCAATACTGTATACTCTTCAGTGCATGGCATATAGCTGTAGGTTGTATGCTGGCCTCATTTCATTTATAGTTTGGTTTTATAAATACATGTACACACAACCAAAGAAAGCCTCTTGCAATATACTCTGTGCCAACCCGGCAGTCTTGTCAGGGTAAAATAGATATGGTTTGAATAGGGAGCTGAATGAGGAGCCTGAGCCGGTGATAAGAAAGCAAGAGATGGCAGACGTTTTTGCAGCTATTTCTGCAGTGGCATTCTTCCAGACTTCTCCCTCATTTGTAACCCATTAGGTTGGTGCATACTCATTATATAAGACTAGGGGTAAATAATTCTGATTAAGATGGATTGCTGGGGATTTTTCTCTAAAGATACTCTGCCAGGGTTGTGAGAATGGTTGTACGTATTGGCAGACAGGTGGTGACCAAGAACCTCCATCAGCAAGAAAGATCTCCCAGGGGGGGATTTATTGTGGCAGCTGCAAACAGCATTGGATTATGTGTAAGCAAAAGACAAATAGATCTCATGGGAACAGTGTAAAAAACCAAATAAAAACAGTTAAGTCAAGAACATGTTTACTTTAGTAAATGTATATTTGGTCAGCCATCGTTCATAGTGTTTTGGGGTTACAGGTGATAATAATCTTAAATTATTGAATAAATGACTAGTGGGGGTGCAAAATTGTCATCTCTATCTTTATTACCTCAGAAGCTAATTACAGTAAGGGCACATATACATATAGGAACAAAATGAGTTTGACTTGCAGGCTTTTCATCACTGATGCAATGTAGCATGTTTACCGTAATCTATTCAAGTCCATTGAAAGTGCAAACAAGGTCTTTTGGTGTGATGTATCATTGGTAATGGATTGGTGTAAAAAATAACGTTAGTGGGCTTTTGTTATATTTTCTTATGCATGTGCTCAAGGTCTTCAGCCCTGAGATGCCACAGTCATTCAAAATCTACTGCTAATGCTGATTCAGATCGTTCCTCATACAGGTTTTGCTCATGCAAATGCACATAGCAGAATGATGAGAGCACTGGCTCTGGCTAAAAGGTTTGAACACTTGTGGTAACCACGTGGAGGCCTCAGATTTCCAGAAAGCACTAATTTTTCCTCCATGACTGGAAAAGTCAACACAGCATAAAGGAGGGCAGGGGAAATTCTGAGTGAGGATGAAGTATTTCAGATGAAATTTCTCCTCTACTTCTTCTATAGCTTCACAAGGTATTGGTTGCCTTTGCTTGAGAGGTTAAATACAAGATTTAGCACTTCACTGCAAGTGCTATACTTGAAGAAAAATCTTCAAATTTCCGAATCTGTACAAAAGCAAATCTGAATGAGCCCTTCAAAATCACAATACAATCCTGGCTTGAATGTAAAGCAAGGCTCAGACAATAGGAGTTTCAGACATATTTATCCCCAATTCACCGCTCCCAAAAATTGATGAAGAAAACTGGTCTAGGACCTTGGTCTGTACCGATGTAAGGCCCGGATGATCTGGTAACGTGAGCGGTTTATAAATCCAATCTTAAACTTCCCAAAGTATTTTTATATATTGATCAATAAGAGTTAAATCTGGAAGAATTATTGTATGTCAGTACTTTCACAGTAGCCATTGGTCCTGCAGCAGCTGACGGTGTTTCCATATGTAAATGGCCAAAAATTATCAAATTCCCCTCCAGTTCTTCTCCAGTTCTGAAAAACCACCAACAGACAACCCAAGTTGACCCTGTCTCTCCAACCACTATTTGACCTACGCTCATTTAGCCCCCGTTCCTTTTTTGTCACTGCGAAGCATCATTAACGCTAAGTTGTCGCACCACGTCAGTCTCCGTTTTGCTTACATCTGTTTCCCCGTGAGATCACGAGAGAGAGATTGCGTGAGATGGTGCATGGCTCCCTCTAGCATGATAATCTTAACATCCTGTAGTGTGTGATGTGCTATTATTTTCAAAATCTTTTAGTGTTTGCATGTTTGAGATTAGAGAAGAGACTATGCTGTGAAAATTCTCTTTATGTGCCTGACACAACATCATTTCAAAATCGGTTTCAATAACTCCTGCAGTCTGAGCCCGGCTTAACACATGATAAAAACGTCCTAATTTCCTGAGAACTCAGTCCGATAATATTATGACTGGAACCTACAGAGTTATTTCCAGGCGTGCAAGATTTATTTGTCTTGAAAGATGAAATTATTGTAAAAACTCAATAACCCTAACACTATACGGGGTGGGGGGGAATAAGAACACACTAATTACAGCGAAACTGTGTCCTTTTAAGTAACGCATCCGGCTCTGAGACATAGTCATGGGCCATGGTAGCTTTGGGGTAACAGAAATAAGGGTTACACTTTACTTGAACAGTGACATGACACTGTCATGAACGTGTCATAAAACATTAAGTCAGAAACGGTTATGACATAAAGCTTTTTTACTAAATGTCATTTGGTTTTGTCATGACAGGTTATGGTTATTGTTAAAGTTAAGGTTCATGCGTCATGACTGTGTCATGTGAGTGGCATGTGTTCATGTCAATGCCATGTCACTCTTATGTAGAAAACTTAAAGTGTTACCTAAATAAGTTTGCAATTGTAAATTGAACTTAACCTGAACTTGTTGAGCAATACACCCGTTTTAGAAGCCTGACTCACACTGTGGGTCTGCACCACTGTCTGAACAGTTTGAGAAATGCTTTAGTCAGCATGTTTTTTTTTTTCCCCCACCCATAATGAATCTGTATAATGAAGTACAGTGGCTCTTAATCAGTAGTGACTAAGCACTTTGTCCAGAGAGAACTGGACCGGTCTTTAACCTCTTTAATGCTTTTGGCATTCTTTGATATCTGAATCACCGACTGCCTGTGAGTGTACAGTACCAGTAACAGTCCACATTTTTCTGTCTTTTCTCACTGCCGTGGGGGGCCACAAACGTACAAAGCTGGCAGATGCAGCTGTTGGTTTCCATCCTGGAATAAGCTTAGAAGAGCATTCATGGAGCGAAAATTGGTAATGTGAGACTTGCTAATGTCATACCCTATTACCTCCAAATTCCTCCATTTCATTATGTGGATGTCCCTACTGAGCATGGTTCTCACTTTTTACTTGATCCATTGCTCGTGGGGTTGTTCCACTTTCCCAGAGAGCATAGTTTTCATCCATTTTAAATGAAGAGACATCTCAACCCTTAGGTTGTAAGTGGCTTGACTTTGGACTGTGAAATGTTGAAAACAACGTAGTTGTGATACTTTGTACTTTGACGACTCACTTGAAAGCCACTAAAATGATCGTAAGGGGCAGCTCCCAGACAGATGTGACTGTTCACAACTGTAACAGGCGAACAGAAGGCTTTCTGAAAGCAAAGTTTATTAAGACTGACTTGAAACATTGAACCAAGATAAACAGAATCTTGAGGGGCGCTAGATATGGCAAATAAACACACCTCACATGGACTGCATGTGTTCTTAGCAACAGGAAACAAAGATGATCCAACCCACTTTGAAAAATAAATGGTGCTGGGAAATATACACAAACACACACACACACACACACATACACACACACACACACACACACACTTTTCCCAGCCAATGAAAGCCGTTCCATGTCTTTGAGATTAGGGTCCACTCACATTACCCCCCCCAGATTTCACAAACCATTTGTTTCTAATTAAGTAGATCTGTTTTTCCAATGTGGGCATCAGGGTAACAGACGTCTGCAGTAGGAAACAATTTTGAGAACTGTATTTTAACAGATGGTTGTATTAACTTGGTATTTTCATCTGCTGGAGCACTGGTTGCCAAAGTGGGGCCAAGGGATCTCGGGTGGTCTTTGAGACAGTTCACATGAGTGTCTAACAAAATTAGAATGTGTTTAAATATTTACCAAACTCTTTCAAAGCCAGAATGTGAAGAATTTCTTTTTTTGGTTAAACAATATTTTTTATGACAGCATAGAATGACAGCATCTTCACAGAAAAGCAATACCTGTTAAAATTGGTTCCATCTATGTGTTGTTGGGGGTGGTACCGTGCTGGAGGCCACAATGTGTTGGTGTATTGATCCAGCCAACTTTTAAAAGTGTAGATATAGGGGCCAGCACAATATCCAAAATGACTACTCCGATTAAAGTTTCTATTCTTAATTATCTTCTAACCCACTTAAAAAAAATCTGCAGTGGTTATTAGTGGAACAAAACGTGTACCAAAGAAAGTTGTCATGTCTTAAGCTTATATCTTCACAGGGTTTCTAATGTGGAACAGTTTTAAGAATACCTGTCTGACCCAGAGCACAAACTGAACCCTTAGAGACAGAACCGAGAGCATCCTCTTTTTTCACACTAGGTCATTGAAATGCAGCTTGGTAAAACTGGTGGGCGCCCATTTGTGCTCATTTCAGCGACAAACTTTAATTGAAGCCTAGGGGGTGGAGAGAGAGATAATCATGCTTTCTCGGAGTAATGAACAGAGTGTGCACAGTCACAGCTTGCACTGGTGAATCCAGTATGGCAGCTCTGCCCTTTTTTCCCAGGACGGCCCATCAAGCCAACATTAGAGAAAGATTTTTCACATTGTCAGCAAATGCCAGCATGCATTTGCATCAACACACTGCCTCTGAAAGGACACACATACTTCTTCTCTGTCACCATGTACCAACATCCAAGGATTGGAAAATTAAGTGCTGCTGCTATAAATGGATCTTCGACCCGCACACACCAACAGCACTAATTAAGCAATCCTTTGAAAACCTCATTATCATCATATAAAATGTGGAATTGGCACTTGGTGCACATTTGAGGGTAAATGTTTTAAGTCTGTCATCTCGCTAATTGAGAATAATATATCTGTGAGGCTGTTCATCAATACCAATAACTTTCTACAACAGTTTCTGGGCTGTACTCTGGTTTGGAACACGACATCCCCGTCCACCGCAGTTTATGCAGAGATGGACAACAGGGGGCCGAGTTCATCAAAAATGAAACCGTAGGGGCGTAGGGCTGGGTATCGTTCATAAAGATTCCATACTGGTTCCGATACCAATACCTTAACTTCGATACCAGTTCCTAAAGGATACATTTTCAAATGCCTATTTTAAAAAACAAAAAGAAATTACAACTTTAAAACATTACGGGACAAATCTTTCGAATTATTTTTCAGCTCCTACATGAGTCATCTCTGTATAAGAGCATTTTCTGCCTGCCACTGCAATGTGTAATGTTAGACAGCAAATCATAAGCATTATTAGACCTTTGTAGAAGCTTGCTGCATGCTTATTGGCTCCCCAACACTGATATGAATTAGGTACTGAAATGGGATTCGATACTCGATACTTTAGAGGCAAATTGGTCGGTACCTAAAATGTATTGTATTTGGTACCCAGCCCTATAGGTGCTGTGATCCTACATTGAGTAAAGATAGCTGTGACCAGCTTGTTGCTGAATTGCCTTATTGAATTTTTGAACCACAGACTGAGAAAAGTGGATGTACAACATGTGAAGTCACCCATAGTTATCTGAAGAAAGATGTTTTAAGACAGCATATTATCTTGCCTTGACATCCTTTCTTTACTGAGCACTCAAGCAATTTGTAGCATACAAGTAGTGGGGCCTGCTGGTCCTTAACAAGGGAACAAGGGTAGGGGATCAACTACGATGAAATTCAAAGGCCTTGATAAAAGTTATATGTAACTGTTGCCATAGCAAATCTTTCTTTGAGCAAATGAAAATAATAGACCCAACAAATTTGGGAAAGTGTGTCAGCAACTCAATAGTCTTGAGTGTTTTTATCTGACTTTATATTTAAATATATTGGTATTGTAATATATTGTGCAGGAGTTTTCCGGACAGAAGTCCCAAAGTAAAGACTAAAGTAAAGAGTAAAGATTGTCTTTCTATCTGCCTCTGCTGATCTTGTAGCTTCTGTCTACTAAATGCTTTAAATGGATACAAAACTAGAGTTGTTTTCTAGGAATCTTTGATGTAAAATATTGTGTAAAAAGAATTGGAGGAGCCAGCATACTGTGGTTAGTGAATACACTATTTATTATAATTATAATACAAATGCATAACGATTGAGAAGGGTTCCATAGCTTTGTCACACGCATAAACAATTGGGAAAAGCTTCCTCTCATGATATTAAAGGGGCATAAGATGATCTTACTCTATTTGTATTATTTATCAAAGACTACCAGGCACTGCAAAAACAAGAGACAATGGGCTACACCAATGCTCATTACTTATCAGCCAGGTTAACATAGCATCATCAACACAAAATGTCTTTGTGAACTACATTACCGGCTAAAGCACGTAGACTTTAGCAGCTGATCTAGGGCACACGTCCTTCCATAAAGCCGGCAGCCCAGCAGCCTGAACATACCTCTGTCTTGCCTGTGGCGTAGTCCAGGGGTTATAACAGGCAGCAGACTAATGCATAAAATTATGCAGAGCTCTGCTGACCTTTAATAACCGGTTTAACATGAATACCAATGCCAAAAACAGGCTGATTTGCAGGGAAAGTGTATAAGGGGAGATAATGTTCAACGGCTTTCATTCATCAACAAAAACAATGACCCTCCCTAATATTCCCTCAACACAATGCTAAACTCCATCATAATGATATATTTGCTTAGAATGTGCAAGAAAGAAATGCAGAATAACAAGAGCATTAATTGATCAAGTCATTATTTGCTTTGAACGTAATTAGGCCTTTATGTTTTTATTAGCTTCAGTAGCTACATTTATTTGCAGGTGACAAAAAGATCATCATCCAACTATAGATATGGAGGATCCTCCAGTAATTGGGGATGGCTAACAGCTGGAAAAAGTTTGATGTTTAAACAAACAAAAAATATATACTTTATACTGCACATCAGCCAACCAATATTGTGCGAGTAGAAGTGATCTTTTTTTCTTGATTGTCACACGTGATATCTTTAACTATACACCCACTTCCTCCCTGCCTAGAAAGAACACCCGAACAAACTGGACTTGAAGCTTTTGTGCTGAGCTGATAACATCCATGACAAAGACGATTTACATGCTGTAGGTTTCAGCTACATCCTATTAGTCCCCATTGGGCAGGAATGAAGTGCTGTTGGCACGTTGGCTTCCTTTGTGGCTGAACAAAGCGGTTTAAAAACCGACTAAATGAATTACGTTTGATATGATGCTATATCCTGCCTGTGGATACAGCTGTCAAATGTTTCCTGGCTGTCAAATACGGCCAGGCAACATCTTTCACTCTATATTGAGGAAAAATACACCTGAAAGTTCTTAGTAGACATCAAACTGCCTCAAGCATTTGTGTATTTTCATGGTTGATGGAAACTGTGATAACTATAATTTTTGGCTTAGTTTACACCAATATAAAGCTACAAATGATGAGAAGTGGTGTAGTCTGTGGTTACGCCATCTACCAGTTTAATGATTGTATACTATTTATGACCCCATAAATATTTGTGTAGAGATAGAAATAGTTGAAGTTCCAAGCCCTGCCAGCCCGGTGGAGTATCTCAGAAATGGAAATTATAAAACTCTCTCACTCACTCTCTCTCTCACACACAAACAAACACACACACCCCCACACACACACACACACACACACACACACAGTCTATTAATCCCATAATACATCAGTTAGCTACTAAAAATGGTGTGTCCTCCATTTTCAGAGATGTGAGGAGAGATGTGCACCACTTTCTATCCTCAAAAGGGCTCACTGCTCGCTCCCTCCCTCCCCCTCCCTCTCTCTCTCTCTCTCTCTCTCTGGCAGCGTAACACAATACTAAACAGATTATCTCCACTATTCAAGGAACACGTCACCACCCCCTAAACTTCTGCATTGAAAAGGTTGGATGACACGGTTTGGCGTTGGTTGCTTTTGTCCCAGTGACAAGTACCTTTGCATTATACAAATCTGTTGATGGACTGAATGCTCGATTGTCTGAAATCCCTGTTATCAAGCTCTGTATTGTTATTGTGGATGTTAAATCCAGGTGACTCATTAAGAGTCCAATCTGCACTTCATCCCCCGAATGAGAGCTTTTGATTTAGAAAAAAAAAGTCAAATAACAGATTACTTGAGGACAATGGACAGTGACTGATGTAAAGAAAATGTAAATTTAAAGGACTTTTCTACTGATTCTTCAAATCTTTTTAGTTAGAATTGATTCTACCAATATTACAGTAGAAGGATTTGGGACACTTTGATCAACCAAATAAGGGGCTTAATGTTTTGGACAAATTAAAATCATACTTTATTCTAGAAGCTAAATGATCAAATTTATATACACCTGAAAGTGCCAAGCAGAAACCTTTTTGCACTAAAGTGCAAGGGATTTTGGGGCAAAGCCTCAGATGGGCAATTTTTTTCACTTCCACTGCCTGCTGAATTGTTAATATAGAGACACATCAAAAGTACTTTACCAGACACTTTGTAGTTGTCAGTGTGAGCATTGGAGCAGCTGCCAGAATTATTGTAAGACACTAGAACAGTGAGGAACATTAGAGGATATCAAAAAAATAGGGTTATTATGGGCACCCTGATAGCTCAATTTGTAGAGCAGGCGGCCGTCAATGGAGCTCCTTGACGCAGTGGGCCGGGGTTCAACTCCAACCTGCGGCCCGTTGCTGCATGTCTTCAGTTGTCTTGTCATTAAAGGCCCATAGAATGTCCCAAAAAGTATCTTAAAAAAAAGATTTAACCCTCTGAACCCTAAGGCTATTTTTACAGTTTATTGTCCGTTTGGATTTATTTCATAAAAAAGCTTGTAAAACATCAACCCTGTTGTCTACAGTCAAGATATGAACATCATGTTTTCAGGATAAACTGGGTTATTAGAATATTTGGGTTGTAGTGAGGTCACTTGAATGTTAAAAATGGTTGTAGGACCTTGGAGAAATCTTGGATGTAACGGTTTGGATTTAATGCTCAACGATCTCAAAAAAGGCTGGAAGTTCCAGGCTGGATAGAAAATTACCTGTAGAGGCTAAAAGGACCCGAAGCGACCTCCGTAACCGCTAACTCGTTAGCTTTTAGCTGAAACTTTTGGTGAGTCTCTAGCTTTTATGAGTATTAAATGATTAAACTATGAATCGGAGGTGCTGTTTTTACTCGTGGGCGAGCCTCTCGGTCTCTTAATCAACACATGAAATCATCGCACCAGTGCTCAATAGATAACACTGTGGCCTTGATGTCTCTATGGGATTGCTTTTGGATTCACATTAACACTTATAATGGGTCCGCTTACTTTGTAATTCTTGATATCTGTCGTATATATCTGCATATTTGGTTACTCCCCGCACTGATAACTCTTTGACTAATGCAGTGCATTTACTTTCATAATAGTGTTGATCTCAATATGTACTATGCATCCTTCAAGTGAACACAAAAACAGTATTTTGCTGCATACCATGCTTTTCTAAAACCCATATTGATTTAAAAAAAATCAAAAGCAATGAAATGTAACAGAAATTCAACTGAATGATGAGTCAAGTATAGCTCAAAAAAGGTCATATTATTCACAGCCATTTGATGAAAGTGTTTTCTAAAAACAAGTGCGCCTTTACACTTTCTAATCCTGGTACTCTAAAACCATGTAATCAATCATGTGTACTCAATCAAAAAGGTACTCTTAAAGCTGTTTCTTAACTCTTGAGACTAAGCTTACATGCACAAAGGAAACCAGACTATTCTGGGACATCTGCACCGCGCCGCCTTATTATTCTTCCAAGAGCTGAAATGCATAACAACGAGGACGGTTGAGGCTATTTTTATGCATGACTCTAATAATTAAAGTTCTGCTAAACTGTTGAGTGGCACCTTTAAACTTCTTTGATTTTTGTTAATGATTTCCTGAGAAAATGATGTGTACAATCCATTACACCAAGAGGACCGCAAGGGAGTGCAAATGTTTTCAATCTGAGCTATGTGATAAACGAGTTATTAATCTCTTTGTCCAACCACTGTGTCTCTAAAGTAAATTCATCATTTATTTCTCTTTCAATTCCACCCTGGTACTGAACTTGTAGGGGATTTGAAAACGTCACCATAAATGAAACATCCTGTCTATATCCCAGCCCTGTCTGTGGGAGATTGTGTGGATTTTATTACAGAGGTTGTTTTTCTTACCGTTTTATTGTCTTCTAATATCACTGTGTTTTCCTGTGGCTCTCTGGGATCAAAATAAAGACAACTACACTGGATAACTGAAACCTACAATCGTTTCCTTCTTGCTAGAATGTCGAAAAGGTTTTCCAAAGAGGAAGTTTTTCTGGAAGTCAAAGAGATGTCACCACAACCTTCACTGTTTGGACCTCAGGGGCCAAATAAACAAAATAGCTTGTAATTAACTAAGTGGCTGTAGCCACTGCCCATTGTTTTGCAGCTTGCCCCTCTGTGACCAAGCAACCACCCAATCTCCATGCTGTTGCTAATGGAACAATATTGATCCCGACTGTTCCATATTCAGAAAAAAAGAACGCACGAGAGAGTGAGAGGTACAGAGTCAATACAGCCCACATTAGCAGCCCTGCCTTTGTTTGCTTGGGCAGATGGAGGCATTGATGTGAAACAGTACAGTGTGAGTCTATAAGAGGGGAACTAGTTTAGATGTGACACCAAAAATATATAGGGGAAATCCATCTTGTGACAGATGCTGTCAGAGGTGAAACACAGCACGCATTCAAGCACTGAAGCTGGTCATTTTACGTTTGTCATGGCAGTTTGTGAATTGGTCACGTTTTAAAATGGTGACCTGTAGATGAAATGAACAACATTAACGTGACCTGTACACAAATTGATAAATTGAAATAACGTGTCCATTCCACAAACTGGCGTGAGACCGGGTTGGTCATTAAAGGCCGGAAAGCGGGGAAAACAAAACACTTTCACCCAGGAAACGCGTGTTTGTTCCCCGGGAGTGTTTTCATCCAAAACATAAACTTCACTAGCCATTTTAGTGCCTGAACTTAACGGTCGTCGCTGCACGTCGCTCTGCAGCCGGCGGCTAGAAGCTCTTTAGCCTGCATCACGTGACCGGCCGTCAGTTGCCTAGGTTCTTAGGATATCATTGAATTGGTGTATATCGCACAAACCCTTTCATGTGTTGCATATTGACCACATAGAGAAACACAATGTTAAAACAAAATCCCTCGAGGGCATGTGCCTGCCTTAAATAACTGGTTCATGCACACTGAAAATGTTAAGATATTTTGCTTTTTGACATCTCAGTTAGTCCTTCAAGTGAAATCCAACTAGATTTTGAGGTTCAAAAGTCATAGAAGTCCTTTAAACAGCAAACCACACTGAGCTGGCAGGCATTTATTGATTGAGAGAGAATCTGTTTAACCTTGACCATTCTTGTAAACTTACTGTCAAACTTCCCCCACAGAATGTGACATCTACACATATCCTCCATGTCTTGCCATTGCTGTTTCTAAGAGTCGCTTTGTCATAAAAGTGACCTTTTCAAGAGCAGCAGAGGCACACACAGACGAGAGGGAGAAAAATGCATTGATTGCTTGCAGTGTGTGTGTGTGTGTACATGGTTGCAATTTAATGTAAAATCCACAGATGGTGTAATAAGTGTGTGGAAAGGATCCCTCACGTCTCAAAAAAATTACCTTTTACCTTCTAGATTGTATGCAGTATATATTCAAAAAATTGTGTTCAAACGTTATTTCTAGCATACAGAAATACGTAGAAACACTGTAGTTGCACTCAGTGTATTAGTGTTGTACCTATGTGGTTTATCTGTATTTTAGAATCAGATTTAGCAACATAGCTTTCAAGTAGCTGACCTAAGATCAGCTGCAACTTCACAATTTCTGTTTTCAGTCTAATGGGAAGGTTCTGAATTGGGAAAATCTAGCCTTCAGTCTTCATTAGCAAATTGCCAAAGACCAGTAGGTCTCTGGATGCTTACCGACTAGCACTAGTTTGAGTGGATCCAGGCATATTCCATTTTCAGCTGTTTTTCCACTTACTCCATTTTAATGGGAAGTCCCCTAAAAGAAATTCAAAAAATGTGGAGCTAAAAACTTCACCACGTGTTTATACTTTGATACACTTGGTAGTGCTTTCAAAGCAATAACTCAAGCTTTGTCACCCAATGTGGACATTTTGTCACACGTCCTTTGCATACAATGATGCAATTATGGATAATAAGACACTCATCATGATCTCAGTCTTTGTTTTACTGTCTTTCATTTGTCAAATTCAGTCTGTCCAACTGAACCTTTGTCTTGAGTTGATGGGCCACTAAGTGTCCTAGGTCTCAAGCTATTCTACCAGCCAAACAACAGCCGAGGAGGATAAACAGCTCACTGACTGACCTCCTTTTCCCTGTCTAAATTAAATAAATAATGCCCTCCAGGGTTCTGTAAATGAGCTTTAGCTGGACGGCATATACATTTGTTGCACTTATTTTGACCTGTATAACAATATGTATTTGTATTGTTAAATAAAATAAGAAATACACCATGTACTTCTGTAGTGACCTGAGCCTGCTGAATGAAGACTTATCCAATCACGGTTTGGCCCAACTCTCTATTCCAGCTTGGAAGGCCATATTAACAACAAATAAGATATTATTATATATGTACCAGAATGAGACAACTACTCAATATATCAATCTTCTGTTGTCACTGCCAAATTCTCCATTTCAACAGTTTTGTCTAGAGAGGAAAGTCTTTATCAATTCAGGTTTGTAAGGAAGTTATCTTACTCAGTAAGTCGCTAGTGAAGAAACTTTAATCTGAGAATAATCCTCACCTTTATTGGATATATTAACACATAGAGAGATTGTTAGATTTGTATAAAAGATAGGAACTGAACTCATGAACAACTAACAACTGGCAGTGAGGTAGCAGGGTTTTCAAACCCTAACCCAGGTAGCAAGTCCAGGTCAAGAGACAGTTATGCCACCCAAATTGGGGGGCAGAATTAGGATAAATGTGTCTGTACTGGCATCATTTTATAATTTAGGGGAAATTTGCCACATTGTTCAAACTGTTAAATGACTGACAAGTGTGAGCACATATGGTAATTTTAAAATAATGGCACCTGGAAAATTTTAGTAGTACTTGCCATTGCTGAGCCAAGATATTGTAGTCTGGCAGGCTAGGTTTGGGCCAACAAATCAGGCCAGCTCTGGACTAACTCTGGGCCAACACAGAGGGTCGTCTGTACAGACCATAATTACATTGGCAATCAAATAAATGAGACCACCTTGAGTCCTAAATAGTATCATTAATACTATAAAAATATTTCACTTGTGATTCATTTCAGGGAGCTTTTGAAGAACTACCCATGAGTCAAAGAAATTATGGGTAATACAGTAGGGGAAATGCAAGTTCGTCACTCGATTCGATGTATATTTGGTTCACAATGAAGAAGACCGAGCAAATTATATACTTGTGATGCTGCAAATGCCCAAATTCATCTATCAGTTTCACACCTGGGATTAGTTAGATCATCAAAGTTCAGACCTTTCACTGGGTGATAACAAAGATCAGGCATACTGTGCATGAAAAAGCAGACTAATCAAGCTCAAGAGCCCTTCAAGTAATAGCTAGCTGTTTTGAAATTCATTTTTTTCCAGTCATAGGGGAAAAGTTGGAGCTTTTGTCCTGCTTGTTTCCCTAAAATGACTTAATAGCTTTTGTTACTGATCCTCCATCAAGGCAGTGACATTCAAAATGTCAAGGTTTCTCTTGGAGCTGTGATCAGACAAGGTTTTTAAAGCAGGTGCAGAGTAGCCATACAGAATTCCAAAAACGGCCATGATCCACTGCTTGTTTGAATGGTTTCACACATGCTGCTCTCCTGGGGGCTAAAACACTAAAAGGGCTGGAAGGTGTGTGTGTGTGGGCGTGACTGTGTGCTTGTGTGGATGGAAATTGATCAGTGCGGTTTTGCTCTCAAATCGGCAGCTATTGATTCATCTGACAGAGCAGATAAATAAAGCTGGGCCTTTTGTGAGGCGTGTGCAAACCCAGAGAGTGTTTCACAGTAGCTCCAAGCTGCAGTGATCCACTAATGGGCTTGTGCTGCCTTGTTCCTCATTGATCCAGGCATTGGAAAGCTTGCCATTGGCTTATGAGCCATATCTTGCGGCCCAGTTGCCGGCATTTATGCTAGTCCATTACACCTCCTAACACCCCAAAATGACCCCAAATGGTGACATCTCAACTATTTGATTGTCAAGATTCTGGTACCGCTTTTATGTTATTTTATTGTTAATCACTTGTCCCATCACCACATCCATTATCATGCTCCTAATCATTATTATGCAATTATGAAAACATAGGGTTCAATTAGCTGGCATTATTAATCAGAAAACAGAATTTTGTAGATCTGACCAGGCCAGATGTCTTTCTGCTTAACAGAGCACCGTCTTGCATTATGTCTGTTTTGTATGTGAGTCTCAAATCACTGAGCAATGTGTAGCCGAGGTAGAAAACCTTTTTGGTGACTGATTTAATACATGGAGGGTTATGAGTGGATCAACACGCGTATTAGAACGGCAATGTATTTGTGTTCACAGGTTTGGAGCTTGATTTACCAGCTCACTTCTAAAATGTCATTGCCTGTTGCATATTTTCATCTTACAAGAGTGTGAAATGGAGCAAATACAAAGTTGCTCCAGGCTCCCCTCCTGGAAAGGGTAGAGACTGCCCTCACAAGAAAAATGACAGTTTAGTCATTTGTTCAAATGGCAAGAATGATCTATGACTACTTGACAAGGACCTCAAGTTGCAACATAAATTGTGACTTATCTGTCTGAAACGGGGGCTAAAGTAGCACGATAATTTTATAGCAGCTATTTACGTTTTCAGACGCTTGTGTTAAAGTATACTGTTGACAAGCTGGGAAGTTGGGACAGGGGAAGTTAGTGGAGTACATCACTGGTGAGCTTTGCTCCACTTGTTTAACTGGATTACCAAATAAAACTATTTCTAACCTCCAGTAAGGCAACAGATCTCACTCATACTTAATGCACTGTTGCATACTTGGGAGGAATATACAAGAACACTATGGCTAAATTGACAGAGGCATCTTTCAGTTTCACCATCCCATCTGTGTTGAGATTGGTGTGATATTGCAACTTGGTATTAAAATAAAAAATGTAGAAGGGCCTTTGATCTCCTCCATGTTTCTCCTTTCTGTTAGGCCACAGAAGTGCTAAGCAGTCATGCATTATTGTATAGTAGGTGCACACATGTTCACATACACTCCGTTCTGCTTTTTGCAGTAGCCTACTTTTTCGTCTTTGATCTACATTGTGCTCGACAAGCTTACACACAGTATGGTTGTATAAAAAGGTGCAATCCATGATCTAAATGTAAATCAAATCAGACCCCGCACTATCAACAGTGCATCGGAAGCTGCTTGGACATTTATAGTCAGGACTAACACTTTAGACACTTGTAAAAAGACTGACACACCCAAGATGTAATCTAAAGTGTTGTTGACACCAGAAAGGTTTTTACACACGTGCCATTGCTGAAAATCACATTTTGTTTTGACGTATATATTAATTTACATCTTCATTTTAATTTGTTTGTAGCTTGTTCATAGGTTAGGTAAGTGTTGCATTGAGTGTAGGACAGAACAACTCTAGTCAAAGTAAAAAGAGTGAAAGTCAGCCTTCACATCCTCGACTACTTCACTAATCTAACACTCGGATGCAGTCTTTAGCTGCTCTGTCACTACTAAGGTACATCCACACTATCAAGATGTAAACACAATTATCTTTAATTCAAACATACCGGTACATGTTTGTACCTTAGATTTGTGGTGTTTTAAAAAGAAAAAAAGAAAAAAATCACATTGGCCCTGAAAGTGTTTGGTGAAGCTTTGGTTTGTTTGTTTTGGTTGGTATCCTCAGATCAGAGTCCAACTGCATTCCATTCTGATTGGTGGTTATCTGCTTAAGCATTACCATATGTCCATGCTGTGCTGTTACATCAAAGCTGTTTACTTTCAAAAAGTTATGATATTCAAGTTATAACCCTTTAGGTTTGTTTTTTATTTTTATCAGTGATGTTGTTGCCTAACAACATTTCTATTAAGCATTAATGCCCATCTTTCAAAATTTACAATTTTATAAGTAACCTTATCACAAGGGTGGACCACATTCCCGATCTTTTCAATGCCTTTTCCACAACCTCTCCCTCCTCTAAACCTACATGATTTCAAGGCCGAGGGGAGCAGTAAATGTAAACTGTGATTATCGTTTCAGAAAACAATCTGGGAGATGTGGGCTGTGTCACACAGCCATCAGTCTCAAGACCCACACACAGTCATGAAGTAAGCCGGGTGAAGAATTTCATCTGGAGGGCAGCAGAAAAGCACACCTGTTGTATTGCCCTGGGGATGGAAGACATCAACTGAAGTGTTCAAGTGATATTTATATTACCTTAACCTCCATCCACAAATCGGTTGTCCCTGAGCCAGAAGTGTTGTGCTTCCAATAGAAATGGTCTTTTTTTTCTTCTTTTTTTTAACTCCAACCCTCAAATGTCAATATGGCGATATACAATCATAGTTAATCAAGAACGTCCCTCCCCGCATGTCTGCAATCTATTTTGCAAAAGCACCGGTCCTGCGTTTGGAGCTTAGTGCCACCTAGGATGGTTGTGATTAGTTTAAAGAAATACAAAACAAGCTAGAGTGTGTGTCAGTGTTTGTTCTATGTCAGAATGGATGAGCAGTGTGGTCAGACCATACTCCAACCCTGAGAACACTGGGGAGACAGGTCCGGCAATGTGAGACTACAGACAACATCAGACATCTTGCCTCAACAGATTAGTGACATATTGTAACTAGATCATGTGAACAACATGTTCTTATACATTAAAACAATGACTAAATGAAATGAGTATGTACTAAAACTCAATGCAAGCTCTACATGAGAATCATAACTAATATGTAAAGAGTTAACATCTTAACACTACGGCCCGGTCCATCCTCATTACATTTGGTATTGATAAACAGTAACTAAGGATGAGGCAAGATTAGCATTTCAAAGTAAACTAAATCCACTGGCTACGTTTCGTATTGCATGACAACCTTCACATTTAATGCTATTGAAGAGATGCTGTTGGCCTGTAAACTAAAAGTGAAATGCTATACACTGTGAAAGATAAGGGAAAATCTACTGAAAATCTTTTTTTTTTTTTTTACCTATAGGCGCATAAGAATAAAAGCTAATAATCAAACGCCTTTTTTAGGCCTTTAGTTTCACAGGACAGATGAATACATGAAAGGGGAGAGAGAGGAGGAATGACATGCAGCAAAGGGCCGCATGTCGGAGTCAAACGCGCGGCCGCTGCGTCGAGGAGTAAACCTCTACAGTATATACTGTATGTGCTTCTGCTCTACCAACTAAGCTAACCCGACTACGAAAAGCCTTTTAACTTCAAAATAGTCTTATAAGTAAGTGCTCCAGAGAGGTTAAGTTAGTTTAGGTCCTAGAATTCACAGAAAATGAACATTACATGAAAAAGACCCAAGAAATGGGATTAAAATAGGGCCCAATTACTGAGTTACTGGCTTTTTCTCTCTGAGGATACATCACTTGGCAGATGCTCTTAAAAGCTACTGCAACACTTTGCTGTAACTATAAATGTATGAATCATAATCTTGACTTTAAGCCAATCATTTTTTTACTGTCGATGTTTGATAAACATGAGCCCAGATATCTCGTTGGATATTAAGCTGGCAGAAATACTGATGCGCCAGAAGTACCCAATAGGCCTTCACATTTAAAATGCATTACTGCACAGGGTTAGTGCGGCAGACAAAACAAGTTAAAACGTGTACAAAAGTGATCTGTTTGGCAATGTTTTCTAGATAAGTGGCTGAAATTACGAAGCAAGCGCAAACACTTTGGAATGCAAATTTATGCAAGACATCAAACTCTCCCATGCTGTACTTTTTAGCGATTCAGTTTCAAGATCACAGACACATTTCTGCTTCGGGCAAAAGACAACAGGCTTCTGTACTCCTTCCATGACATCTTCCTTTTCAAGAATTAATGATCCCAATCTAGTAGGTGTGATTTGAATGTTATTGGAAGCCTGAAGAAAAGAGACGTTGCTTTGTTGTTATTCAGTGTGTCATCAGCGGTTTGGATGACAAGCCCCCGAGGTCAGCAGCTCTGACAATTAGACATCGGTCTCTCCTCGCACACACACACACACACGCACGCAATAAACGTCAACAACAGATCTGCTGGTTGCTATGACGACGTCTTCAGCAGCAGAACACACTATGTGAATAACAATATGGCCCGGTGCTGCTGTCCACTTCAGAGAATGACCAAGTCCAGTAGGTTTTTATATTAACTACACGCTAATGACAGACTTCTCTTGTTAAAGATTTGCTAATGATATGAAACAGATTCTTGCTTTTTGTCTTTTCATGCATACCAAATGATGAACTTCCTCTGTATGTGTTCTTCCACCTAACATGCATCTATAAATCTCAAAATTGCCTTAAAACAATTTCTACTGCTGTAGTTTTCTAAATCATATCACACAGTCAATCATATCATGATCATACTATTTTTGTTTACATACTATTACTGGAAGGTCAACCTAAAACCCAACAGTACTTTTGGTGCTTTTTAAAATAATTCAGTAAAGTTTAAGAAAGGGTCTTTTTTTCCAATGTACACTACCTAAATTGTTGCATCATAGCAAACAAATAGATATATTGTTGAAACCTTCATTCTTTTTCTTTTTTTCTCTCCAGGAGCTAGCATAAATAGCCATTTGCTAAACTGTAGCTTAAGGCACTTCAGCATTCAGCTAATACTATTCTATGCTATTTTCTTACTAAGTAAAATAGGCATGACAATATACTGTGACATGCTAAAAAAGAAATATCAAATGCAAAGGGCTTACGGAAGAAGTATCATTGAAAGGGCAGTGTGTTATGAGTAAGGTGAAGGGGGGTGGGGTGTGGGGGGGGGTGACTTAACTTGCCAACGCAACCCGACAGAGTTGTGATAAGCATGACGTGTAGCACTTAGGTTAATGTGAAGTCACTCATGTTTGAAAGGCTGAAGTGTAGTTTACCAGACTGAAGAATTGCCTTGGCATGTTCTCACATCACTTTAATCTAACTCAATAACGGGCAATTTTGCAGGTAACTGCCCTGGGTAGTTTTCAAGGTAGCTCCAGGAAAGCTGCAGGAGGCCAATTTAGTGAATTTGTCTACCAACGTGTCCATGTCAAGTCCACATCATTTTCCCTAAGTAATGTAACTAGGGGAAGGTCATTTTAATCATGCCAAATAAATCCACAACATAAAAAAGAGTGCAACCACAGACTGCTGTCTCTGATGATAATGACAGAGCAGTGCGGTTAAAGATATGGACTCTTTGCCAACAAAACGAAACATGGCAATAGCTGGAAAATGTTCCTGTGCAGTGCCACTGTGCTCTCAACCATCCTTTTTATTAGCGTGAAGTATTGTCACAGCCTGGCACCAAAACGCCTCTCTGATCCCAAACTCCCCGAGAGAGAAGAAACCAGGGACAAGGAAATGAAAAGGGAGAGATGGGAGAGAAAAAAACAGCAGAAGAAAGAACCAAATAAAGTTGGAGTTAAAGTATAGAGAAAGAAGGTAAGAAAAAAAGAGACTGAGAAAAAAAAACTGAGCAACAGGAGGGAGGAGGTAGGGAATTCAAGGTGAGGCGATACACTATATAAGAAAAGAGAATGATGATAAAAGAGGGAGAAAGCAGCCTCGAGTTCTTAGATGTAGCTTTCCCCGAAGAAGAAGGATTTCAGAGTAGCCAAATTGGCATTTCTTTCTTCATAGGTAACAGAGGTATGCTGCTGAGACTCTGCAATAAATCCACTGCATGCTGCATTTACACATGCAATTAATTTACAAAAGAAGTCTGTCAAAGGAATAGGAGGAAGACTCCAACTTACAACAGAGAGTAGAATGGTGCAATAAATAACATAAAAGGTATGTTTTCAGATGTCGTACCCAATCAGCAAGCCACAAGCTGAGAGGTAAGGTTTGTGCCTTATTACGTGCTGAGCCTAATGGCCATGATATCCTGGTTTCATGAATTTTGTGGCTGCACTGAAATCCCTTCAAAAGTCTCACACTCCCCCCAGAAATGCAAAATTGCTACCTCCCACTTTTAAGAATTCTAAGCTGTCAAATGATTTAAATATTGAATCGCGATTAATCGCATTGTCATAGTTAACTCAAAATGAATCGCACATCTATTTCTAATCTAGATTTCTTTTTGTCCCATTATTTTTTTTCTTGCTTTGTGAAAATGTTTTATTTTTATTTTTTATTTAAAACACCATTGGCATACTGCCTACAGTAGTGTTCAATTTCACACGTAACATTCTCACTTGGAGCAGTCATTCTCACTTGGAGCAAAGAATCTCTCACCCAGTCTAAGACTGTCCATCAATAAAAGGGTGAAAATGACACTTTGACAGGGGGGGTGGGAGAATTAACATCAGCTGTGTGCTTGGCCATCGAGTGGTATTTCAGACTGGACGTGCAGCGATGATAGCTCAGTTCACAACGATTTCTCCACAACTGGTCACGCTGAAAGGGTTTGATGGATGGATCTTTATTTGTTTGTACCATGAGCATGAGGACGCATGTTAATATACAGTATGAGCATGCAAGTGACATGAAAGTGTTGGTACACACTTTTCTATCTGCAATTAAGCCATCGTGCACAAGTATTGTGTGGAGACATTGCATGGCTAATTTCTTTTAAACTTAAAGGGATTTTGATGTTGAAATGTTCCAGTATTTATGGGGAAGTTGGCGTAAACAATCTACTTATATGAAACAGAGAGCCACTAAATGCTTTGTTGGGATATGGGAGGTGTGCACACATTGTTAAACTCTACGAAGTTACAACTCTACAACTGTAGTGAAGGTCTCGTGCATCTTTGAACAATTCTAGCAAAACCTGATTTTGCCAATGGCTACACATTTTTTGTTTTTGACAGCTCACAATACAAGAAAAAGTGCAGCACCAACAAAAGGACAAACAAGGACATGAACAGTGTATCATAATATTTAAAAAAGCTTTGCAAATTTGAGTTTTTGAGAAAGCGAACTCATTCGTTGAAATTCTGCCGCATAGTGAGGGCAGGTGTCTCAGTCTATCCTAGTCAGTCATGCAGCTTTTCTCTCCTTTGTTCAAATAGGCAATACACCTACATGTGACTCTCAGGAGGAATATAACAGGCTGTTTCACTCAGCCTGCTGAACAGCCTTTGGCCGACCAAGGACAAACAAAAAAACAACAACTTCCAAACCTCCCCTCAGAAACGGGGTAAAGTCACAAATGCATCCAAAAGGTTTCTTAAGAAAGGGATGCTGTACTGTAGGTAATGTTAGGAAGGCTCACCCTGTTTTCTATAGAGAACATTTGTGCTATTGTCATGACCCTTCATGATGTATTAACCAAGACTAGGTTTTCATAATCAGTTTGTTATTGACGCGTTGTGTTCATACAGGAACAAAACCATGTAGGAGCCCTCCTTATTCCCAGGTCTGACCAATCACAAGCGGTATTCCAGGCAATAGTCAGTACTGAAGACACGTGTGAAGAAAGGTTATTTTTGATTGAAAGCTTTGAGCGTTATTAAAGTCAAGATGCAGAAATGTGAGAGTCAAGTTAAACCTTCTTATTAAACACCACCAATACATATTGGTGATGGACAATTGTGATCCAATATTGAGCAAAAGAAATCTGGATAACCTTTTATCCATAACTGAATAGCTCTTTATTTTTTCCCAGGTTGAAGTGCTCTAGAGTTCCTCAGACAGCCCCTGTCATGGTCAGACATTCACATTGAAATGATATGCTCATGCATATTGCTTTCCTAGACAATCCATCACTATTGCTTGAGGAAAATGTCAAAAGTGCTTGCTTAGGCAAGGTATGGGGGTATTTGTGCTCGCTGCTGTCAAACAACATCAAAGCACTCAGTGACCTTTGAAGAGCTCAAGAAGGATTTTCATCTGCATGCAAAATTCAACATTGGAAGAAAAAATCCTCAAAGAGTTTTGCAGAGAACTGTCTGAGCCCATGGCAGCCATAAAAACAAAGCATAAATAGGAGATAGATACATAAACAAAAGTGGCGATCAATTTCTGTTTATGAGAAGAGAAGGCATACCTACTGAGAGCGATTACTTACAATACCTCACATGGGAAGCAATGATAAACACAATATTGCCTTTACAGCTACATACTGTAAATCAGATCTGTTGCTGTGTTCCCCATAGAGTTTTATTTATTCTGGTTCCTGGCCAAAAATAATTTACCACAAATAAAATAAATCCCCTCTTAAAGTCAATTGATCCTGGTGTCATCAATTTCAAGGACACAAACCTGCATTTATTTCTCCAAAATCTAATACTTTCCTTTTCAATAGATGGAGCGAAGGTAACAATGTTGAGTGCCTCTTCTCATTTATTTCACATATTGACCTGCAGATATTTTATAAACAAATTCTTCTAAAATAACATGTTAAATTGGGCGTTTCTTCAAGTGGCTGACCAACTAATGGCAATTTAGTCATTGGCATCAGTCACAAACAACCAGTTGGTGGTTGACCTAATTCAAAGGATTGGATTGGAGTCTTTATTAGTTAAATCCTCACATTACTTGACTGAATGCACTGTACTAGATGAGGGACATAAATAAAAAAGGGTCTTCCTTTCATGTAAAAATGCATACACATGGCATGTGAGTATAGAATTAAGAACTTGGTTTGATAGAATGCAAACATATCTTTGAATATTCTTCATTCCTAACCTAAACACAGAATGTTTGAACTCCAGAAACTGGAAAAAAATAACCACAGTGAATAAGGCAGGTATCAGGTAGTATGAACAAATGCGGAGGTAGTCATTAAACCCCATTGTAATTAAACTGAACTTTTAAAGGTCCATGTGAAATGTAAATAAGCGAGGGAGAAACAGCACAGCAAATTGCCCAGGATTTGGTCTGGTGGGTCAGTGACAGCTCTCAGATCAGCAGTATAAGTTTCCTTAAATATACTCTACAACATTATAAACGCAACACTTTTGTTTTCGCCCCCGGAGGGGTCCGAAAACCAGTCAGTATCTGGTGTTATGGCTAGGGTTTATCCGTTAAGAGAACACCTCTCCAAAGTGCCACACGCCATCGAATGTGAGCATTTGCTCACTCAACTCTGTTATGACGACAAACTGCAGTCAGGACGAGAGAGAAAGAGAGAGAGAGATGGCTGAACCCTAACACCAGATACTGACCACCCCAATGCAGCAAAACCGCCCATTTTAGAGTTGCCTGCGGTAAGCCTAAGGCACACATGTGCAATAATCATTCTGTCTAATCAGCATCTTGATATGCCATACCTGAGAGGTGAATGGTTTATTTTGGCAAAGGAGAAGTGCTCACCAGCATAGATTTAGACAGATTTGTGAGAATTCAAGAGAGTATTTGAGAGACATAAGCCTTTTGTGTACATATAAATAGTCTTAGATCTTTGAGTTCAGCTCCTGAAAAATGATTACAAAACGTAAATGTTGCATTTATAATTCTGTTCAGCGTAAATTAGACAATCTGATACCTAACAAAATGGTGTTGTTATAGTATTCTATTCCCATTTGGTCTGACAGAATATCAAGCAATGGAAAAACACAAGTGCACATACACACCGGAGTGTCCAATTAATGCACTGAACTCAAAGTGCACATGAAGCCTGGTTGCTCTCGGGGATGATCTGTGATTTAATGATTCACACAGCTTCCCCTCTGGTGTGCAACAGGGCAGGGATGGCTGATAACTCAATCCAGTTGAACACCAGCCATGCCCTGCAGCCACACTACCAAAATGAAATGCTCTATTCCTCTATGAGCAAGACAAACTAAAACAACCCGAGCATGTGAGGTGAATGCACAGGCCATTTCTGCAGATTGTGTGGAAATATACAAAAGGATGCTGCCACTACAAAACTACTGCAGGACTCTAGGGACTGGCCTTTTCAGAGGAGGAATTTATTTGAGCTACTTTGTAAACTATTTCAGCTGAATGGTTTGTCATTATCAAGTGTTGCCTTAAAAACATCTTTGCAATCAGCAGGAGTTTGATGTAACAATTTTTCCGATTAAATAGTGCAGCATGCCCGTGACTGGTATTTTGGAATAGTCATGCAAAGATCTGTCAATTCCCAAACAGGGAAACCAGCCTGCCCCACATTCCACCTCGGCTCCATAGGAGCCTCCATCCCCCTTTGACCAAGTTTGGATTTTCTCTTTTCAACACTTCACCTCAGAAACCTATGGTACACACAACAAATGTGCTTTGATGTTGAAGGCAATTTTAGTTTATTTTTAGATTGATAAAGATCAAGCATTCACTGAAAAGTGTCTAGCATTTGGGTCTAGCAAGTGGACCTTGACCCAAGGTAAAAAGATAGAAACATGAACCATTGGAGTGGATGTAGACTGTAGTGGGCTTATTTGGTAAAAGATGACCTTTACATGATGTAAAATGCTTGCAAATGTGTATTGTCCTTTTGACAGGTGATAAAATTGTGCTTTGACCTTGCTAATCTGAGTCTCCAGTAAACCCAGCTCTGAAGCCCTGCTGCTCTTACTTCCTTTCACAATAATGAAACAATTGGATTGGCAGAGGGAGCATCACAGGAAAAAAGCCCTCCTCATTAAAAAAAACCTAAATTCATTCTTATTGCATTACAGATCTCATTTGTGCTACTCTCTTTCTCCATTCCATCTTCTAATATATTCACCATCGTCTGACTGGTTAGACACAGGGTGCTGGGAGAGCTGCAGTCATTAGATACGTATTCTATATTATTAGATGTTGAGATAATCATGAAAAACGCCATAATCCAGATATGTAATTATTCTATTCCCTGACCATGTTTTGAGCTAAAAATTTGAATTTTTTTTCCAGGCAAAATGTTGAAATTGGTTGTACTTTAAGGCTACTTTTAAACTGCCATGTTTTGGTTTAAAAACACATATTTTGTTCCGTTTATGCCTCGCACCTTCATACTGCTCTGGTGCTTCATAGCCCCTTATATGGAGAAATGGGAAAATACCCGTTTTGGTTTGTAATCTTGGGGGTTGTGTTGTAGTCTCAACGGTCGCAAACAGAGACCTTTGGCAACACCGACATTGACGCCAATGTTTCCGCCGCCTGATTGGGTCTTGTTGAGGTTGTTGGTCATAGCTCATTCTCTGAGCTACTAACACAACCATGGCACTACCAGCAACGGGCGGAGTATGCCCAGCATAAGAGAATGTTCATGAGATATGCAGTTTGGGCATGTTAGTTTAAAACAGAGATAAGTTCTACTACTGGAGCAAAAAATACTTGTGTACGAGATTGTTTTGGGCTAAAAACTTTGCTTAAAAAACAAAACGTAGCAACCTAAATGTAGCTTAATAGAACTGTGGTGCTGTGGTGCGTTAATTGAGATCACAGTTAAAGTACATATGAAGTACTGTATACATTGTATGTTCAACCCATACAAATTGAATGGTAAATGAAGACTGAAGAACAATGATTACTCTACAGAATTGGGGAAAATAGCCAATCCGAATCCCAAAATTAAAACCCAAATATCAATGGAACAGTCAAATATTTGAATAATTGGGCCTGGGCCTAAGAAAAATGTGATATCATTTTTAAAGGTGCCCTGCCACACGCATTTTATTACTTTATGGTAATGTATGAAGTTCTACCATGGACTCTGTAACATTTTTTGTGGAAAAAAATGCCTTGGTTATCTTGTTTCAACCCATTCTAGCATGGCATAGAAAGCTGCAGGAAAACTCAGCTCAATTTGTGTCAGTTCTCATTAATATTCAATGAGCTAAGCTGCTTGACTTTGATTGGCTAACTGCTAGCCTGGCTATCAGCAACCTTTACCCAGCGCAACTGGGCAAGCTCAAAAATCGTAGCAGAGCTCAGGCAACATGACGTCAGACTGACCAGCTTTTGTAATTGGCCTGATTCCTCCTCTTTTTTTCTTTTCAGTGGCTAGACAAAGGAGGTAGCAGTTCATTTTCACATTCACCACATAACACAAACACATGTGGACCTAACAAGAGAAAAAAGGTTTGAGTGGGAGGGCACCTTTAACCATTGTTTTGATAAACAAATCATGGATGCTTGACCTACATCACAAACTGCAGAAAAACATCCAGCATTTATGTTTTTACCCATAAGTCTCTGAAAAGATGTTTTGAAGACCTGGGGGCATTCAATTCCAAGTAGCATGGCATATTTTTTCTTTAAAATAGAGGAGGAATCCCCAAATTGTCTGGAAGAAAGATGACTGCCAAGCCAAGTAAAATTAACTTCCAATTAATATGCAGCAAGGGAAAAATAGTCCTCCCTCATTCACTCGTTTTCATCCAGCGAAAGTACACAATGTTGGCTTCCATCACAGTTCACCAGGTACAACATGAGGGTCACTCCAGGTGCACTGTGGCAACCCTGGCATTTTCTGCTACCATTGTTGAGAAAATCATATAAAATGTAGAAAAGTGGACAAACTGCCGTTGCAGTAAGAACGTCTCTAAGCATATTGTTTTTAATAAAAGACTAAATAATACTAAAGAAAGAAACAAGCAAATTTCTGAGAAAACAAGAGTTAGATAAATGGTTTATTTAGGAACAGTTTGAATATAATTGATATTGTTTGGCTGATGTTGATTGTTCACTGTCCGCCGTTTTAAAGCGCTATGTATTTACTTTGGCATTTGCACAAACTAGAAAAGTGCTGTCAAACAACGCTTCCTTTTTATTGATTGTCAGGGGCATTTGATTGCAACTTCAGTTGATTACTTATCGTCTTTCCTTGTTGACGACCTGAAGGGCTCTTCTTTTGCATACACATTTTCTTAAATGGAGACACTCTGAAGGGAGGACATCAAAAGAAGACAACCTGATGAAGTGAAATCAAAGTTTCTGAAGCCAGAAATTGTCAATGTGAGCAAAAGGATAGAGCCTGGGTAGACCTGAGGTGGGACAACCAAGGAACGGCCACCGCAGTTCTCTTTAATGAAACAATGATTGCCAAAATCATTACAAAGAGTCAAATTAGTTACTGAGACCTGAACCAGGACTAGATTAGTCTTTCAAGACAGAAGATGGCACATTTATTACACATTCTACATTCAACAGTCTGAGTTTTCTCATCTTGCAAATTTTAGGGGAAGGACGCTCTTCACAACTGTCTTCACTAGTTTTGTTTTATGCGGTGTTAAGAGGAAATGCCTCTCGGACGTGTCTATGAATACCATCTATGTAACTCGTGGGTCGTGTCATGTCAGATTTAGACAGAGGCAGCCATCTGTCTGGCACATGGATGAAATGAAACCCTTGAATGCTTCCAAGTGATAGCCATGAAATGCCATTCTGTTCCACTCCTTCCACTATGACGTAGATCTGGCATTAATTCCACCCTCCTTCTCCCCTTATTATCGAATCAGTGTCTGTCTTAGGACTGCATTTCTATCCTGTCCTGTAAGCCTATGTGCTTTACAACAGTTTGGTAGAAAGGACGCTGGTAAAGACTGCTAATATTTGCAGTGAGTTCCCTTTAGTTTTCTCAGACAGCTGTGAAATATAATCTAGGGAAGTAAGACAGAGACAGAGAGAGAGAGCGTACTACTCATCCATGTCAGACAGAATCCAGCCTGTTGTTTCTGCCGGGAGGAGAGGTTTTGCATTTAACATGTCCTATAACATGCTCTCCCTGTCCTTACCTTCTCTTAAATCTCCTTCCAGATTAACCTGTTCTAACTGCCAACTCGTAAAATACAGACACAAAAATCACCCTTTAGCATCTAGATGGGACGCACCGGGCAGAGCAGAAGCTCGGTGGGAATAACATTGTTGTAGCCTGAAATAAAAATAAATACGAGACATTGCAAAACTGACTCAAATATAATAAAATTGAGGAAATTTCCTAAAAGTCCTTAGTTTTCGTCTATGTCAATGTCTTTCATAGAGCAAATGATGTCATCTTTCAGAGTTGACATTTCCAACCATAGATCGGTTTTATCCAATCTCCGCCATAGACATTATATAATTTCAGACTGGGAACCCAGAAATTTCAATATGTCAAATTAAACAACGTAGTCCACTCGGTGCCCCTTGCTTGTCATCATGGCGATATCAAAAGTTGGAGTACAGAGAACACTACAGGCCTGTCTTTCACTGGTGACTCAATAGCTGCTGGTTAGTAAATTCGTAGGAACACCAAAAGTGGGAGGAAGCATGGATTAGTATGTGGATTAATACCTGCTTTTTAGTTTTTTTCCTGGCACACATCACTTTTGGCACTTACTGCGGCAACTTGTGTAGACTGTTAACATATCTGTGCTCATCATACGTATATTTCATTTACTGGTGTTATTGTTGAATACATTTTGAATACATATTTGTTAAATTGTACAATGTTTTTTAAAATTATTACACAATACTTTTTGACCTTTTTTGAATCGTGCTGCTGTGAAATTATCCATATTACAAGAAATCACAAAAACTAACACTACAACTAATAAAAACCCAAATAAAACTAAGCACTTTCAAAAAAACAAAAATTAAAGAAGCAAACCTGCTTTTTAATCTGAACTGAATTTCTAAACAAAATGTGAATAAAAATAAAATCTAATGAAAAATGCAAAACTCTAACAACCTTGGTCCTGACCAAGCGCGTCTAAATATGACTACAAAGTCCCGAGAACGTTGAATAGTGATACCGACAGCCCCGACCCAGAGCGTTAAAAAGTGACGGTAAGAGTCCTGACCAAGTCTAAAAAGGATTCTAAAGGAGACTTTCTGCATCAATCATAAACATGCCAGGATGGCTCCCTGAGATACACAGCAAACACACCGCTGTTCTGCTTTCAAATATTACAATCTTAGAAAATTCATGTCATCTGCCTACTGGGGAGATAATGTGATTATGGTTATGATCATTCTGAAACACTGAAGATTGCAAAAATAATAGAAGAAAATGTTGGACTTGGGTTTCTGAGAATGTGAGGAAGATATTGTAATGCAACACGTTCCAGTTTAGCTGCCCGATCTGTGTTGCAATATCATTAAATCAACAGCGGTCTTGCTCTGCGTGAACCACGAGTTAGACCAGAGACAATGATTCCCTACTTGCCTTTCGCCCAAAAGAAAACCTAACCTGAATTTCAATCCAACCTTCTGAGAATTGGAAAGGAGGACAAACAACTAGGGCATGCAAGGCCACACACACACACACACACACACACACACACAGACCTCTTTCACTCCAATACACTAACTTAAAGACCTATCATCAAATAAACCTTATGCTGATTCAAATTGTAACCACAAATGCACCACAAGTTCTGATCTAAATATTTTAAATGTTACCATAACTTTAACCAAAGTTCAAGTTTCTGTTCATGTCCATGGCCGGTCTTTAGCATTTTGTCCATCCACAGGTTTAGAACACAGCTACAATTTAGAAAAGAATTGACTCAGTTTTTTACCCAAATTGTGTCAAGCTGGTACAAAACGTTAAATCAGATCCAAACTGGAGAAATTAGAATAAGCAAAAACAGCTTACTTTTCACAGCTAACATCGTACAATACAATATGATGGAATACAAACACAATCTAAGAAATGAGTGACACAACGCCAAGTCTGAGAAACAGCTTTCACCTAATGAGAGACGTTCAAGGGCAAACACACATTACTGCCGACACAGAATAAACAGGCTAGTTTTTTTTTTTAATAAACACCTGCTTTCCACTTTCACAGTCAAATGGTAGCATTGCTCAGAAGATGAGACAAACTGAGTTTGGGGATGCATTTCCCCTTTCAGCTTAAAATGATGCAGACAAATCTAAACTAGGACTCCTTTGAACATTATGAATTCCCACAGAGCCAGCAGGATCAAGCCGCTCACAGTACAGTGTTCATGTAAGGCTGAGCCCAGCACTGAACCTACAAATGAAACGCTCCTCTCTAAACTCGTGGGAGCGGGTTCAGCGGCAGATTTGGGAACATAGACAATAACCTTTTTTCCTCAGTCAATACCCTATAAATTGGCAGAACTTACCGCTGCCTGTACGTTATGTACAACAGACCGTGTGTGGCTTCAAGGACACCTTGCAGCAATGAATGCTGCAATGTGGGATATGTAGTGCTCTGCTTTTTCATGTGCAACCATTTAGCAGCCCTGTTCTTTGAAAAGCTCCAGGAAATTTCAAGAATTGTAGGTACCAAATGATAAAGTACTCTTACCTTGATATGACAGATGAGAAAGGCCATTCAGGGTCACCACATGGGGAAAGGGGAGGAAAAAAAAAAAAGGACATTAGTGAAATCACAATCTTTACTTCTCAGATTAGACACCCGCAGAGGGCTCTAATCAGTGACTCATGGTTGAAGTTGGCAATGCTGTGTCTGCCCATTTAGACTTTAAAATAACAGAGTGGGAAATAACTAAATGGTGCGAGTGAGTGATTCATTCAGGCCAACACTTTATTTTGATCTTTTATGGTGGATGCTGAATGTCTTTTAGCAGACAAATGTCAGAGCGGAAGAAAGGAATAGTACACGTAAAAAAGTGTCAAGTGAAAAACGCTAAAATTCTGTGCAGTAGTCAGACAAGCCATGGGTTAATTGTACAACTGACACCATTAATACATTCTGTGTGTTTGACAAGTGTGTGCCAGGAACAATCAATGCAACATTAGCCCAATAACATGTGTCAAGAAGAAAAAAAGAGAATCAGGCTCAAGATTTTGTAGTTTTATCCTACGCAGTGTCATAATGGAAGTTAACCGATTCGGCGTCTAGTAGCACATCCGAGTTTGTTGTTTTCTTGCCCTTGTTGTTTAGTTAAATGACTTCAACATGCTACATGATGTTTTTGGAAGTCATGGCCAAGATCTTCCTTAATGGAGAATTCCGGTCAATATCAACACGTAGCTCTGTTAAGAATTTGGAGTGCTGTTAGCAGCAAGAAAACCCTGTGGTGCCAGGATGCAGCCTGTTTCTACATAGCCATTACTAAAGACATAACAACAGCAAGTTGTTTTTTCGTTGAAAAAAATACCTCTTGGAATATTGGATTGTATGAGTTTGACAATTGACTTGTGTGGACTTAACCGGAAAACAGGAAATAAACAGAAGTATGAATTAACAATACTTTCATACCTTACTCTCACATCTACTGTTGTCAGATTCACTGTGTTCCCTCAAAAGGAATCACTGCACATGGGTAGGCACTTGTAATGACATTTTGAACATGTTAAGAGGCTAAAAAAAAAGATATTTATAACTTGCCCTGTTTAATCCTGTTGGGCGCTAACTCTAGCAGGAGGTTAACTCGGGGTAGGCAGCACCGATTGGTTTCGTTTTTACTACTCACTTTTTCAGAGCTACATGCTGAAATTGACTGGAATCCTCCTTTTACCTAGAAGTCTGTCTCAAGGCCTATGTGCCCATGACCTCTGCACTTCATGCAGGCTGTGGAATACTACATGCCAACACCTCTCCTTTCACAGAAAAAAATGTTAAGGCATTATAATCACCTAATCTCAAAGATCAACCATCTCAAAATGCATAGCCTACATGTTTGCAACACAAAATACTAGCATATTTACCTCTAAATATGCTAAACCAGGACAAACAAAAATATTGTCTGAGTCCATGACAGAACTTAAGGCTTTTGGTTTAATAAACTGCGGTGCTGCTCTGTTGTGTTTCCTGGCTACTGATTTCCTTTAGCCTTTGGGTGCCGTGCTGGCCCGAATCATCCATCACTATTAGCCAAAGCATAAGACCATTCTATAGCTCATACAACACCACACACACTCAGACACAGACGTTGGCTGAGTTCTATCACTATATGAGCTGGAAAGGTGTGCTATGCAAACAAAGACATTGATCATTATCCAGGGTTTGTCCCACAAACGGCACATCACATATTTCTTACATTCTTAATGAGTGAGATTGATTTCTTACTCTCCAGGCAGCTTTTCAGGGTTCAGTTAATTTAAGCTTTAAAAAACTGACTTGTTATCTTTACAACCCACGATGCTCATCGTGCGGTAAAGTAGCTTTGAGCAGGGGCCATTTTAAAAACTCTCTCTCTAATGATGCGCTCAAGAACACCAGCGCATCAGAGTTTGCTGCTGACCACCAATGTTATCCGTTTTACTGAAAGAAACCTCATTCACATTATTATTTTCATTATTACATTGCATTGTTGTATTCATTTTTGTTATGTCACGAAGTTTTCCTGGCTTGCCTTTCAAACATCGTAGCTCATGGAGTAAACACTTTTTAAAGGGTAACTACCATTTTTTTCCACCTGCACCTTCTTTTCCAATGTTTTATGTCAAAGTGAATAATGGGAACAACAATCTTTGATATTAGTCCAGTATTAAAGATGCAGTAGGTAGGACTCATAACACAGTCATATTTGTTGAAACTGACCCTATTTTCGAGTAGAACAACATGAAGCAGGTAATTTAAAAAACAAAACATCTGGCTCCTCTGGAACCACCTACAGCCTATAGTGCGATTTGCAAAAATCCACAGCTCCCTGTTCAGATGCACCAATGAGGGCCAGGGTGGGTGTCTAATTGTATATCAATCACTGCTCATAGACTTCTCCCTTTTGCGGGGGAGGGGCTTAGGAGACCGTTTTGGGGTTTACCTGAAAGGGGCGAGGGACTGAGAAGTTGTTGATGTTTAAATTTTGTGGCTAAGTCCTGGATCTTAGCAATCCTACCTAGAAAACCTTTGAGCAAGATTGCTGCAGTTGGCACCGGTGAAACGAGTTAGAATCTAAGCAATTGTCCAGCTTGTATTTACGTTCACAAAAGTGCATTTTGTCACTGACAGGCTCAGATTAATATGTGTCTAAACAAAATGTCTGACATTATGAAAAGGATTGCTAAGGAAGTCAAAGTTTCTGTTAAAGAGTAAGATCCTTTTTTTAAACAATAAAAACATCCGCGAAATTGTGTTCCCTAAAACCACCAGGCTCCATGTAAATAAACATAAATTTTAGCATCGTAAAATACACTTAGTAGACAGAAACAAAATTAAACTATGAAAATCCCTTATCGATGCCTTTCAACTTTTCCAACCATCACAACTTTATAGTTTTGGTTGAAATGATAAAATAGTGTACCGATTTCCATGTGAAAATATGCTGGCTCTATACATGTGAAAAGTATTGCTTTTTCAAATGGAGTCTGGTTGGTTTAGCGCTAGTGACCTCAGAGCTGTTTCTGGTGAAACTGAAGGTCTTAAAGAGGTTTTCAAGGTATATCTCTGAAGGGATCCTTTCCATATCGTTGAGCGTGTTAGTGGGAAAACAAGGACTTTTGTGTAAGTAAATACAAGCTGGACAGTTGCCCTATTAACTTGCATGTTGCACGGCAAGCTTGTTTGTCCCCTGCCGCGCGCAGTGATCTCACTTAATACTGGACAAATGTCAAAGACTGTTGTTCCCATCATTCACTTAGACAAAAAAAAACATAGGAAAATAAGTTCCAGTTTGAAAAACCCTGAGTTTTTTTCCCCAAAAGGTTCTAGTTCAAGATCGTATTACCATTTAACAAAAAAGACAATTAATGATTTACTTTGACAGATTACTTCTCAATCAAGTGTCAAATTGTTGTTTTTTAGCATTTTGTCCAGTGGCTTCCTGGTGAAAAAACTAAACAGTCACCAGGAATGTAAATTATAAATATTTAAGTTCCCCAAATTTGCTCTATTACCTTTTAATAAAACTGGCAATTGCCTAACAATGCATTCAAACAGCTCCACTTGGCTTGCAACAAAACATTGTAAAGCAGAGGTTCATCAATAAATCTTCTAAGCTATTTGCATCTGTGAGTCCTGCTTCTATCCCTGACAGTTTTTCTTGTTTTTATAGTCCTCATAAATCAGAAGGGTCTGGCTTAATGAAAAGGACGGACATAATATGCAAATGAGTCATTTAGGCCTTCCATTGCACTATGAAAAAAGACGGCGCTCAAAAAGTGTGCACATGCACATTTGTGCAAGGGGTAAAATTGATTCACTTGTACAGAGTTCTATCAAATAAACAGATGAAACTCATCAGAAATACATTTACTTATATGTTTTTGCCTTCAACCTCTGATCTTTCCTGATCTTAAGACAAAAGATGTACTTGGTTGACTATTCAAAGATATAGAGGTTTAAAAGATGTCTACAACATCAGATTAAAAAGTGCTGCAGGTAGGATAGTGAAGATCCAGAATTTAGCCAGAGCATTTGAACATCAACCACTCCTAAGCCCCTCCCCCCACAAGGGAGAATGAATGCATGTCCCTGAGCAGTGATGGAGTAGCAGTTAGACACCCACCCTGGCCCTGATTGGTTAAAATGAACAGGGAGCGGTGGAGTTCTGCAAATCGCACTACAGGCTGTAGTTGATTCCAGACTTGCTGGAGTTTTTTTTAATTTTTTTAAATTACCTTTGTGTGTTTCTGCTCCAACATAGGGTCACTTTTAGCAAAAATGACTAAAAGTTAGTTTAGTCTAGTAGTCTTACCTACAACATTTAATAGAGTATGACTTTCCGATCATTATTGTATGCCAAGGATAAATAATAGATTTACAAAATGAGACTTCCTTCCGAAGACAAATCATGTTACCTTTAATTTCATAGATACTGTATTCTGTTACATATCAAGACACAGTGACTTCTGATCATAACAGCCGTGAGAATTGCCTTAAGTTAACAATATGGAGTCTATACAGTAATTACAAGTAACAGCGATGATGCAGTACTTTTGCACACATGGTCACAAAGTTCTGTGAAATGAAAAGAAAAAAGATGCCAAAAAATAACACTGCAAAAATAAGGACAGGTCTTGCTGTGGTGGCTGTGCTAGGGCCGCTTAGCAAAAGGGAATTAACATTATTTGCTGGGATTATCATAACAAAAAACATTTACATAAAATAATGATTCAATAAGCTTTATAGTCTTTTTAACAGTTGAGTAACCATTAGCATTATTGAGCATGCAATCAACCTGAAAAAACAACTAACAAGCAGACCTATTAAGAACCAAATCATCAAAATTAGGAAACCAAACTAGATTCACATTAACAAGTTAGTCACCACAGTTGTGTCAATGGAAGTTTTGAACTATACACTATGTATGGAACATACCTCAAATGTGTAACATGACTATTAGTCTTAAAACACAGCTAGCAGGGTGGTATATTTATAAAGATGCATGATGGATCACAAGGTACTGATAAAATATTATGGGGATAAGTTTGTACTCGGATTGGAGTTAAATTAAAGGACAAAGGTCATTAAAAGGCTTATTTCCTATTTGTTCAGTAAGTTTTAGGATTTGATTATCAGACAAGCAAAGATGAAATAGAGGAAATGGCAGTGGGCCAATAAAGTCCTGGAGATTCATCCCATGGGGACAATGAATATCAGTTTGATTGACAATCTGAGAAATGTACCTTTTAAGATACATCTTCATCAACCAAAGTGTTGAACATAGGAAAATCTTGACCCAATGGAGGCACTAGGAAAAACTTTCAGAGTCACTAAAATCAATAGGCTACATCCTCTGTGGATAAAAATGATCCATACCAACTTAAATCTAGTCAGTTTGTTGCCATATCTTTCTCTGAAAAGACAGAGGCCTGCACCCCTATGGTAGCGATACCTGAGTTTGAAAGGAGAAACAAATACTTTTACCTAAACTAAATTAAAATGTGGTAAAAATGCTTTACTTCCTCTGAACAAAAGCTTGACAAGTATGCAATCACACAGAATATCAGACTCAAACAGGAACAAGAACAGCCACTGTAATTGGAAATAGAGTTGGTTCTGGTACTGCACGAAGCTCCCAAACAAAGCAAAGTTGTCTTTATTCAGGTTGGTTCTAAGGTTATCTACTTCATCTTTTGTTTTTGCTCTGTGGAATGCACAGACCGAAACCATTTAATATCCTCTGAGTGTACCGGGTGTTACAAATATTATGGTAAAACATGGTTACTTTGAAGTCAGCTATTGATTTTGCCTAATATCTCCAGTGAATGTCAGAGGGGTTATGGGGATTGTGGTGTGTATGGTGTTCAGTGGCTCACACACACACACACACACACACACACACACACACACACACACACACACACACACACACACACACACACACAGAGTGTTTAGCAGGCTTGCTGGCTGACTCTACTGTGTGGTCGGTTGCGGAGGAAAACACTCCCCTGCGGATTTTTGGAATTAGATTAGGAATGCAGTACGTGGTAGCAGGGTTCAAGGGTTCGGTATCTGCCGTTTAACATCAAAGTTATCCCTGATGCTCAGATTGTAATACTTATGATATAAACCTGCACATATTAGCTGAGTATGGAACAGATTTGAGGGCTGTCTCAGTGTCCAATGTATGAAAACAACTGCTTGAGTAGATACAACATTGCATTAGGCTCAAAGCATTACTTTCTTTACACGAAGATTGTGTCTTTTTGTAGTTCTGACAATAATTCCCATGGGTTATGATAACATTGTATTCACACAATTTAATTGCTTCGATCAGGAAACTTGTATAACAAATTGAGATTGACAATAACTACGCTGGCTTGCAATCAGATAGGTTGTGAAACTAAATATATCCATCTTATTTGGAAGAGAAAATGAAGGTTAAAAGATAACTTATTGCTCAAATACAGTGCACAGAAATGCAACACTACCCTAGTAACAGTGACATCACAGAGGGGATTCTGTGTTATGTAACAGCAAAATTATCAACCTGCAATGTATCACAGTATGTGTGATTGGGGGAAAAATCACATTCCATTTAAAAGTAATCTATCATAAACTGCATAAGTAATATATTATACTAATACACTTGAACTTATTCACAGTATTTTTGATCTGGAGTCAGCTGCACATTATTCATAGACGAGTTTAGGGTTAAAATGTCTGCAATAAAATATGGAAACACCTGCAACTTATATGCGTTAAATCTGTGCAAAACTGTGCACATTCCCCGACATGATCAGGAGGATTATGAGAGAGATGGCTGTTATATTTGTTTAGCTGCACGTGTACTTTAATGAGACAATTCTCACAAATTGCATAGTTTTTGTCATGAGTACTGTTATATCCAAAAAGGGAGCAGGACTCTTTAATTAAAGGGTGATTGTGCCTCCAAATGGAGTCTTTAGTTGTTGTAAGTCACATTCTGCTCACCGTTTGAGTATGATAGGCTCGATCACAATGTGGTAGATTTGATTTAACGCAGGGAAAGGGTTTTGGCGCACCTTTTTCGTTAAATAAAATCAATAAATGACAGCAGGGAATTTATCCCTATATCACAGTGTAGTGTATTATACAGTATTACCACATTCATTTTTGTTCAACCCCTAGACTAGTACAACTACATCATACAGCATCCATTACATTATCCGTTACAAGGCTAGAGAGGCCGGAAAAAAAAATCTGAAATGAAGGTTTTTGGTTATGTTTGTTTGATATTTGTAAACCAAAGAATACATTTTTATTTTATATTTATAAGAAACATCTAGTGATTTTTTCTACTAGGGCAGAACGATATTGTGTTTCAGCATTGACATTGCAATGTGCGCATGCCCGACGGTCACGTCGCAGGACGTTGTGTTGTTAATGCTAAACCTTTTTCGCTGCTTGATACTGTAGAAAAGTAAACTTTACCGTTCTCCTTTTACATGATTATTGCAGGCCGACCCTTTCTCCCTACGACAGGTAGCCATGTGGGCAGCGTATGTATGTGACGTTATTCCGACGGGGGTAATTGTTATGGGAAGTGAGGCTCTCTGTGCGTAGAAAAATACCGTAAGCAGCTGACACAGTGATGCGCATAGTTTTGATGGGTAGTCAGTGAAGCTACAGCAGTCAGTGTGTTATGTTTGCTACAAATGCAAACAAAATCACCTGATCAATGCAACACAATCACAACATCTCCCGGCCATTTCCTCCCGCAGAAAGCTGCTACCAGCCAGGCTAAAGCTAATATAGTAAGCCTAAAGAAACAAGAGGTCCGTCCGTTTCAACTAACAAGGTTAGGAGCCGCGACGCTGGAAACTTAACATTAATCTACAACAGAAGTCTGTCTAACGTCATTTCCACTAATTTAATTGTTCTTGGATACACAGAGTTTGTGTTAAAGTTTATCATAGTTCATCTTCTATGTAGATGCACTTCCCAAGAAATCCAAGCAGTAGTCGAGAATGATTTATTGTTTCCAAATAAAGATTTTCATGTCATCCTTCAAAAATAACTTTCTCTTTTTTCAGATCGCAATATATATCGCACGGGAAAAAATATCGCAATGTCGTATTTTTCCAGTATCGTGCAGGCCTAGTTTCTACCCTACTAAAGTATTGAGCACAGGTAAGCACCATTTATGCAGAAATAGCTCTGCAAAATAGAAACAGCCAATTCCCACTGTAGTTGGCAATTCAGTCATGCAGCCTCATCTGTCATGCGGTCTCCGGTGCCAACTTAATCACCCATTAACTAGGGAGAAGTGAACTGTGGACAAACTGCATCAATTCCACGGGGTGGGCCGAATGATTCCCACATCATGACTTACCCATCCAGAACTGGCTTGTCAGAGAAGATGGATCAACTGGATTTCAGAAACAAGTCAACATGTCAATAGCCCTGACGTTGCTCAGCAGGTTGAAATATTGCAATTGACAAGAAATATTCGTATTTTCCTGGTGCTCATTCGTGTGCGTATTTGTAACCCTCAGGAGAGGCAAGCTAATTCTCAGGCAGATTCTAGTCAAACATGTTAATGGGAATATCGTGGTTTGCCAAGTGTAGGTGTTGTGATAGATAGCATGGGCTCTTCTGAAAGTACTATCTACAAGTACAGCTGGTTTATAAGTCTATAGCAAGGCTGCAAAATGCAATACACAAACCTGCAGCAATACTACGGATTTAAATGCCACAGGCCTACTGATATTTACACATATTACCATCTGCTAGGTGTATTACCACTTGTGTTAAGTGGTGTCTGTCTACAGGGAGTGACACATGGAAATTTACAGGTTGGTAAACACAAATCTTTTGTGTGTAATGTGATGGAACAATAGGCTAGCAGTTTAGTCCTGCTATGGGGCACATTAAGTATTTCTTCTCTACCTTTTAGCGGGTTTGAGGCTCAATCAAAAAATTTGTAAGAGTAAACTTTTGGAGTCAAAATAAAATCATTTAAGTGGACATGCTTGCGAAACACAGTCAACTCAACCAATGCTTTTGATTAGTGTTCAACTGTAATTAACTCTGACCTACAAAAGTGTGCTATTAAGGAATTGGGCACATCCAAACTGTACAACGCTTCCAAATTAGCTTTGTTGTCCCATACAATTTTATCCAAATTTGATTTGCCAACTGAAGCACAATTCCATTAGATCCAGGAGTTGCTTTTTTATTTTATATTGCCATTAGCAAAACTAGACCCACAAGCAGTCACCATTTGTATTTTTTTTTTTTTTAAATGGCCAACGCACATTAATCAACATTTCTGTGTTAATGTGCTAGTGTTAGCCAGCTGGCTAATCTTCAACCGTAGTCCTTTGGTCAGATGATTTTAGACCACAACATCACCAAGAATATTCTAACACCTATTTTGTGAAGAAAATGGAATGAATAAATTCTGTGTCACCAAACTCCAGAGATTCAAATGAAGAACTTACATATCAATTCCTTTATTCCTGACCTGGAATGTTGTATGTATACACATACTGTATTGTATTTAAACACAAGACATCACTGCGTATTCCCGCGTTTGGGCCGAATCTCTACTTGTTGTCCCTGAGCGTCAGACATACTTGATGAAAAGGTCACTGCACGCCCAATTAGCAGTGATGTTTACAATTGTGATTGTTGAAGACAGTTAAAAGAGCTCCACTGGGCCAGGGGATCACTTAATCCAGAGTTTGGTAAGGGTATTGAGGAATAGGTCATCCATCGGGGGAACAACTCACCCAGTAGCAGATAGTAACTCAGGAATAGTTATGTCCTTAATCATGTAGGTCAAATGTACAACAGAAGCCCAACAGGCTATGGGCAAACACAGCCAAAACCAGCGGTAATCAACAATAAACAGTTTACTTACCTTGAGTATAACACAAAAGGAGGAACAAAACAAAGAGACGTGATTGCCATTTTAAACATGGCTGTGACAAATTTGATACAGACTATGCCATCCTTGTGTGAACTCCCTTCACCACCTGCTAAAGCAAGATACATTTTACAACCAATGAACAGCCACTTAGGTTCACAATGTTATGAAGGATAAAAAGCAATGATGAACTTGTACTAAGAGCCACAGAATGAAACCCGTAGTACTGCAGAGCACAGCTCACCCCAGAAGAGATGAATTTGAGGCTCACTGAAATAAACAATTTTTCTTTGCAACAAAGATATTTTCTTGGCATTGTAGCCTCAGCGCTGGCACACAGGTGCCCTGGTGTAGCAGCTGGAAGTCCTGGATATTTATTGTTATTCTATGTTTTCAACATGGCCCGTTGATTTGGGAACAGTGACCCCAAGCCTTGCCTTCATCCCAGCTTAAACCTTCTCTGAATTAAAGCGTTTTCACATCCTGGTTTTTGCTTTTTACTTCACACTATGAAGCATTACAAATCACATACGGAATCTTGTGTCTCTCTACTGTGTTTTACCTCTTCATTTACGATACACAGCCAGCAGACAGGCAGACAAACCCTCACAGACTCAAGTACTGACCAACACAAATGAATCCTCTCCAGCTTAATCTATCAGAAATAATGCTTTCTGAAAGGTTTGCCACAGCTTTGCATTGCCAGAATTTAAGAATTTGTTCCCTAAACCAAGAACTCAACTGTTTATGGGCTTCGGCACTGCCCCTTTGGGTTAAGTTACAAGCTGTAAGTTACACATATCAGTGGCCCAAAAGTTGACAATCAACAATTAAGGGGAAAAAGAGAATGACAGATTCCTGTGGCAAACACATGTCCAGCCAGTCACACTACCAATTTATCTAGGGTGGCAGGTGACCACATCAGGACTACCAATGCCATTTTGCCAGCGAAATTATACATGTTCAGTGATGTGATATGAAGCCACATAGCTGAGTTCTGTTAACAATTAATCAGACAGTTGATTTTGAATGCATTGGTAGGTAGTGGCCCAATCTTGAGCACACTGTACTTTAAATGCATTGATAAAGACTGTTTGCCAAAGATCAGAGTGTGATTATTGATGGTCAGACTAGGTTAGCACAAATACATTTGAAACAGCCACAGAGTTAAATCTACCCAATATTTCAGTAAAGGACAAAATGAGGAAAGTCTGAAGAAAAGTCTGAAATAATAAGCCTTTTGTGTTTGGTCAATCATTTCATCATCGTTAAGATTTATCTATGACAAGAGAACGTTTGGTATTTCAGGTGTATTTTCCAAAATTACATACACCAGAGTTGATGGTTGTTAAACACAGACAGTATGGTACACCAACTTAAACAAGCCCATGAATTTGCCTCCATGGCCACTGTGTGAAAGAGGACATTATATACAGGATTCATTTTTGGTTCAAAATGGTTGCTGCTAAATGTACTAGAGGTCAAAGGTGAGATGACAATTGGGTCCATTGTCCATTGCCTCTGACATGACCAAGGCTTCTATTGTACCAGTTTCCCAGAGATTGTTGGCGCCCTCCAGCTCTGCAGGTTTCCACGCTGACCTCCAAACAACCTCTCATCCTCCAGGCTCACAGGGAGCTTTTACATGGTTGCCTCTTAATTCTATGCCAACTAGACAAAAGTGAATGTGACGAGTTTCAGAGCATGGGAAGCTTTCACATGCTGTTTGACAATGCTTTGTCAAGACAATTTCTCAGGACAACGAGGTTAAGTTCTATTGGCCATGGGAACTTTGTGAGCTTCTCTGGTCTCTTGATCGTTATTGTTCCCTAATGCCTTCAAGAGGGGAAGGACTTTGAACGCATGCTTCGGGACATCTTCAGAATAACCTCTTCTCAGAAGTAGACTATGAGATTGAGATGAGTAGACTACTAGATTATGGTTACATTGCTGAGACTTGGTCTTAGAATCTATTTCAAGTTATAACTAAACAGTTTAACATAACACACAGCGTGAGGCACAGATTTTCAACATGAATAATTCAACAGGCAGACTCCCCTGTGTAGGAAGGCTAAAAATAATACAGTTTCCTAAAAGACTTCCAGATGGAAACCAGTGATCCAGTTCATTAGGAATGAACCACTGTGAAAGCATTTTCTTAAACAAGTGAATTAATCTATAAATATATTTCTTAGTATATTAAAATCCTAATTAGGGCCTGTTTGGCAAATGCGTATATTCCAGATGACACTGCAGGATTGTTAACTCTGTCTAGACGGAGGTTAGGAAGTAACCAATAACCTTCCAAAGAGGAAAAAAAACAACCCCCTCCCTGTGACTTTTTCCATCCATTTGTGTGATCTCTTCTCTTTTCTTTACCCTGCCAAACTACAAAAAGCCAATGCTACATAACAGTTACAGTATCTGCCTGGTCTGCATGCAGGCAAATTGAAGGCTTGAGAATTGCTATGCCCCACGAAGAGTTTATCAGTCAAAGAGTAGGTGACTTCAAACAAATCAGGAGAGGCTAAAGAGGCAATGCTGCATATGGGAGAATGCTTAGTCTGTCCTAAAATATGCAGAGTTCATTGGTGAAAAATAAGGTTTCCACTCTTCGTTGACCATGTCAGCTATCAGACAACCCATTGGTTAGCAAATCTTATTTGAAGGACAATATGTAGAGAAATTGTAAAAATACTTCCCCAAACTTTCTGTGTGGTTTAGATAATCGCTTGGGTTGTTTACAACCTCTCTGATCAACTGGATGTTTATGCTTCTTGCCCCATCAGACTACTTTGTAGCAATATCACTGTGTTCAAGGAACAGTTACTGTAGTGGGGGAATTAAACCACATTTAGATAATTGGTAAAATGGACAAAAATAAGAGCCCAGTTGTAATAAATCAAAAATAATCCTTAAGTTTGGATTGTAACAATGACAACAATTGTGTGGTAATTAGCATAGAAAAGCTTGCCTGTCTGCATAAAAGACAACGATGAATACCATCTGTGCATGGATGACCAACTGACAGTCGGCTACAACGCTGTAAAGCACATGGAAATTGGCAGCAAATATTGCTGTATGAAGTTAACCCCAACCCCCACGCCTACCCCAACCCCCAAAATCCCAATCTAGTCTACAGGTCCAGAGAAGCAGGTTTCTATTGTGTCATCTGTTTAACTCTTCACATTATAAATTCTCTCAGGCGTTTCAATCACTCAGACTCACGTCATGCACAATACAAAACCATGACTGTTGGGGTCTGGTGAACGAATGACATATTTCAAAATCGTTTCAAGTGTACACAGCTGGAAAGACGTGGAGTCGGTTGAGGAAAATGTAAAATGTCTTAGCAAACGGCCCTATGCTTGGATTTCAAATGGGAGCCGTTGTGTTTGAATGCCGTCCATGGCTGGAGAAATGTAGGTTCAGCGTGAGCAGACGGTGACTACAGTATGTCCGTGTGTACATCAAAGCCAGGGGGCCATAATCTTTTCATCAACACAAGCTGGAACTGAGAGTAGTCACAGCTGGTTTCTATATGAGAGCTGTTGAGGCCACAATACAGAAGCAGAGAAAAGGCATTTTATTCAACAGCCTTATGCTCCTTGGTGGATTTTGCATTCCAGTTGGTGTTGCTCTTTCAATATACATGGAAATCATTACAATGCGCATAATAAAAGTTCCTAACAACAACAACAGCAACAAAAGACTGGTGAGTAGGGGACTGATATGTAAATAGATATTTATTCAGCTAAGGCTAGTTATACAGTTTGGGAAGGTTTTGCACACTAATGAAAGTGTTACAACACATCCAACACAAACTTAGCCTTGTGGCCCAAGAATAGTAACACCCATTATTGTTCTAGTATTATGTCACTTGTCAATAATGCCAAATTTGACAGTGGAATCAAAAAGCACTGAGTGTAATTTTCCGCTAGGTCAATGAGATGGTGGATGCAAACAGTTGGATCTAAAAGATCTACTTCAAAACCCCTCGGGTAAAGTAGAGGGAAAACCTCACCAAAAATAGTTCAATACTTAAACAGATGTGGTTCTGCTGTTTGGCATTTCAGGAAAAAGTAAGTTCCATGTATGAGCCAAAACCTCTCAACACACAAAAAACAGAAAAAAATCTATACAGCTGGCTGGCTATAGCCTTGTTTTTATTGTTGGACTCAGAGTTTAGATTCTCTGCCAGAGCCGGGTTGGGCCAATTTTTTTGGCCACTATCCTCGGCCCGGGGGGGAACGTTGATCAAGTATTTGTGTTTTTTTTAATACTACTTTATTAATATTATGGGCTAGGGAGAAAGCTATGCCTCTCCAGCTTCCCCCATAGCTCTGGCTAGTGCGGCCAGTGCGTCGGCATGCAGACCGTGGCGAGGGACAGTTTTAATTAAGTGATTGAGACATGAAAGTCTCCTATATGATTCCAGGGGTTTGCTTATCTTGCTGCTTTGATCTGTTACCCACACTATTCTTCATTAAGATCCATTTGCATTCCATTTCATTCTGAATAAACAACGCAGTTTACATGCTTCATCCTTGTTGCATTAATCATTAAGACAATTATAAACAGATCTATGTAGTTTATACAACTTAGAATTGTAGTTAAGAACGCCAGTTATAAATGTAACCACGTAGGCCATTTAAAAATTGTTGGGTTTAAATCGAGCTTGGGCTCATTACATAATGTGTCGGGCCGGCCAGTTAAATTTTTCTTTTTGTTCACTGAAATGAGCTGGGTTATTAATAACAACGTCTCTATGTTGGGATTATAATGTCCATCATTGTAAAACTTTATTTTATTTATTTTAATCATTAAAAAGGACATGCATCAGCAGGGGAAAAGCCCCCATGTGCAGGTTGTGATCAAATTACCCTTTATTACCTTTTTCTTTATCCATCGGGCATTCCTTTTTTCATCCTAGAGATGAACAGAGTCAGCAGAAAGGTTCACGATAAAAAGAATACACTGATGTGGATTGAATCTTTTAAGGGCTACAACGTCAATGATTTTAACCTTCAATTATACAGTATGCACAACATGTACATTCTGAATTAGTACAGTGCATAACTGTTTTTTAAAACACATTTTTGATGCAATACATTTAGACACAGGACAACCAAATAAAAATACTAAGAAGAGAAGTTTTATCTGTTGGTGAAACTTAAAGTGAGACTGTCTTACAAGGGCCAAGGCAGAAGTAGCATGTCTTTAATACAAGGCATCAATCAGCATAGTGAGGAGATTGGGGTGGGTGGATGGATGGGTACATTTAATAACCAATGAGAAACTACTTTAAATAACCAGTTCAAAATGACAATGAATTTGTGAAAGTCTGAAATCCCAATTAATAATTCCCTTCAATTGTAGGCTGGAGTACAGAGTTACTGCACATATAGCAACATTGACCCAGAAGAAAGCACAAAGCACTATGTATATGTCTGGAAGGAAAAACATTGGCATGTAGAAATATGATTATCTCTGGTCTTAGTTCTGATTTAGTTTTGACCCATTTTAAATCTGTCCTTGACCTGGGCCAGAATAATGTGCTCTTCCCTGCAGCCATGAGCGAGGAGGGTCATAAATCCATTCAGGGGGGGATTGAACACCCTATCCATCCCATGTGTCTCAGGTTCATATGCTCCTTAAGGGGCCCACGTGGGGAAATAAATTAGAAGGGATGTCTTCAACCATAAAGCAGCCTCTTAAAAGAGTGTGGTTGATGCAGCTGGCCTTCTTTGTAAGAAATGACCATAAATGGAGCCAGGTTCCTTCGGGTAACAATATACTGAATATAACTAAGCCTCGAGGCTAAAGCTCCATATTGGTGAGGAGTGAAAGCAATGTTCAAGACAGCAAATGAATCGAAGTAAATATAATTTACAGTGATCCTGACAATTCCACCCAACCAATGGTACCGTTATAAATGTTGTATTCAACCCCAAATGTCAGGAAGCATTTTAGAACATTATATAACCTATCAGGGAATTGCTCAGATGTTTTTTTTAATTCAGTTATGGCAGCAGCTGAGATAGGTTTCCCTTCCTCCGCCGTGGCTTCAGTTACTAGCAGTAAGAGCAAATGTGTCTAGCAGGTGGTAGCATATGGGGTCTCTCCCCTTCGCCGTCTGTATGGGATAAGAGCACAAAAGACGCCAGCAGTGCACAGCTGTCTAGACAAAAGCAGGAGAGTCTTGGAGGGAAAACGCCGACAAAGTCAATAAAGCTAAACTGGACACCGGGACGGAAGGATATATGGTCAATGTTAAAAACGTGTGGCAAAGGTGGCCTTCTTTTGGTCTGACACACCACAAGCTATTGCCATGCTGTCCTGAAGCAAAGTTCAATAAGCACTTAAGAGTTTTCTGGAATAGTGCGGAGGCCTTCAAATGTAACCTTACTCCGCAACACATGTTTCTAGGCTTCCTTCTGTACAGGGGGGCTGAGGGGTTGGATGAGGATGGAGAAGCGTAGCTAGCCTGTGTGAATAACAACACAGCACATAAAAGAGAATAGCAAAACACTGAACCAGCTACTATGTATGTAACCTAAAAACAGCAAACCCTCCAGCAGTGAGCTCAAACTATAGAACAACGTGTTCTTTGCTGACAAAAAAACAACAATAATGAGACGGGAACAAAAGTGATGCTCTATTTTTGCAGGGTGTTAATGTAGAATATGTTAAGTGGAGGCCTGTAGTGCTTGTTTAAAAGGTTGTAATTGCGATGCGTTATGATCTTAATACACTGTGTGGTCAGGGCTTGGGATCACTAGATGAGATAGGATGAGATTTCTGGTTTTTAAATCTCAGTTACAGGCCTGTGAGTAATTTTTGATTTAGTGTTCAAACTCATTTATCCATATGTAGTGTGTACCACCATTCTGATGCTATTAGTTATGGACTTTGAGTGCCTTTAATTTTGTTCTTCATCAGAGGGCAGAGTGAAAGAAAACATTAGTGCACACAGGATGCAGTAGATATGAAAAAAAATCACTGATGTTTATAAAAGAGTTCAGAGATTTAAGTGGATAGCGCATCTAGCCAATTTATCTTATTAGCACATAAATGCTAAAGATAACAAAACATTCACCTGTATCTGAAACAAAGTATGAAAATAATAGCCCAGTAGCAGGCCTATTTTGAGTTCTTACAATTTTTCTCATTAGGTTTAATTACTTACTTTACCACAGCTGAGGGAAAATGATTACTGAAATCATAACAATCTCAATTTGGGCCTGTGAAAATGGGTATTGTCAGCTCATTTTGTTTTAGCTGTCCTCTGGGCTTTGGAGCCAGTTTCAGTATTTATCATGTGCCCCATCAGCCCCCAGCCCTGAGAAACTGCACACTAGGAGCCAGCTAAGGTTCCTCTGCTTTGTTCTTGGAGCCAAGTGGCGGAAAGGAAAGACTCTAATCATCTGCTTGTCTTCGTTACTGTGGAAGAGGAGAGATCTTATTCCCTTTTCAAGTGTGATAGCATTAATGCGATCTTACTGACATGTTCTAGATGACCACTGAAGAGAAACCGCAGGAACCTAAAAAAATAATAATAATAAAAGCGTGTGGGTTTTGATAGAACAGAGCGGAGTCAAATAATCCGGCAGTTCTTTGATGCAGACAGATGATTGAGAGCAGAGGATTTCCAGTTAAATTAATGCAGTTTGTTTAAGCGAGGCTCATTTTTAATATTCCGTAGTGATAAATAGATGATGTTATTGTTGGAAAGGCTGCAAGCCCAGCTTGTTGATTTATATAACAATCCTTGACTCTATGGTATCTGAGATTACTTTTCTAAAACCTCCTTTACTTTAACCCACCAGCCAGCACTAAAAAAAGCGATCTGCCTCTTGCCTTCCACCTAAGCTCCCTAGACCCTGTTTCAAATCAATTAGCTAAATCTTGCATAATAATCTGCTTATGGCAATATTATGCCAATCGGTTGCTCAGTGAATGTCTTCATAGGCCGGGTTATTTTCTATCGTTGTAGTAGATCTACAACAGTTGACATTAAGGAGAACACATTCAATGGTCAGTAAACAAGTCCTTGGATTAGTGTTGACAATTCTTCTTAACTGCATACGATATATGAACAGCATTAACTACAGTCTAATCCCCACAGCTCCACACCAGGGCACAGGCACAAACACTCCCTGCACTAGCACTTTCACACAACTAGTGCTGGGAGGAAACTAATTCAGGGGAAAGAAAGATTCTTTCTGCTAAATTAATTAAAAACGGTAATTTCAACAAGTTCCATTCACAGCATGTTGGTACAGCATGGCATTGTGTACTGCTGGAAAGACTGATGGCGTTATGTGCAAAGCCGAGCGGGAATCACGAAGCTCACCACAGATTAAAAGAACGTTATCAGCAAAATATCAGTTCATCACCGAACACTTCATATTAACCTACAGCTCCTGCCAGAAATCTGAGAGACACTAGCTCCATTAGCTTTTCATTAAGGAATTGTTGTTGTGTTGAGATTTTAGGGAAGATGGTTTTGACAAATGGCAGTGCATGATTTAAAACGAACGCTGTATTTCTAAGGCAAAACTCAAGTATTGTATACTGAATAATTACATATCATTTTGCAGAGATAAATGCCAACCATGTAATTGTGTTTTCTTTCATATATTGTTGTGTCTGATGTAGTACCTGTGATGTCTTGCTTTTTAATTACAAGTGGTTTCTTTTTAAGGATGGATTGATTTTACTGCCCACAACCATTTTGTCCACACCAGTGCCAGAAAATTGTGTTTTTTTTTATTTGTATTTATTAAAGTCAAGGAAACCCTGTGGGACACTTGTAACCACACAGGAACTTGTAACCACGGGGTTGTGACAGTAAGCAGTCTGTTAAATAAACACTGACAAAAACATCCCTCCCTCCAATGTCTTCCGCTCGTTTTTATTTTATTAAAACAATTGTATAATAGTTTTTCCCTATCTATGTGATAGTAACAGTGGATAGACAGGAAAAGTGTGAGAGATGGGGGATGACACGCAGCAAAGGGCCCCAGGTCGGACATGAACCCGGGCCGCGGCAAAGGACTCCTACGTACCCTAAGCCTACGTACGGCGCACCGCACGCTCTTACTCGATGAGCTAGAGTTCGCCCGTCTAAAGCTCCTTTTAATGGAAAAAATGTATCTAAAAAATAATTGTGATAATAATTGGGTCAGCTTTAGATACCATGGTAGCCTATCCAATCCAATCCACTTTATTTATATAGCACGATTTTAACAAACAAGGTTTCAAAAGTGCTGCACAAAATGATAATACAGAATAACTAGATAACACAATAAATACTGTATGTATATATATATATATATATATATATATATATATATATATATATATATATATATATATATATATATATATATATATATATATATATATATATATATATATACATACATACATACATACATACACACACACACACAGCCTAGTAGCCGTCTTGTACTTAATGTTTTTTTGTTTGTAGATGTTAGTATGTCTGCCCAGATGATGAGTATGTGACTACAGTGCACACATAAAGCAGGCACTCCCAACTGTCTATTGACTCATTAGACAAACTAGGGAAACTGGTCATTACCATTACAGATATCATGCCCTCAACATAATGCTGAATGTTCAACTACGAAAATCTGTTTTGCCCCAATGTGACTTATAGTCTGGGACAGGTTTTGTATCTTAAAGCACTTTCCTAGCTTGAAATAACTTTTCACCTTTCTACACACAATCACCTCCACATGATTTCCTCAACTGTCAAGATCAATACATGTAAAGACTCTTGAAAGTAAGGAGCTGAGACATCAATAGAGTTCTTCGAGCTTGCTTGTATGAGCAGCAAAACAATTTTTAGAACTTTCTTTACTTTTGGGGGGTAGCTCCATATACAGATTTTGCGATTCCTGGTGTTCCTTCTAGGATGTACAGATGGGTGACAGAGACATAGCAAAACAGAAACTTAATGAAAGAGGTGTGAATCATTTTGGCTTTGACAGTCATCAGATCTCAACAAATTCTCCCAAAATGAGGGAATTAAATTCCAGGTTGCATTGAAGCAAATCGTAATTTACATATAGATGTTCTTTTTCCTTTTGCTTTGATTATACTCCAATAATCGTTTAATTCAGAAATGGAAATGACACAACTGAGGATAGTGCAGAAAATCTTTTAAAACTATCAATAAAGAAACATTCAGCTGCTGTGTGAATCTGAAATTTGAAGAAGAATCAATATGGTCATCATTCCCGTAATAACCCAGACCAGGGTGGCTCCATTTCAACGCCATCTTACTCTCAAGTTTCCTTGAGCAAACCGCAGCCTCTGTGAATTAGGTCAGTAAGTCACACTGCCAATGCCACAGATATTGAAGAGGAAGCAGCCAGAACAGCATCTAGAAAAGCACCAATCACAAGTAGATAATTTGTTTTCTCCTGAATCTGGAAATTCAAATATCTAACGGAGGTGTTATCAGGCCAACTGGGACTTTTTTTCTTTCCAAGACAGCCATTTTAAAAAGAGCCCATCAATGTCTGCCCTTCAAAAGACATTTGCAGCCAGTGAAAGACTGACTGATACAGTTGAAGACAAATTAAATTTCAGCATGAGGGCAACTGGTTCTTTTTTCCTCGCTCTACTTGACTTCTCTGTATGAGGAGATGATTACCTGCCATCTGTTCATATGGCAGCATCAACTTGGACTGAACATAATCATCCTAATTTATTTTTTAACCACGGCATTATCTGTGGTAAGCTAAAAGTCTTGCCATTGGCCTTCTGTTGACAGCTAATTAATAGTCCAACATACATTCCCGATATTCAAGTTGTGTAGAGACCCAACTTTGCTCTCCAGACTGTCGAGTGCTGATGCCCAAAAGCCAGCTGACAGTCAGTCACAAAATGGGACACAATTTATGAATGGGAAAAATAAAGTTGGCTCCTTTCAATTATTTAAAAGACCCAGAGCCGTGGTCACACTCGCGGAGAGCTTTTTGACTAAAAACCGCTCAAGAACAATTCAGCTTAGTGATGCGTGAACAGGAACGTTAATAATGTTAAGTATGATGCTTTTTTTGACACGTTTGAATCGGCCGATAAATAAAATTCCTCAATATGGTTCAGCGGAATCATTTTTATAAATGTTAACAATATGAAACCTGTAGGTATGTAGATATCCAGTTCAGAACTGGAGAGAAAAGCCAAGCTCAAGAGAGAAGATTCCCACTTTTACTGGAAATAGGAGATAATTCAGTTAAAAAATAAATGGGAAACAGCTTAGCTCTGGGTGTTTGTAAGACAAGAGCTATCCAACAAACTCCCAGCACTCTCAAGCAAGAGAGGGAGGGGTAAAGCTTCCTTAATGGCTCAGAGCCAATAAACACATAAATAAACATTATAGCAGCAGATACTTTTACAGGGGCAGGTGGTGAAAGGCTGGTTAAGTGGCACAGAAAGCTAGTAAAACGCCAGGAGTCCAGCCTTTAATCAAGTTTAGGTGGAGCTCTCAGCAGAGATCTGATTAGATGCAGACACCAGCCTCTCTATGATGAATGTGGGTGGGACCGGGTGCTCCAACTTTCCCGCTCACCCCCACCCGCCACCTCTCTCCCCCCTCACTCTTCGAGTTGCAGGCGCAAGATGGCAGCTGAGCAGCTTCCCAAAAACATGGATTTGCAACCGTTTGCCTGGATGAACCATATGGCGCAGGCTTTCAGCATTGCTGCCGCCAGCCTTACAGAACATACTCAGAAATAAACAGAGCGAGCTGATTGGCTCATTTCACTCGCTAACATCAAGGTATGCAGCTGACCTTTCCCTGTGTTTTTCCAAAGAACTTGTGGAACAGAATGTAGAAATCCAGTAACTGAAAGGTTATGAGTTGCTGTTGAGTAGCTTTAAGATAGGAAAGAAACTAGGAGTTCTACAAGCAGATAAGGAAATTTACTGTATCTTACTCATCTCTGGGTTGTGCCAGAATACCACAAAGCTACATCAGGCCCAAAAAAGGTTTTTACATGACAGTAACTGATACAAGTTATACAAATAAGACATGTTAGTTTTGGCTTACTGTCACTCACTTGAAATTTTGAACTTAGTTTTCCAGCAGAAAACTATTTAACTTCACTTACAGTAAAGAAAAACCTCAACTAAATGGTCAGTAAAAAAAACTAATAAGTAATCAGAATGTACGTGATTGCCAGATCTAAACCCACCTGAACATCCAATTCTATGTAAGATTTTGGGGTAACATATTGAGTTGGTTTGGGCATCTGGTAAGGATGCCCCCTGGGCGCCTCCTTAGGGAGGTGTTGCAGGCACGTCTAGCTGGGAGGAGGCCTCAGGAAAGACCCAGGACTAGGTGGACGGATTGGATATCGACCCTGGCCTGTGAACGCCTCGGGATCCCCCAGTCGGAGTTGGTTCATGTGGCTAGAGAAAGGGAAGTTTGGGGTCCCCTGCTGGTGCTGCTCGCCCAAGACCCAACCCAGGACAAAGATGGATGGATGGATGGATGGATGGATGGATGGTGTTGGGCAACAAAATAAGTGAACATGTTTTAGAGACAAACAGTGCTCATCCCTCCAGATTAGTTCCAGACACTTGGAGAATATTTGCCAATGAGCACTGAGGCTGTTCTAGAAGCCAACGGTGGCCTACTTATTTACTAAGACAAGTTTTTTTGTACTGAAATGGGTAGCCACAGAAGAAGAAAACATGCACATGGCATTGCCCTGGTTTCTTTTTTGAGAAAAAAAACAAAACAATTTCTTTGGCCTTACTCTTGTTTTTTTCCGCTAACCAGATATGGTTAGGTTATTACTGAAATGCATCCTAATATTGAGTCTTACATCTTTATCTGTCATGATACTGTGAAAAAAACATTAAAACTAATGTTGCACGAGTTGGGGTGGTAGACTTTCCTCTGCTACTACCTCTAATTTTTGCTGCCGTTAACTGGGACCTCATGTCACAAATTGAGTGTTACAAAAAGAGCTGACAAGTCCCAATGTTCTGAGGCTGCCTCTCACATTGAAGTTTAGAGTATCTCTGAATAAGCAGCTACCATGTACTGGCTTTCTGTCGGTCAGGCCCCCAGGCAGCTGTTTTTTTATCAGCTAGATATTAGCCTCCAAGCAATTAAAGTCAACACCCACGCTAAGAGGAAACTGGTGGGATGTGTGCAGAGCTGCTACAACACATCTTGACAGCCATGCTCTCTGCTCTGGTCAGTTCATTCTTGAGTCAATACATCAGGGGGGCAGATGTATTGATGTGCTTCATTTCTGTGGGGCTGCCATTGTTGCTAAACACATGAATCACAGTCAGAAGTGGAACCTTCTGAAAATCCACATTTTAGCAGCTCAATTACGAAGAAAAACAAGCGTAATGCCTAACAATTTCATGTGAAGTGTGTTGGTTTGATATAATGTTCAAAATTGGCCAAAGCTTAACAACACTATGGTCATTTTTATAAAATGAGCTTCAAAGAAAGGAGGTTGCCCTGTTTGTACATAGTGTTCTCAGATGCGGTTCTACTGACTGAAAGTACTACCAGTAACTCTAGCTTTGTAGAAATACATCTTCATGTTTTCATTTTAATTCACTGTCATTTTACTCAGGCATGGCAAGTTGCATTAATGTAAATATTGTTGATAATTTTGTCATTTTCTTTCTTACTGCAGATTCTCTTCTATGTTTAAAGACCCCTTTGTGGTACTTGTTGGGAGATAATGGAGCCCAAAAAGTATTCACATTTTTCGTATCAAGATTCAAGAGCTTCCATGTTTTATGATCATGAAGTTGATCTGAACACTCTTAGAAGCGCGCAATGTTAAAACATTGAATGCTAAAAATATGAAATTGCAGGCATGTTTCACTGCTTGTGCTATCACATTTTAAGAAAATGTTCTTTGTGATGAGCAGTTTGAGATTGCCTTTGTCCTGTGGGTGAATGCTGACTGTACATCAGTGTTCTTGGTGAAGTACAGTTAAATCAGGCTCTGAAGTGTAGTACAGAAACAAAACTATGAACACTATCAATCATTATGATGAGAGACAGCAGGGAGATTAGGGCGGAAAATGACTAGAATTATCCACTTACACACCAGACAAATACACTTCATTTGAGCTGTAACCTATTTAGAAGAAAGGGACACAGTTTAATTTCACTTGTCTGAGGCGTACACAGCTTTCTGAGTCACACTGAGAAAAGCCCAGAGAGGACAAGCCTGTTACTACTCAGACTCTGCACTGCTGATATATTAGCTTCGAGTAGTTTTAGCACATTACAAGAGCCAGGGGATTATAATGATAGTAAAATAATTAACTCTAAAGCACATTTGACAAAGGCAGTGGGCAGAATGTACAATGCTGTTGTTAACAATATGTAATTTGACACTACATTTTCACCATCTGTGAGGGGGTAGTACAATGTTGGCTGGGATTTTTTGCAACAAGAGATTTTTTTTCATTCATTTAAGCAATTATGTACTCTTTGTTTCCGTTGAATTAAAAAAAGTATGTCATTTGTATTCATACGCATTATGACATGTTCTTTAAATTTAAGATGAAAGCCCTCACAACACCAGTCAAATCCTTGACTCACCCACATTTCATCCACCCCTTTCTGTAAAAAACTCTCCTCCTTCCGCATGCTGGCAGACTCAGTCATCCTCTAAAAGGTTGTAATTGCAGGCTCCTTAGGGGAAAATTTTGAGGACAGCAGCCCATGTTCCCTTTCTCAAAGGGGGGCAGTGTGAGTGTGGTCATCTTTGAAACAAAAACGGGACCTGGCAATATGTTAGAAAATCAGAGGCCTGTTGGAATGTGTACAACATTTGGGCATGTTGTTGTTCTGACTGACAGCTGGGTATGGGGGTGCCAGACCTGTGGGAGTGACTTGGAAATTATCTGGATGTCTTTGGGGTAGTAGGAGTCATTAGCGAGCCATGGCTGTGATGAGGTGGGGCAGGCGACTTGGTGGGTGTTGGGGGGGGGGGGGGGGGGGGGGGGGGGGGGGGGGGGGGGGGGGGGGGGGGTTTGTTGGAGTCAACCGGTTTTGCGACTGGCTGAGTGCATGGGCGACAGATGGACGGGAATGGCATGGGCCTGCGAGTAGCCAACGCAATCCTTCACAGCTGTCCAACAGGGCAAGGGTGTGCAAAATTAGCAGGGCAGGGCCAAAAGAGCTCACGGTTCTGATGTGGAATTAGAAGAAAACACTCATTGCTCACTTTCTGGCGGGGCACACTCGGTGCTGTGACTGTGGCTGATTAGACAGACCTCTGAGCGCTACCACACAGGCAGGGGCTGGGACTGTGGACCCCTTACCTGAGCACTTCAGCTTTCCCTGATTTAAAATGTGCCATCTCTAACTTCTATTTCGTGCCCAGCAGCGTTGCTCCAACAGCCACACCTCCTCCTCACCCACTGTGAGTGATTCACCATCAGAAATGTAACTTCCTGTTGAGGATAACACCAGAAGGCCACCGCTTCCATTGTACAGAACTACAGAAAAGGAGGATTTAGTATTTAGGGTAGATATACAGCATAAAAGTAACTGAATTAATATTGGAGAGGGGTCACAGTTCTCACTATTGATATTTAAACATACCTGCATTTGTGGAGACAGAAATACCATGGCAACAACATCCATGTGTCCATAATGGGTGCCTTAAGTTCATACCAACATACAGTAGCTAATCAACATATTGTTTGGTGGCCTGCTCTCATAACTATAACAAGGCACCACATAAAGAATAAACCATTCAATGTTATGGATCACAAGGCATGAGAGAATTTCAACAAGCAGGAATATAGGGATGTGTGGGTGAAAACATGCAAACCACTGGCTTGGTCTTAAATTGGATGATAGGGACACTTCAGTCAAACTACAGGTTTGAGATATCTTTCTCATCACCATGCCACCACCCCAGTACAACGGAGGTGAATGGAATTTTATTCATGGTGCTCACAGCTTTGAAAAAATGACATATTGAAATGTTCCTAAAATCTGTCCATGTTCCACAGGATAATCCAAAGACACCAACGCTTTTTAAGTAGTTTGCATAAAGTCTTTCCTTTGTCTGTCTTGCTGAATATCATAATTACATTTTGTACCATTCTTAATAGCTAGGTAGATAGATACAGTTTCATGTAATCAAAGTGGCACAATACTTTTGCTAGCCTCTAAACATGAAAAGAAAGGGTTTTGAGTTTTTGATGCAGTAAAGTATTTCTCATTCCTGTTTACGTTTGTCCACACATTCTTTATAGTCTGCTCTCTGCAATTATCCTGTCTGCCAGCCCGCCCCGAAAACACGGGCGCATGCTGCCGTGATGTGTAGGTGATACAGTCCTGAAAGGAAGCAGTCAATCCTGCCACAGGGTGACAGCGTGCAGCCATGCCAGGGGCATGTGATCATTATTCAATTTGAATTGTATTTGTCAGCTTGCTGGTGCGCATCACTCAACAGAAGGTCACCTACCCATGCCAGAAAATTATTTTATAGGGAAATATTATTGTGCTCTAATTAAATCAATTAAAAACACAATTTGCTACTCAGGTGTGGGCGCTGATGGTGGAAGCTCAAGAAGATTCTTGACGTACTGTATGTATGCAAAATGTATGAACATGTTCACCAAACAATACCACACCTGAAAACACAGATATGAAAGTGTTTTCTGTGATGGATCACTTATAACAGTTTATTATATAATTACGTCTGTTTAAGTACTTAGAGCTATACAAACAGCAGTTATATTCCATGTAAGTGTACACATGATTATGGTATAGTCATGATTTGTATTAAAAAGTATGTTAATGCCAATCACATAAAAAAATGACAACATATTTCTCGTTTTGTTTTTATTTGTCCTGAATTTGAGAGATCTGTCTCTGGGATTTTTGTATTTTGGATATTTGTTTGGTAGGGAAAAAAAGAATATGATAAGGGCCTTCATGAACTATATTAGTGCTCTAGATTTATTTCCTAATAAAAACGTGGTGTCTTGATTAAATCATAATAACCAATTCAAAAATGTCACGTTTGGACTTGTTATTTGAATGTGCAAGTAATTAGGCCACTTAATAAAATGACAGAGAGTTTTTGTAGACACGTTTCTGTCATGAGAGGTACATTAATATTTGTTCGTCCTTCAGGCTGATGGATCTCAGTGGTGAACTAAAATGTCTTAATGATATCAGTATCAGGGAAAACCGGCTTCTTATTACTTCTAACTAAAATAATATAGTAACACATTTTAAAAGAACTCCAGCGTGGACCTTTAAAATGCTCAAATTATTTTCAAATTTCCAAATACCACGCCAGGAAGTGCTTCTTTTAAGTTTAAAATAGCCTTCATGTGGTCCTGTGAAGGGCTGCATGCAATCCAAGCTGTGAGTGGACCATGATAAATTCGGAGGTGAAACCTTAGCGCTATGAGAAAGGCTCCATCATGGATCACCTCATAGAGCAAGAGGTTGACATTGGATACTCCCCGTGGAGAGGACCCTAGACCCTGTGACAGTGGGTTTAGCGGGCTGATGGGGCCCCTTTCTTTTGAATAAATGCACAGTGGCGGACGGCCGGCAGCAGACGGGAGCGTTTAAGGAGGGACTCGTGTGGCGAGAGGCTTGGAAGGCGTTCAGAGGCTCTCACTGAGCAGCTTAATCACAACCAGATTTGGAAATTTAAGATGAAAACAAAACTGGGGAAGCTTGTAAAAAATGATGAGGTCTTTGGAAGGTGAGACTGCAACAGTCTGAGGGAATGTGTGTGTGTGTGTGTGTATGACCTGTAACTACACCTTATTATTTGCAACATTGTCACAAGAAAGTCATTACAGTCACGTCCTATATCCTACACTAGCTGTCATGTTCACAACATTCCCAGCCGTGACAGACATGCTGACAGCTTCCTTTCAGTAGTATTTACCCCTGTGGCACTGCCATATGTTGGCACATAGCCCATATTCTCAGCCCTGTCTCCTGGAAATGACATTCACAGTATATACTACTAATGTTTATTGCCAAGTATGTTATGTACGGAAACTTGATTGGAATATACTTCATGGCAACGTTCTTTTAAAATGTGCCATGACATGGTGCTCTTTGGATGCTTTTACATAGACCTTAGTGGTCCCCTAATACCATATCTGAAGTATCTTTCCCAAAATTAAGCCTTGATGTGAGGGGGGGGGCCCTCATAAGGGGCAAGATTCCAGACCGGCCCATCTGAGCTTTCATTTTCTCAAAGGCAGAGCAGGATACCCAGGGCTCGGTTTACACCTATTGCCATTTCTAGCCACTGGGCGACAATAGGCAGGCTGGGGGAACGCATATTAATGTTAAAAGAATCTCATAAAGTGACATTTTCATGTCATGGGACCTTTAAGTGAGCAAGTGCAGCATTATTTTACTAGGAGGACAATAAAAAGGGATTGTGTGTGGTTATGTTAATGCACCTAAACATACTGTACAAACATAAACATGCTCATTTAGTTGCTACTTTTGGGTATTGTAGCCTGGAAAACAATTTCTTATAGGTTATGTATGTTTTTAGGATATATGTTACGGATATGTTCAGAAACAAGATCTTTGCAATTTGATCGATACTCTAAAGTCATCTCCTGCTATTTTCATTTTTTTTTTTTTTTTTTTTTTTTAATGGCGTAATTGGAGCAGCTATACCTTTTCTTAAAACACGTCTGCAGTTAAGTATTATAGAAACAAGCTCTGGTGGTCTCACTGTGTTTTTTTTCTAATATCCTTGGGATTTACATATGTTTTGTTTACAAGTTCAAACGTGCCGTGATGTTTGCATTAGAGGAAAGTTTGAACCAAAAGCATTAGGACTCATCTTCTGTGGGCCGAAAATATTAACAGCAAAGGTAATAGATATCTGAGCTCTCCAGATTTAATAAGGCTTTGGACCCATATGTTGGATAGACCGACGGCTGCTACGCCGACCATCACCCCCATCTTTAAGAGACACCAGTAAAGTTAGCAACAGCCATATAAATATTGGAATTCTGTTATTTCCAGAACACAGAGTCAACTTGGATTTGTTTATGTATTTTGTTTTAACACAGTTGTCCCCTAAGGGCTTATTAATTGGTAAAGTAAATCTACCAGATCACTCACCTATTACAGAAGACATGAGAAGATGTCATCAAGGGATCCAAAGGAGGAGAAACAAAAGAGACAGAGAAACAAAACTGAAATTAGTTACGTTGTAAATAACTTTCAAACAGTGCATAGAGTCTACAAATCCATACATGAAAAGCCTTCCAGCTGTAAGGTGAATGAAGCCAAGAAGAGAGAACAGTTTTACAATCGAAAGAATCATTTCCTGAAGAGAGAGGAAAAAAAAACGAGTTTTCTATTTTCGGCTGACCTTTAAATAAAGTCAAAGTTTATGAGAGAACCGCAGCTCTGTTCCTCATTCTTCAACACATTTACAAGGTTGATAGTGTTTTCCCATTAATGATGATGACACACCAGCCGGGGCATAGTGGAGTAAATTGAGTGTTAAAATGGTGAAGGTGCATCCTTTTAAAACTAACTTTGAAGGGTGCGATGTCAGAGTTTCAGTGTTTCTCCAACTGCAAATGTCTGCTGCTCAGCATGGTACTCATGGTTTCTTGTTTAATTCAAGTAAGCTTGAAGGATTAACACCGTCTCAGGTTACATCACCACCTTTTACTACTGAAGTCAGGGTATAATCATTGCTTCAAGGGGCATTTCATACACATATATTCTTACACAAGTCTTATTTGAATTGCAACATACTGTACAGGCCATGTAAAGACCAAAACAGATTACAAAATGCCGGCTGGAGTGGGATTTTTCCAGGTGTTTGGTGTTTTAAGTCAGGGTTAGGTTAGGGTAAAAACGAGTGAGGGTAGGTGCCTTGAATTCAGAAGTCCCAGCGCTGCCTGGAAGGCAACGTTGGGGGCTTAAACAAACACATTGAGCAATTTTCCATTTCCTCTTTCCTGGAATGCAATCAGCCAAATACTGTTTCTCTATATTGTGAAAAGAATATGCTGGGTTGGTCAATAACTCCCATTTTCAAACCATTTCCTTTTGTCAAAATTACCATGAAACACTTACCCAGTCTTGCTTTTTAGTAGCCAGCAAATTATGTCAATTGTGCAAGAGTGAAAAGGCTGTGAAAAGTGAATGCCAATGTCATTTTATTAATCTACCTGAAGAACAGCCCCTTTATCCTTTTGCTTTCAAGTGGTAACAATCTCAGCCCTCTCAATTGTTCAAGAAAAGGGGGGCAGGCAAAGGCCAAATGAGAGGCAACTAATTATACTTTGAAGCAATGAGTGTAAGCAAAACGCTGGAAATGGGGTGCTACACAAACACTGTTAACATCAATCATCCAACTTTTTCCCCATTTTTGTAAAATAGTAATGAAGGAACATGTCATCCAGTGCAATAGTATGGCTCATTGATGTGTTTAATAGTTTTTGGACAACACTATGGCACAGGGGAATAAGCTACTGTATTTCAGTCTTTAGCTTGAGAAACTAAGATATATGTTTAGAGACTTACCGTCAAATAACAACTTGTTTTTTTGGCCCTATGAAACCTGCAAGTACAGGTGTGCTGTGAGTAACTGGTCAGTGTGCGGTCTAAAAACTGGTTGTGAGTCTCTAAGCAGCCTAAAAAGAATGGGTAATGATTGATGGCGCTTAGAAAGTGCATGAACGGCCACAAACTTCTGAATCTCTTTGAGTATCTGAAGTCTTTTTTTGACGTGAATGAGTCCTCACCCAGTAAAATGGCTTTAGCTTTACAAATTCAGCATTTCCTAGCAACGTATTTAAGAGAGTCAACAGACAGCATGGGCATTCAAGTTGTCCTGATGTTCCTATTCAGCAGGTTTTCTTTCTATAGTCCAAGATCATGCCCTGCCGAACCTATAATTCTAGATGAGCTGGTGGGGTTGACCTATCAAGTGGCTGGCTCAGGTGTGTCTGTCACTTAAGGGATTTTATTTTAGCTGATATAAGACACCAGGTGGCAGATATTGGACATTCTCGTACACAACAGCTGAGACACCATCGATAAAACGTTGCCACTAATAAGAACAAATTAACAGGCCGTTGAGCTGTTTATTATGTCTGTACTTTCATCAGAGCTCATACGTTGCCATCAGCTAGTTGCTTTGCCAACATAAAGGCTAGCTGCTGCCAGCTCTTGTCATATGAATCAAGTGTGTACAGCAACTAGTCATGAGTCAGCCTGACTTAATTGGAAATTGCCAGCAGATAAATCAAAAGGCTGTGAAACAGACTCTGCGTTGAAAACGCTGCTGCTTCTACAACAACAACAAAAAGAGCCTTTGGTTGCCTGCTTTATGATTTGAAGGAGTCACCACCATGTCTGCTCCATACAGATCCAACTTACTGTGTGGCTGACTGCTGAAAACAAGCACAGCAGAGCAGAGAGTGTGCCTGTTGCAAAGCACACAGGCACAGATAACAGGCTTAAGTGCTGGCTGAGTATGAAGTATTAAGACCACAAACTTCTCTCTTCCAGCAAAGCCACTGACACCGTACCAAACTGCTCCAAGTCAAGGTCTTACTAGACATGGACCACTAAGTAGCCCGACTGTCCTAACTTGACCTTACACACCATTAATGTACTATGTCTCTCTGACTGAGAATTCACAAAAATGCCGGTACACAGCATAGAACCACAGTTGCACACGTACCTCACACTTATTGGTTGAAACCAGTCCGCAGCTGAGTATGTTTTATCCTGATCAGCTTTAAGAGACTCTTGTTTAGTTGTATATTACTCACTGCATCCGTACCTAAAAGTAGCCTGAATATTTTCACCTAAAGACATTCGGGATGCGTTTGTTTGGCACGTCATGCTTGTCCTGGTGTGACTCACAGGAGTTTGGCGCTGCAAAATGGAGTTTGTGTCCTGCATCCAGGTAGTGTTAGTGCACCAACGAGGACAAGCAAACGGTAAGTAGCAGTATACTGCATCTCTGTTTGCTATAAATACTGTTCTCATACTTAAATCAACTTAAAGTTATGAATATGTTCAAGGCTAGCAAGTCACACTTCAACCTGTGCTCAACCTGTGCTCAACCTGTACTACGGGGCGCTGGAAGGACATGGTATGGTGCTCAAAACTGACATTATTTAGCCCAAATAGTAGAGGCTTGGAAAGCAATAGGACACAGAGAAAAGTCACATCACTCTCTGGCCTAATAACAGGCCAGACTGCGGTAGAAGCAAGCAAGCAGCCACAAAGTGAGGCTGATTTGTGTCTTTATGTCTCACTCATCATATGACCTGAAAAGAAACCCATAAGTCCAACATCTGAGAGTTTGTAGGGAGGGAGAGAAAAAAGATCTTATGAAAAAAGTGCAAAGTAGACAGCACATTGCATATCATTAAATATTGATCTGTCTGGATGGTGATTTGACACATTTTAAATGCTGTTTATTAAGTACCTTCAGTTAGAGGAGCATGCCAGAGCTGAACACGAATCCCCAGCTACTTCCTGTTACATTTCATTTACACGTCTTGGTGCTTCCACTTACTGTATGTAACATGCTCCACTGCCATTCGCAGTCTGTGTTCAGTGTTGGCTGGAAACAAGGTTATTTGCTTCAGTTGTTGACACATGGATAAATGTTCAATTACTAAATACTAGTATTATGCCAACACAACACAACTAGTCCTGTTGCTGTGCAGGTTATACAGAACTGTCATGTATAATTGCAGGGCAGTGTGCGGAAATACATGAAGGAATATATGAAATTAATTTGTTCAGCAATTCTCTTTCATTATTGTTTCTCGTTCAATCAAATCTAATGCTCAGTTTTAATACAGCGAGAACGAATTTCAATGCTTAAATTAGAGATGTAATTATCTAAACAGTTACAAAATATGTCCATCAACTTTTCATCTAATGAGCTTGCCGCTCTAACTCAGGAGGGGACAGTGCAGTCTGTCAAACAACCATGCTGTGTGCTGATCAAACAAGCTAGGTCTGATGCTTCTGGGAAATTAGTGCATTTCTTTTTTTTTTCTAACCAATTATTACATATCTAAGCCCATTTAAAAAGTCACTGTAAAATATTGCCTCCTCACTGGATCACTAGCAGGTCTCTGACACACACACACCTACGTATATACTTGGTAGAAATTAGGGCTGTGCAATTATTAGAATATTTTGCCCATTAAATTTTGCAATTAAACTTAATTTGTCTTGTGTGTTCTGAATAGAACAAAAGAAATGCTTAAATGGGAAAGTATTGGGGGAATTTTACTGTTCAAGGTGTTTCACTGTTAATTTGTTTAAAGGTCCCATGACATGGTGCTCTTTGGATGCATTTATATAAACCTTAGTGGTCCCCTAATACTGTATCTGAAGTCTCTTTCCCAAACTTTAGCCTTGGTCCAGAGTTCTCGTGATGACCGTTTGAGCTAACAAACCTGGCATGCACTGCTCTTTTGGAGGGGGTATCCAGTGCGTTGCATGTGTATTTGCATTGTTAAATCACTTTCCAGTCTCAAGACCTCATTGAATTGCAATTATTTGTATCAATACGACGGCATAATCAACTCATACCTAGTCAATATCGTTACAACCAGGACTGCCAGATGCCAAATTGGAACCTCTATTATCGCTACCTCTGTCTTTTGTCCTGTGTGCCAGCGAATTCAATTGTAACATCATTAGTTGCTTTTACAGGGACAATTACCCTTGTGTCTTCCCATAAATGATCTGATGATCCAACGGGTGAGCTTATCTTATGCATCAGGACGTGCATCCGAAAATGTCAAGATACAGATTCAGATATGATGGTTCTCAGAAATGTACTCATGGTAGATTTGTAATTTTCCTAATTAAAACGACCCAACTTGAACTCAACTCCCTACGGACTGAGCTACTGCCCCCCCAGATTCCCCCCTACTTCAGTTAAAGATGGTGAAGACATCCAAAGTCCTTGCACTGAACTAGTTATTATATTTCCCATTATCGCTCAACTCCATAGACAGGATAGCATGTCTTTGTGTTGTAACACTCTGAGAACAGCCCACATTTCTCTTGCAATTGGATGTGCTGAGGACTGAGCATCGCCACCGGGCCATCATTTCAGCAGTATGCCTACAAAGTTCTGATATGACTGAATCAGGGGAGGCATGCAGTGTATTGAAAGCAACGAATAATGGGACTGCTGGCCAGTGGAAACAGAAATTTGCTAAAATATTCAGCACCAGAGGAATTAAAGTGAAGAAAATACATCTCACTGTGTACCAGTACCAAACTGGGGGGGAAAGTACGTAGCATAACGTGTCCACACACGTAAGATGACACACAACATAGTCCATTAATCGTTGAGTTGATTGTCAGAGAATTGGGCCAAATGGTCTCTGTGTGGACACCATCTGTAACGTCAGTATGTGGCACTTCTTCCTGTTTTATATAATTGATATGTTGCATATCTTTTGGTTTGGGTCTAACAAAACAAGTAGTTTTAAAATGTGACTCTGGAAACTTGATGGTCAATTTATAAAAACACTTAAACTCTTTATATGGGGAAGGCTAGTTATAGTACAAATCTCAAGTACTTGCATTGTTTTGAATACTTAGTAATCCATAGCACCACCTTACACATACTAACATAATGTGTATTGTGTAAAGCCTACTATGTAAAAGCTTTAGTTTTAAGTTCTCTTTTCTTTAATACATAAAGTATAAACATTGTGTTTGTATCGTGTTACAAACATAAGATATGAGTCAAATCAAGTTCTAAAAATGCACATTCTGCAGCAGTTTTCACAAACATTGATGTAGCTGTACAGAACCCAGGATGTTTTTAATGTTAGTGGACACTCTTGAAATGGCTTTGTTATGGAAGTTTCAGGATGTTCAGGAAATGAATAAAGTTAGAAAATAAACAGCGCTGAATTCAGATGTGGTGAATATTTAGAGTGCAAAAAGACATCAGTGTTTTTCCTGTTTGATAAAGTGGCCTTAAATTTAGCGGACTTTCGAATGAGAGCTAAGAACAACACAAGTTAAATAACAAAGTGGAGGTGCTACCTCACCACTTGAGCAAAAAGGAATGCGCTTTGTCAATGCCACCTTCACAATCACTCTGAGCCCTCCAGTCCAAAGAAACATATCCCCGTGGGAAGAAGACAGGAAATTGTTGTGATTCTCATCAGTGACCTGTCAGGAACCAGTGAGTGATGGCTTCCAAACCCTGATTTAACATCATTTCCAATACACCCGTCACACGTAATGGCATGTCGCTCTAAAGGTACACAGTCAGTGGGCTTTGTTACAACTGTTTTCACTATGACAAACAGCTTGCTACAACCTTCAATAAGGATCATTTTAGAAGTGCAGTGATGGAAAAATAAAAGTTTTTTGTTTTAATCCTTTGGTAACCAGAGAGTTACTTCTCTATCTGTCAATATTCCCTTGTGCCATCCAGTATAGGTTAGCCTAGCATAGGTAGACTCATTGGCAAATGTTTTAGTCTGGAACCTCTGTTCATTTTCAATTTCGGGTAAAACCCAAATGCCTCGGCACGCATTTGAGTAGAACTACAACCAATCAGACCAAAGAAACTTGACCTGAAACCAATCACAAAAACAAAATGACGTAGCTCTGAGCAACACATGCAAGTTGGGACGGTGTTTGGTCCGTTCGGAGGCAGGGACATTTTGTTTGTTGCCCCAACTATTTCTCCATCAGCTTTTTGTGACTTGTAATTTTCTCCCACAGGTAGCTCATAACAGGTGTATAAGCAAGGTGGCCTAACTGGTAAATTATGACAGTGATAAAAACATCAGTACATTTTGACACAATATGATACAAACTAACAGGAAGACATTTGACAGATATTTTTCCAAGTGAAAATTAAAAATGAATTGCTTGTGAATGCCTGAGTCTTCCAGCCTCAGAAACACTTATTGACAGAAAGATTGGCTCCTATAATCCCTTCATCTTTCCACGCTGCCTAAAGCCTCTAGCAATATCTCAATCCATCTGGTACACAACGGCGCTTGGGTCCCTTGGCTTATCATGTCTAAACTATCTTATGCCTTCTACCTCATAGGAAGACTTAATCACAACCTTGCTTTCTTCTTTTCCAGCTGGCCGGTGAACAGATAGAGCCTCCTGCCAGTCTGCAGAGCTTTGACAGCTCACAAAAACCTCGAAAACTCTTCCTAAACTCAGCAAAGATGCATATTGGCAATGATTGGAGAGGGACACCACATGTTACTTGGGGTTTTGTCTGGATTCATGCATGCTTTGAAACTTGCCTTAAAGAATACTACTATTTAATACTACATTTTAATTACTATTTTGGCATTTTGCTGTAGCTAATATATTGTAAAGTTGAAATATTGTTCATTTATAAAGCAAAAATATCAAAAGGTCTAACATTTCCAGCTTCTCAAATGTGAGAATTTGTTGCCTTTGTGTCTCACGTGCCAGTAAACAGAAAAGGTGCTGACACATTAGGCAGAGTGCGAAGAACTAGTGGCGACGAGGGCCAACTGTGGTTTCACCTTACATTGCCTTTGCTAAATAGTTGCACTTGAACACACCTCAAATACTACAGTCGACCAGCGCCTACGTTCTGCGCTCAGTCTAGCACCAACCACAGTGCGGAGGGAGAAAGGTCTACTGTCTTTCAATTAAGTTTTGTTTAATTAGACATGTGTGGGTAGATCTTTGTATCACGGTTCCTTTGCATTTTTATTCATTGCCTTTTGAGAGCCTTGTGTGTAAAATTTATCAGATGATGATAAATATGAGAAGTGCCTACTATGTGACTTAAGACCTTTGCTTGCTCTCCCCACTTCCCTTTTTCTTCGTATGCACTAATTTGCTTAGGCTGAACAGCCAATCAGAGTAATTCATCTCGACAGCTCCAACGCCGATTAGACATGTTGAACATTGGTGACGTGGGGAACACATCGCAAAAACTAGGGTGATGGACACTAGCCGGCAGACGACCTCCCTGGTGTGCCAGTATCATAAGTATTGGCGAGTTAGTCAAAACAAGAACGATGTAGCCTACGTTCTATTAATAGCTCAAGCTTTGTTAGTATTTGTGAAACCTCTGACAGACAACCAACCTACATACAACCCCGGTCTATGTCCTGTTATTGGTAGCAGTCAAAACTTTAGTTATTGCTAGCGCTTAGCACACTCATCACAGAGACAAAAGTGGGCTGGAGTCGAAAAGCAGCCTGAAATCAGCAGCACTTGTGATGAGGTCCTGTCCTCAACCCCCTTAGTCTCAATTGCTCACAGATGTTCCTCGCCTCAGATCCCACAATCCAACATACTGTAAATAAAAGGGCTGGCTGGACACAGACCAGTAAATCTGAAACACACTACTGGATTGTCGATAGAGCCAGAAGCTCTGAGGCAGGCGGTGCCAACGAAAACACGCACCATTTGATTTAACATTTGCAATGAGCTGTCACACTCCGCGGCTTCGAAGCCTCTTGTGCTGCTGAAATGGGTTTGCTGTTGTATGTGCAGGATGATGTTTTAGAGCAGACGCCCAAGTATGACCATCAAGTTATGATGTTCAATCTGTTATTTGGGTATAGTATCTGTTATTAGCTTACAGAATGTTCCATTACTGTATGTGTTGTTTTTGATTAGATGTTTCAAAGCTCAAAGTAGCTTCTGGTTTCTCTAACCCTATGCTGTCTGAATTTGTTGAGTTTGACTTACTTTAAGTGAGGATATAACAGAAAGTGAGATCCAGACTTCTGTTTCAATGCACTGTACAACTCCACCCAAGTTAGTGTAGCACAAAGCATAGAAATCCTTAAAAAGATGGAGGTATTATTTACACTAAGCGTACTGGCTGTGTTTTTCATCTTATATCTAATCCACACATCCAACAGGCACTAATGGATTACCGAAATAAACGCTAATAGGTGTGCATTATGACTTGACTGTGCTCCACACCACTGGAAACTAATAATGGAAGTAGGGCATAGCTGACAGCTTGGCCTCTAGCTCAAAGCCCTACTAAAAAGTAACAATGGACTATTAATGAGATAAATGGAGCCTTGTTAAGTAGCAAATGTAATAGGGCTTTTGATACGGTCTGACAACTGTAGCCCATCCATTGAGAAAAGTGAACCAGAGTAAATCAGAAGGGAGAATACTATAAATCGTTATTAACTTTTAGTAACAGTTTAACTTACACCAAGTCATTTTGGAATCACCTCTTTGGGATTGTGTCCTGCTGTGCCACAAATTTGAATTGCCTGCAGATTTAACAAGCAATCTCTGATGCCGAAATAGGGAGGACAACAAGAGTTTTTCCACTATAAAAACAGCGATGAAGCCGGATCCGGTATGCCCTGCAAGTGTGTCAGGAGTGTGTTAAACAAACATTCTGTAATTTCGAGGCCAGGCGTTCATGGCGCACTTAGGCACGAGTTTTCAACCCCTTCCATTTTTTACCCCTTTAATCACAGATGCGTTCTCCCCCTGTCAAGACTGAGGGAAAGTTGTCTCACACTTCAGATGTTAATTATTTTAAATTTAAGTTTTCAACTTTAGACTTTTAATCATGAGTATTTTGTTGCCGATAAATCCAATTGAGAAGTACAAGTTGATTAGGTCCTCCACTGCAGACATGATACACGGCAAGCTGCAGCATCTGAGGTCATGTGCTGAAAAAGAGTTAATCTCTTAACATTAAGAGTTAACATTAATCTCAGAGAACATCCAAGTTTTTCTCTTGTATATTTATGACTTTAATCTCGGAATACTACCCCAAGTCCTCCGGCTCCATAATTATTTTTTTCTTCTATCGCCGTAATACGCCTTCTTATAAATTAACCACAATGTAAAAAATCCCAGCACATTAAAATCCCAGAATCCCACAGTTGCAATACTGTTACAATTTCTGATTTAAGAAATTCACAAGCCTGATGTTATTGTCTTTACAATCTAAGAAGCTGTTCATTTCCCAGGATTGGGGAGATTTCCACGAGCTAAACAGTCCCTTCCCCAGAATGTTCTCATAAAAGACAGGCACAAGGACAATATGAAAATAATTATATAGTTTTATGATTATGGCACTCATTAAATAAATTTAAAAGGCAAAAGGGTTGCTATATTGCCTCAGTAGCCTCAGTTCTTCAATGGTTGCATTTTGTTTGCTCAGCATCTCATCAACTTGTGAAAACTTTTCCCATTAAAAGGTCGATATCTGCTGTGGATGGCAACCGAGTTGGTGCTGTTTTGACCTGTCTTAGCAAAACGATAGCTGCAAATTGACAAGGGGCCAGTTCAGCCCCCTGGTAGAACCCTTCCCTGATTAACTAGAGCCAAAGAAGATGGAAAAAATATCTGGAGTTTAGCACTCCTGTAATCCCTCTCCCCAGAGATCTTGGGCTCAGAGTTGGACCAAACATCATACAACGAATATGACTTGGTAAGGCAGACAGTAGATTGTGTTTGTTACAACATCAATGAAATAATTACCTGCAGGCAACCCAAAAGGTTTCTGAATCTTATTTTATGTGAGAGCATACACAAAGCCACAAGACACCAATGATGTTTCTTGGATAGAGATTTTTTTTTTTTTAAGGTAAAAGATATTAAATGAAATGAACCTTAAATGTAGTATTTTTGGGAAAACCCCATTAGAGTCTGGCTTTGTTTAGCAATCATACAATTTCTCCCAAACCATCCATCTTCGCCTGCTTATTTGGTGTCGGGTCATGGAGGCAGCAGCTCCAGCTTCTCCCAACTTCCCTTTCCCTAGCCACATTAACCAACTCCAAGGTGTTCCCAGGCCAGGTTGGAGATATCATCCCTCCACCTAGTCCTGGGTCTTCCCTGAGGCCTCCTCCCCGCTGGACGTCCCTGGAACACCTCCTTAGGGAGGTGCCCAGGAGGCATCCTTACCAGATGCCCAAAACAGCTCAACTGGCTCCTTTTGACGCAAATGAGCAGCGGCTCTACTCCGAGTTCCTCAAGGAGGACTGTGCTTTTCACTCTATCTCTAAGGGAGACACCAGCCACCCTCCTGAGGAAACCTATTTCGGGATCTCGTTCTTGTGGTCATGACCCAGCCTTCATGACCATAGGTGAGAGTAGGAACAGAAACTGACCGGTAGATGGAGAGCTTTCCCTTCTGGCTCAGCTCTTTTCATCACAACGGTGCGATAAATTGAATGTAATACCGCACCCGCTGCGCCGATTCTCCAACCAATCTCCCGCTCCATTGTCCCCTCACTTGCAAACAAGACCCCGAGGTATTTGATTTCTCCCAAACTGTCTGTATTTAATTTAGTAATTATGCCTTGTGTTTTTGTGCTTGGTTACTTTGCAAGAAGAAAACAGCATTTAATCAAACCAAGAGGCCATAAAAATGACAGTGACTGGCATAAAATAAAGAGAAGACAAAACACAACAAATACATTAAAAATGAGGCATTAAGAGAGATAATGTTTGTGAGCAATCAGCAATCATGAATAGAGCTGAAACTATACTTCCAAAAACAATTTGGGTCAATTTGTGTAGTTTGAGCCATTATTCATGTCACTGATGATAACATTCCAAGATCTGAAATGATGACATTGCTTATAAAGAAGCCCGGTGGGGATGGAACCATCAGCAGTACGGCAATCAGACACATTTTACACAAACCTCTAAGTATATTAAAAAGAGAAAACTAAGGAAAACAGTTAAATGTTTATCCAAAGTGCCTGTTGTAAACATCCTTCACACTTTACAGACTGACTTCCTGTTTTCCTGTGGAATGTGGGATTATTGCAAATATTTCTGTGGAGCTCACTTTCAGTTTTGCCTCAAAATAAATCAGTTTAAATAATCTGTCTCAAACAACCTGCCTGACCCTGTGCTTTTATTTTATTTAGTTTTTCCAATGTTGCTCTGTTCGATGACATAAGAAATTCACTTAAGAGAATAACCTAAAAAATAAAAATAGTTGTGACCGAAATTGTAATCAATCTAAATAATCCCTTTAAGTTACAGGTAAACCTGGTGACTTTGTTTCATACCATTTTCATTTCTGTTTAACCAAGCTGTACACAAACAATAAAGTGATATATCTGATGAAAGAAGAAGCAAACAATCCACTGAACAAGCATTCAGGGCAAATTTCTAAAAATCTAAACTTGCCATTGTTGACACTGATTATTCAGTATAGTAAGTAAAAAAAAAAGTGCTGTAGTTGTAGTCATAGTGGTGGGCAAGGGTTGGTGTCTTTCATTCGCCTCCTTTTTCTTCTTCAGCAATGAACTCCCCACTAGGAGGGTGATAACTACTATAACTACTATTGACTACTGTTTTGTGTCATCTCAGCTGGCTAGAATTACTCCTCAGATCTATACAGAGCGTGACCCTAAAATGTGTTTTCAATTGCTGCTGCTGTGCTGAGCTTATTGAAATTGAACACCCCAAACTTTAAAACAAGGTCAAAAGGTTACACGGCACTGCTCCTATCAACAACATGATATTACACATTTTTAAAATGCTTCACAGTGCCAGGCATTGTAAAATTTAAGAGCAAATTATGTGAAATACAGACAAGATACTTTGGGAAAGATCCGGTATAGTGCAGTTAACACAATGTCAGAGTGAAATAGGTGCTGATAAGTTGTAATGGCCTGCGTTTGTGTTGTGCATTGTGCTCTCAGGTGACCTCGTCCATGGAGGGCAGGGAACATACTGTTCTGGCACTGTTTCCACAGGCCATGCATGGAAAGGGTGCCTCCCAGAGAGTTGGTGTGTAATCAAGGTTTGCAGTCAGTTCCGGCAGAATGCAACCTTGGAGAATGCTTGAATGGATGCTGAAGCGAGACTTTCAGGAGAATGCAGGTCGCCAAGGCAACGATCATATTGTAGTTAATCCTTGAGAGTATTGACACTATGAAGATTGAATATCATTGTGTCGACACCCAACAGGCAAATGGAGGCTCTTCACTCCCCTGAGTTTGTGATAGATGTAAATTACAATAATGGGTTTTCAAACCAGTATGGCTACTGCCATTGCATCATAGGCAATTCGGTTATCAACTGCATGAATCAGTATATTGGAGCAATGAGATGGACAGTGAATAAGTGTTTCAGAAGGGGTTGGAGAACGTTCTAACAGATTGTGTTGATTCTTTCGGTCTCGCCATTGGAAGCAGTTGTGCTTAAGTGAATTCAAGCTGGGAAACAACAAACCTCTTAGAGCCTCTTTCAAGCCTACAGGGGGGAGTGTTTGATCCTCAGAAGACAGATGGCAGCAGTGGTGGAAGTAGTATCAGATTCTTTATTTACAGTAATTAAGAGTAGCAGTACCTCTATGCAAAAATACTCGTTTACGAGTAAAGGTCGCACATTCAAATCTTATTCAAGTGCATAGGTAACAATATCAAAATAATTAAAATAAATAATGTTGCTGCATTTTAATGTTGATTTTAAATGGAACAAGGTTTGATCATTGAGCTAATGTATCTACAATCTCATAGTAAAACTTGTACTGGTGTTTTCAATGACTCTTGTAATTAGACCTCTGTTCAGGCTGTAGATGGGTAGAGTTATGTTGGTTACATGATGCCAGTGGTAGTAGGGGAAATGTCAATAAAGCACAATTTGTAAATGCTTGCAGAGTTCTAAAAATAAGTTATCAGACAAAATAATTGATAACACCTGGGTTAAAATAGGTCTGTTCAGCAAAAATGTTGTTATAGTACATATTAAGTGTAAATAAAATAAGTGGACTGCAATCAAATTTACAATATGCCCAATGGAGCATACTGTATACACAAAATATACATAATTAGAAGTATCTTAACAATGTAATAAGTACTTACTTGAATACTTCATACCACTGGATTTGGATGGTGTGTTTTTTTCTAACCACGTCCCCCGAATGGTTCTGCACATACTAGTTGGTCCAAACACATCCCCACACACATTGTAAAGACATTATATACATTTCTCTGAATATAAATAAAACTGCAAAGACAGCTCTCACTTTTGATCTGAAGTCTTTGTGAACATTACCTGACTAGAACCGTTTGTCAATACCTCTGTTTACTTGGCAGAGGTGTGCTGCCACTATCCCAGTGTCCCCAAGCTATTATAGCCTGGCTGGCGAGGCATCATGTTGTCAAGGGTGACGACTTTGCTCTTATATACCTTGTGAAAGTGTAAACTCTGGTCACACTGATTTGCAGTGGCACCGATAAAGTTCAAATCCTCTACCCCCTTCGGCCCCTCTGTTCTTCGCACAGGAGTCCTTGCCCTCAGCTGTATGCCATGACACGGTGCTAGGCCAGGCAGGACATACCCATCAATCACACTTAGGGGAATGAAGTGTGGATGAAGTTAGTGATGCTGCAATGGTCGTGATAATGGCCTTGAAAAGTCGGAGCCAGCCAGCCCTCACCACCTCATTGTTTCAGAGTTTGAGTAGACCAAGTTCTCTTGGCAGAGAAAGATCCCTGCCCTGGGATGACTGGGGAGGTGGGTCATTGAACATTCCAGAGATAGGTACCTGTATACAATCTTACCTTAGCTAACCCACATATTTTAAACAAGTTTCATGATTAATTCAAAACAGATTCTCATTTTTATGACTCAAGAGATGTTGCCCTGATAGCCAGAGAGCATGCATACGCTGTCTTCTACCCTTTAATGTCTTTTAAAAAGCTATGTAGCCTCTAGCCTGACTCCAGACCTCTGAACGACTGTTGACTGCCAACATAATTTTTTTCAGTGGATTAAACAGGTCTGGTGCTTATTGATGAGATTGACGCTGCTGTACAAATTGATGAAAGCCGACCAGCAAAAATAAATAATGTGTCTGCTGCTCCTAGCAACCTCATGCACAACTTTGTGTGGACTGAAAATGACATAGGGGTAAGTACTTCCTACTGACTGGTTAGGGCGAAATAGGGCCAACAGGAACACAATGTCGGACTGAATAATGAAGTGAAAACAAAATGGCAATTCAGTTTGATATTCAGGCTATGTTGCCTTGCCTTTCACATTTGGGTGGAAAAACATAGTACTCCATGCCAATTCCAGACCGGGAATTCCAGATTAGCCCGACAGCCCAGCGTACCTCCCCTGGATATCTAATAATTCAAAGGTTGGTATCTGTGCCTTTTGTCAAATGGGATTTGGCAACCTGGATAATTTCCATCAATTTAAATAGTCTTATCTCTGGTTTAGTTGCACTGAAACAGCATCAACCATTGAGGGTCTTGTGTTCAAAAAGTATTTTACAGAGATATGCATGCCACGTGTCACTATGGTTACAGATATCTGCTTGCAAAATTGAAGCTATAAAGTCACATTTTTGATTATGTCATATGAGGTATATATGCCGGATGGAATGGAAGTCAAATAGTAATTGAAATGTATATACACTGTAGAACAAATCAAGAATATTGCCTTGCATTTAAAGGCACTCACTGAGTCCTCCGAGTGCCTGTCTGACAAGTGAATGCGAGTCATAATTAAAACAGGACCGACAGGCCCTCCTGCATGAATTATTCAAGCATTTACCATGTTTCTTGAGAAAAGAACACTTCTGAAAATAGACGTGTCGATAGTGTTGATGAGCAGATGTGAAAAACATCAATTCTTCATGAAACAACTTGGTGCAGTGCAGGCTTTTCCAGCCCTATCAGCAGGCACCAGGAACAATGACCCTCATTGATCTCTCGGCGTTTTGTTCATGTTCTGTGTTTACATCAATGGAATACCTGCTATTTTCTTGATAAATATATAACATTAAATTATTCCTTGTTTTGCAAACATGTAGTTTAACAAGTCTCAGTATAGATCTAATAAAGTCATAATTGCCATAAAGCAAAAGGAGAAACCTCCTTACATTTCCACAACATCAGGAGATCACTAACATGGCTTAAGTGCAGTCATAATTCAGGCAAACACCTACTGTAGAGCTGAGCTTACCAGGGGAGTCTAAACAGGCAGCCATAACAGTGCACACATTTGTTTTCCAAGAGTGAAGTTGTTGCAGTCTTTGTTCTAAGAGCATACCTTTCTTTTCTTTTATTAAAGATGCTTTTGGGGCATTTTAGGCCTTTTCTGACAGGACAGCTGAAGACATGAAAGGGAGGGGAGAGAAAAGGGGAATGGCATGCAGCAAAGGGCCGCAGGTCAAAGTTGAACCTGGGCTTGCTGCGTCGAGGAATAAACCTCTATAAATAATAATAGTAATCTTTATTTGTAGAGCATTTGTCAAAAACAAGTTACAAAGTGCTTTAACAAGTGTAAAGACAATAATATCCAAGAGACAATAATACAAAAAGACAAAAATGCGCGCCCGCTCTACCAAATGAGCAATCTGGGCACCCAGAGCATACCTTTCTATGTAGGAATTTAAAATAGAAAGAGTTCACTTTCTTGCTAAAGCAACAGTGAAAAATTGCTGAGAATGGAATAGTGAGTTATAAGACTTGTAACTCACTATTGCATTGGATGGATGTGGGTTTTAACTTCTTTCTTTTTTTTTTTCAAACAACCGGTTGTCTATGTTTATACTCCATGTGTTCCCAGGTAGTTTTCAAGATTATTTTATATTATGTTTGATAAATGAGGATCTTTGAAGGCAACGGCAATTAATGGCTGAAGCACAAATTCACTGGAGGGCAGCATTTCAATTCATGCATGAAAAACAATCATTTACAACCCTAAAATTGGGCAGAATCGAACAGAAGCTTTGAAGCGGAGATATGTGCTTTGAATTATCTATCCCCTTTTAATGCAGATCTGCAGAAAGTCTATTAAAGTCTTTCAACATCCAGCTAATTAAAGCAGACTTTTGACTACAGATTCATTGAAGTTTAAAGATATAAAAGAACAACTTTTTAATACAATGCAACAAAAAAAACTGGACAAAGGGCATAAAAACAGAACTGATATTAGGGCAGGTTCAAGACTACATCTGAACGTGCGCCGAACAAACAGGTCAAGACCAAAGTATACATCATCAGGGTTGGAATTCCAGGCATGGTCTAGTCAGACAATAGACAGCAGCTGCACAGAGACAAGTCCATTTATCTGGACCCACAAGGGGATACTCAGTAGGGCTTTTTTTCCCAGCAACTGACTTAAACCATTTGTTCTCAACACTACAACTGTACCGCTGTTCACTAACAGTATAATATAGTTCTCTAGTAAGGGGGGCTCTTCAGATGTGAGAGGCAGAACTCAAACACACACCCACTTTAGAGCCCTGTAGAATGTGTCTCTTGTTACCATCCTAAATTTTTCTTCTGATAAAGTACTGGGACAGTACTTATGTAGTGTTTAAATACAACTGTTGTACCATCCACATGATCTTTGAGCTCAATGCACAGTAGTAATTATCATGGAAAAGCAAGCAGTCTGGTTTAGGGCTCTAAGATAAGCTCTGAAACAAAACACAGTACTGATTGTTAAGTCTACATTGTGACGTGAGGTGTGGACAACACTTGGAACTACATAGGGGTCCATGGGTAGGTTTGTTGGCCCTAACGACAGCATAAACATACCAGCAGTGCATTCCACAGTGAAATTGAACTCCTGCCACTACAACTGACATATCTACACTGTGTCCACGCTCCTAGAGCATACCCCTCATTCCCATATCCTTATGGCAAGGACCACCAACTGAAACTCATCTCTTGTTACAACTTCTGACAGTTGTGCAAACGGAGCAGGCAAATTTCCCAAGTGTTATTTTTTCAATACCAGCTGTGGGTGCTTATTGAGGTCCTACACAAACATACATCATGCTGGTACCTCTGCTGCATTGACAGGGTCCAAGGGCAATTTTGGCTTTTCTTAAAGGATCCCTAATGTTTGACTGAGCGCAGTGTTACAGTAGAAGCAACACAGCATTTGGCTGGGATCCTGTTTGAATCAGTGACCATTTGTATGTTTTTTAATGTATCTGCAGAGGTGCAAAAGCAGTTTTCTCAGAAATGAATTCAGCTGTGTGGAACATAAGACATTTTTTAGAAAGACTATCTGTTGGATAGAAGGTGCCAGCCATCCCATACTTTCAACCAAGTGTTATAAGAAAATGGGCAGCACATCTGCTTGTCTTCCCTCTAAATTTAATTTTTAATGGAAACGAGGTACAACTGTTATCCATTTTAGGTTTACTGGACAGTGCCACCAGCTCGGACAGTATGTTCACACAGTCTGCTTGTGTAAAAAAAAGAGGATATGTTAGGAGAACAAACAATTACTGTAAACTAGTGTGATGACACAAGGCACTGTCTGAGAAACCAAAATAGCCAACCTCACTTAAGAAGAAGGAAACAGGGTTCTATTGATGGGTTTGGTAAGTGCTGCTGTGCATTTTGCTTACATGAAGAGCATGAGGGGTCAGCCTAACTAATGCCTCTTTTAGCTGTAGATAATGACAACTACTGTGCAAGCACATCTGCCAGGGGAGTCCCAAAAATCTGGCAACGCCACACACATCTGATCATAAAAAAAAAAAATATGATTTAAATAGTCATAAGGTTACAGAGCTACCAAGGGAAACAAAGCAATGTGACACAGGTGGAGCAGAAGTAGTCATTTCTTCGTCAGAGCTGCAAGCAACATGAGGGCTTTAGTATGCAATGAGGAGTGGAAAAAGGAGGAACGTTAACATGGTTTGCCATTTAAGAGCTTGGAGAGATGTGGAGATGAGTCTTCTTCCATAAGTAAGGATGCCTTATCTGGTCCGATAAAACCCTCCACCAGTTCAACATTATGAAAAAGAATGTTATTTTCCACCCACACCCACACGTTTGAAAATGTGTATTTTTCTTTCTTTGTTTTGGCTTTCATCCACACTAATCCAGTTTTACACCTCTTATTCTCAAAATGTTTGCAATTATTGGTTTAAAAAAGACTTGACGCATAACTGCTAAGAGCTGGCAACGTGGCAACATTGCTTTGAGTATGACAAGGCTGGGTAACATTTCTCTTTCAAATAAGTTTGGCTAATCTGCACGGCACTGCCTGTTCATCTGAATGTGCCTCTTGCCCTGCTTGCGTGGCTGACCATTTATTTGTGTAAATGTAGTAGACTGTCTTGTAATCTAAAAAAACAGAACCCATTAAGATGAATCTGTGCAAGCTTAGAATACAATTTGATGAGTATGATATTTCTTGGAGTTCACACATCAGCTCTGGTTTCAGATCTCTGTGGAGGTGTGGGATCTCTTGGGGAATGAGTACCACGCCCAGTCTTATCAAGCTTGTTGTGTGGATTAACAGTGGTACAATCATCGCATGAGCACTGAGAAAAGTATGTAAGCAAAATCTATCCATCCATCCATCCATCCATCCATAATACTACTGGCTGTAATGACTATGGTTCTTATAACTTCCGATACATGGAAACCGATTGCAGAAAAAACTTTACTTCCTATACTGTTGAATAAGTGTCTTTTAGCCTTAAATTCAAGTAAGTTATAATATTTAGGTGCAAGGTTTTCCTAAGTTTCTTTTTGAGATCTAACTTGACGTAATGGAAGATTTGAGAAGGTTTTATTTTAATGAGAAGGACAGTGTGCAAGAAAATGAAGGCTTGCACATTCTCCATAGGTTAGAAAGATAAGGCCAGAGATATCCCACATGGCTGATCCAACCTTTCCATGAACTACTGAGGACTCAATCTACTTTTACAACAATGTGCCAGTGTCTAGAGTGCACCTTACATATATATTACGTACTTCAAAGAACTACAAGATAGATGTGTAACTGTTTTTGCAGTCCTTTGATCATACATTTCAAAATAGCGTTGTAAAATGTACTTTATTAAAGCCTCCTTAAACAGCCTCAGTTTTTGTTTTTACCAAAACAACAGTAGCTTCATGCTAATTGGCTTAACCTGTCCAGACTTAAAGGGCAAAACTCCATTAACCTCTATGTCCATCAAGAAGGATCGGTCAGAGAGAGAGAGAGAATCTGACAGAGATGGATGCCTCATCATCCCAAAGGACACACATAACTGGCGGCTGTGCTTCCATTGCTACCAATACAGATGGATGTCTCACCCTCACAGCAGTTGCCGTCCACAGTTTGAAGGTGAATTGTCAGACTTTCCCCAAAGTGTCTAGACTGTCCATCCTTCCTGACCAGCATGGGATCCCTGATAGTAGAAATCTATTCTACAAAACGCTCAGAACCTCTAATGAAGAAATGAAGCATGGAGGAACCATGACGGGCCATGGCCAGAGGGAACCATGCAGGGAGAAAGAGGCAGAGAGGGATGATTAGAGTGGAGAGGGTAAGAAAGACAGAAAATAGATCGGATGTTGTTAAACTTTGGTGTCTGAAATGACTGTAAAACGTACAGACAACAGACCTTAAGTCACTACTCATACGGATACTTTTCATTTCAGTGGCAGAAGAAAATTAATTTATTTCATTTGTCATATTAAAGCTTAAATAGGAAAATGTTTGACTAGCTTTCAAGATTCTCCATTTGTCGTTGATGGACTTCAAACAAGAACTTCGGTCCTTTGAAACCTTTCGGTGCTGAATACAGAGGGAACATTTGGGTAAAATGTAATTATGAAAGTATCATTATCAGCAACAACAGCCTGTATTTTCTAGATTTAATGACTTGCTAGATCCAATTTATGTCACTGGACGAATATTCTTTGCTGCCATTACCACCTGAAAAAGCCTGTTTAATATGAATGTTAAAAAGTATTCAGAAGCTTTTTGACACCTTGAAATGTACAATCTGAGAAAAATTACTGCTGCTTTATAACAGCATGGCTATATATTGGGGAAATGTGGTAGATGTGTGACTTCTGTGACTTAATGCAGCTCTATTGCACTTGTTAAGCTTCTTTTTTCTAATAGTTTTGGCTTTCGCCATATGGGTTGGTCTAAACAGCTCTCTAAAACAGCTTTCAGTTAAAAAGCCCACTGAACACTAAGGGTGGGGGGGAAAATTGTTACAGCATAATATCGCAATATTTTCAGTAGCAATACTGTATCGATACACAGGCTCCAAGTATCGATCTTTTATCATACATGTGTTGGTCAGTTTGTCTGCTTGACAATGCCATTTTGCAGCAAAAAAAATTCATGTGATATGAACAAAATGAGAAATGTTTATTTTTAGATGAAACGGATGTGGACAAAGGTTCCTTTTGGGGACATCATTTGAAATTGGAAATAAATTACGTTGGAAAAAAGGTTATAAATTTCAATATGTCTGAAATTGCAACAATATTGTATCGTGGCATAAGTATCGTGATGATATCGTATAGGGAGGTGTCTGGTGATTCACAGATTTAGCACAAAACAGACAAAGTTAGTGACTAGCTGGTTGAGAAAAGCAACAATGTGCCATCTGCGGTGATATTAAGGTCAGGGGGTTGACTTTGTATGAATGATGAAGTTGCTTTGTGTCTGCTGGATGTGTGAAAACCACTTGGTACATTAGCTTGTTTTGATGTTTTCCTGCTCCCTAGTTACCAAACATCGATGAATGCAGCTTATAAATGCACAATATGTGGAAGATTTACAATGTGGACATCTTGCTTGTGTTATACTTTGTTTGCAGTGTTTCAATCATCTTGGCTCAGTGTTACCCTTAGCCCCCCTTTGGCACTAATCTGCCCAGCTAACTCATTGTCTCAGGTGAAGCCAAGCAGAAGACATGGCGGCCCAATCCCTTGGAGCCCCGCCTTTGCACGCGCATACACACAAGCAATGAAGCCCCACCTCACCGCCGCTACCCCTTTAGCACCACTCCAGGGATTTCTGTTATTTCACCCTGTCTGCTGAGGGACTTCTGGGATCACATCATATATCGGTCTGGCGCCTTGCCTCCTGCCACCACCAGCAGTTATGAGGGAGCAGCAGTCTTTGCTCAGCATGGCTCAGCACGGCTCAGCTCTATTTTCAGGACAAACCAGTTGTTGGTCCTCATTATTTATGACATTTTTTCCATGGTTAATAATTCATCAGAATTAAATTATATTCCAGTCGCAGTCCAGACACTTTCACATCTAGTGTCTCTGGAGCCCAGCAGGTCCTATAGGAGTCGGCCCCGCCCACACAATCATTGCCTGCACTCTCTCCCCCCCATTCCATTTCTGTTATTTCCCATCTCTAATTGGGATTTTTGTTTATGGGCTCTGATTACAGGCGACAGAATAATCTGTGCAGTTGCCTCCCAAAGTCTAATCATTAATCATTTTATCATCTAGCAAACAATTCTTTCATTCAATACATGTAAGCATCTGTAAATATTATAATATGGTCTGGATTCTGATGCATGATCAAAGCAGTGTCTTCTCTTTCATTGCCCAAGATTATTCATTCCTGTAACCAACATTAGAAATGCAAGCCTGGTATAATATGTATCTCTGCTGTTTGTCTTGTGTCTGTTGAGGGTTCAGTGGGCTGACTAGACAAGGGTTAGGGTTACAGTTGTTCACAGAAGCAATCTTTTATGCTCCGCTAATCAATATTTTATATTGATCAAACGGCTAAAGGGTTGCTTGTGATAAACACAAGTTGTCAGTCGTCGTCATCCCAACAGCGCTGTTAGCCCCTTTTTGTTCTTTGTTAGGATTTTATGGGCCCAAAAGATTTACTTGTCTGGCTGCTTTATGGAAGAAAAACTGATGAAACCACTATTCACAACCTGCAACAATTAGATGACTCAAGGAGTCAGTGGAAGAAACAGTGCCATAATGGAACTAACTTGATAAGGTCATAATATGACATATGGCTTACTGGCCATCGAGTGGCCAGAATGCAGCTTTTGGTTTTTATAGTAACCTATACAGTAACGTATTAATCAAGGAAAAGCCTATTGGACTCCATGAACAGAATTCACCAATATTTTCAGTCACATTCAAACAATGCCATGTATTCACACCAGTCCACTGTTGACAGTGGTAATGGAAGAGAGGGAAGCATGTTGCTCATTGACTTTGCCCACCAAGATTTTCCCAGCGGGCAGAAACCTCTGAGCAATCAGTCTTTGAAATCAAAAGCGCCGGCTTGGACCAAAAACATTCCCATTGTCAAAGATAGTGCAGGTGAGGTGCTGGATCCCTGATCGTAGTTTGCCTAATGCTCTCTTGACAGAACTGGTGACAGGCAGCACATGGCTCATCTCAAAGGTGAAATGAAATCTAGAAGAAGTCTCAAATCCCCTTAGAGCACTGTGAAAGCTAGCTATGTGGAAGGATCCTGAAGGCAGATGAGAATTTGTTCCCCTTGTGCAGTTCTTCTTCTTTTTTTAACTTTAAAGAGCTTACTGATGCATCGCACCAAATGTAAAGGAACAGGATATGTGCTACAGACACATTTCACTGTCCGAAGGACCAAAGTATGTTGAGCATCACAGCATACAGTACATTTAACTTGCAGAACAGCAAGTAAATCTTCACACTATTGGAGCTGAGCTGAAAAATGTTCTGCTACCACAATAGCGGTGTGATTATCAAAATCAACAGATTTTCTCTGTTCATCAAGTATAATCAAAGCTCCCGAAGGCTATTTCAATGCAGGCAATCACACAGGAAGATTTGGTCTATAATTATGGCCTCAAACTGACCAGCAAGTGACTACAGGGGGTTAATAGGATTGTTGATCGATACCAATTACCGATTGCTGAGATTGCTGCCTTAAAATATTACATACACACGGTGTTCTTTTCCGAGCGTGGGATTTCCCCCCTTCAGGTCGATATCCCTACCTCTGCTAAATTATTTTTATCCCCGGTTGGGAACAAAATGTATCCCCGACTCAAAGCTACTCCACCAAAAGACCATATTAGATAATTAATAAGAAGTAAATAGAAGTCTATTAAACTAAGTAAAGCGCTGAACAGTTTATAGTGCCATAGAACAATAAAATCAGAGGGGCAGCTGCTGGTTAGATTTAGCCGCTGGGACGCCTGTTCCCAGCGGCAGTTGTTTACCCACCAATAGGTGACTGCGAGCAGACCACGGGCACCGCCAGATGACGGTCCTTTCAAAAAACGTTACAAAACGTCTAGTTCAGTTTGGGATAAAGATTGCGGTTTGAATTAAAACACTAACAAGGAAGGAACACACTTTTCCTGGTAAAAAGTATTTTGTTTTGCAGCCAGATGAATTCCGCTTTACGGTTTGAAAGTGCTGTGTTTTATGTTGACACCACATTGTGCCGGTTTTATTTTTCATTGAATATTTAAATACGTGTTTTGGCATGGCTGGCCAAGTGGAACTCTATCCACAATAATGAAAGGGGGATTTAAGTCTTGCATGTTTGGTTCATGATAAAAAAAACAACAATGCTTTCATTCGAGACATGTGACATCTGTAAATATCACAATAATGTCTATGATTCTGATGAAGGATAAAAGCTGTGTCTTCTCTTTCAAGTTTAAGATTATTCATTCCTGTAACCAAGAATTGTAATTGGGCTGACTAGTCAAGGGTTAGGGTTACAGTTGATCACAGAAGCATTATTGCGCACGCGCACACGCGCACACACACACCAGAGCATCTAGCATATAATTGGCAGATACGTTGACAAATGTCAGTCTCAGACTTACAAAAAGTTTTAATAAATATTTAAAAAAGATTTGCCTCATTTACAACTTTGTGTAGGTCCGGCCCATGAATGAACCCATTTCCTCACTGTGGAAGATCAATTGTCTTACATGCTTGTGGAGGCTTACACTCTGTTACCGCGGCCTACTACTCATCATTACAGATGACTCTAATAAGCAGATTAGGCTGCCAATAAATCAGCAGTGACATGTGCTTCTTAAGACAGTCAGTATTTTCTGAGGCCATCTACATATGAGCCAAAGAAGAGCATCTGTAAAGAATTAAGAGCTTCGAAGCCTATCTGAGAAATTATCTTCCTACATCTCTAAACTCTGTGAAGTCTGCAAAGAAACCACATTTCAGTTAGTAATACAAATGGTGTGTCTGCTGCAGTTTCTCTCTCTCTCTCATTAAATTTATCTACAAAAAGACAGTGTTGCCTCATAAAATGATAATCAAGTTCTTTTCACTATGAAAAATTGTGCTAGAGAAATGACTGGCTGAGAAACTTGTCAGTGGTCTAAATGAACGTGGAACAATGGAAAACAAATCTCTCCACCCTGAATTATAAATCTCTAAGACAATGTGCCTCCTCGTTCAGACAATGGTGAAACACAAAGACGGCAGCATGTCGTATTCAGAAAAGGTCCATCCCATGTAGGTTAATGAAGTCCTAATCTAGACTTTGATGATAATTCATACAGTGAGGCCAAAAATAGAACAAATGTCATGTAGCTTTCTTAGTCAGCCATCTTTCCTGGACACCAACTGTGACGCAGGCTACAGCATCTGAGCCCGGCATCAAACCCAACACAGAATGCTCCAAACAGACAAAGGACCCCCTACACCCATGGCGTGCCAGAGGACAGTGATTAATGAGGCCACACATTAAAGAGGCTCCGTTATACCCCACCTCCACTCTTGTCTCTGCTTCAGCAGTTAGAGTGCCAAAATGTCCTCTGTTATACATTTCCTGCAACCATCACAGTCCTTATCACTTCCTGATGCAATCACATGGTGGTGGTAGACAAACTAGATGTTAATTGTTTTCCATAGGAGATACACTGAATCAGTGCTGCATTAAAGTGTGGCTTGGTAAAATAGGTTGGATTTTTTCTCTAGTGTACTCTTAGAGGCAGTTATTGATCTCAATAATCTAAATAAATCTAAATAGGAAATAAATTGAATCAGCCACAAATGTGTTTCTCCGTGTTTGTGGTTCATATTCCAGCAAAGGTTAACTCCGGGGAGCTTATTCTCCGGAGTCCGCCCAGCATGTTTCCGTGGATTAGGGTGGCACCTACATCCTGGTTGCAGCTATCCTGATGGTCCTGCTCCGCGCCCTGCTACGCTCTGCTGTGCCCCGCTACGTCCTGCACTGCAATGAACTATTACAACTACTATTTTGGGTCATAGTTCCAATAAAATTATTGTGACTATTATTGCCACTGTTCATTTTATAATAATAATAATTTTTATAATTTGTTTATTAGTCCCCAATGGGGAAATTACTGCACTACATTCTGTGTACGCACTTTTTGTTAGTACTCACACACAGGCCTGAAATACACACACATGCTCAGGACCTATACATGCACTATACATGGAGAGATGTCAGAGTGAGTGGGCTGCCAGCTGAACCAGCGCCCTGAGCGGTCGGGGGGTACGGTGCCTTGCTCAAGGCCACCTGGCAGTGCCCAGGAGGTGAACTGGCATCTCTCCAGCCACCAATCCACGCTCCCAACTTTTTGGGTCCATACAGGGATTTGAACCAGTGACCCTCCGGTTCCCAACCCAACTCCCTATGGACTGAGCTACTGCCACCCCCAAATTGCCACCCTCATTACACCCCCAACTGGCACCGTCAGACAGCGCCTACCACGAGCCTGGCTCTGGCCGAGATTTCTTCCTAAAACAAGTTTTTAATCGCCACTGTCACACCAAATGCTTGCTCTTGGGGGAATTAATGGAATTGTTGGGTCTTTGTAAATTATAAAATGTGGTCAAGACCTACTCCATCTGTAAGGTGAGTAAGATAACTCTTGTTATGATTTGATACAATAAACTAAATTGAATTGAATTATCTATCTGTTTTTTTCAACCTATGTTCCTATGCTTTTGTGTCTAAGTGACTGGTCGGAACAACAATCTTCCGTCATTGGTACAGTATTAAGCAAGCAAGATGGCTGCCGTCAGCATTATGGAAAGGATCCCTTCAGAGATATACCTTTAAAACCTCTTTGAGACCTTTCTGTTTAATCAGAAACAGCTCTGAAGTTGCTAGCGCTAAACCCACCAGCCAACATATTGTCACTATGTTTATTTCAACCAAAACTCGCGTTGCAATGGTTGTAAAGTGGAATGACGACCCAAAACGGCTTTTCATAGTTTTATTTTGTTTGTTGACTTTGAATGAAGTGTATTTTACGATGTTAAAATTACAACTTATTTACATTAAGTCTGGTGGGTTTAGGAAACACAATTTTGCAGATGTTTTTACATTTTAAAAAAATGATCTTACTCTTTAAAAGAAACGACGACTTCCCTAAAAATCATTTCCATAATGTTGTCAGACACTTCGAATATTAATCTGAGCCTGTCAGTGTCAAAATGATGACTTTTGTAATGGTAAATACAAGCTGGACAATCACCCTATTAACTCACATTGGAACTTGTTTTGCCGTTGCCGACTGCAGCGATCTTGTTTAATACAGGACCAATGTCACAGACTGTTCCTTTCATTGATTTAGAAAAAAAAAAAACATAGGAAAATAGAAGTTACCCTCTAAGTTGTGAATAGTGATTTCTCCCTCTGTTACTCCATTTCAAAGTCAAGGATATAACCTTTTTTTTCTTCTTTTTTTTTTTACATTTACAGAATATCCAATTATGCATTTTAAATTAAATGAACTATTGGCTAAATGCAGAAGCACTGCTTTGTATTTGTATGAATGCATACTTAATGAGTAACCTTCCATTTCTCAAAAATTACCATGCCAACCACTTTGGCCTTGCACTGAACAGACATCCCATGATGCCATCCAATGCCGCTTTTGTTTTGTTTTTTGAAGTCCGCAGTGTAAATGCTACATAAAACTGTCATCCATTCGGCTCTGCTCTTGTGTCCTACAATATTTTAGCCAGCGCATCCATTTTTTGATGCTGCGGTAATCTTATAAAGTTCTTTCCCTTCACTCAGTTGGATGGAGAATCCCTCCAGCCACTGATCGAACTGCAATCTCCCTGTTCAAACACAGCTGCATCAATGGGCTTTTATCACACCGCATCCCCCCCCCCCCCCCCCCCCCCCCCCCCCGATACAAAGATATGCACAGCTGCTGCTCTGTTGCCCAGAAACTGAATGTCATTTCAGGAATACCCCCCATTCCACAAACAGGATAGTGTTACAGGAAGCACTGCAAACAGCCCAAGCCTCCAAACTTGATTTTCCGAATTTCAATCCGAGCACTCTATAGTGCTCCCATGTATCCATTTTCTGGGGCCTGCCTCGCTAATGCAAGTTCAGATGTCACTGAAATTGTGAAGATGGGATGAAAAGAATTACATAATTGCACCTTCCCTAAAGGAGGACATTGCTGTTATTGAGTTTTTGTTATCATGTTCCCATCACTGGAGACTGACCTAAACCTCTGTTCAATCAATAAATACCGAGTTATGAGCTCTGTAATTTAAAATCACATTATCGGATTGAGTTCATTTAGTTTGAGTGTCTTACCAAGAATCCTGTTAACAATCATTCTGAAGCCAGAAAGCACTCCAGCAAAAGCACTTTGTTGTTTAGCAAAATGTCATTTTGTTCATTTCTTGCCATCAATTTGAAAAATGTATTATTAGGTTGCTAACCTCAATTTTTGTGGCCCAAGAACAACAATAAAGTTGAACATTTAAATATTAATAAACGATGTAAGACATATTCTATTAGAGAAAACCATAGAAGGCATGCCATTAAAAATAAACCACAAGTTCAGTAACTTTACTGTATTTATTAGGGTATTTCATTAAACTAAACACCTTTCCTCTCCACTGAACCTCATTTTTTCAAGGCCACGCTCTATTAGTAGTGCCTTCATTTATGAGCAAATCATGAACCCAGCAGGGATTTAAAAAAAGATTGATGGGGGCATTCATGAGTCAGCCATTTTCCTCTTTCTTCTGTCACAAAAGTGCTAAGAGACTGCCACTCTGAGTCCTTCAAAGTAGGTGCAAATTGTATAAATGAATGCAGGAGGGTTTCTCGGGTCCTCCCTTATTGACCTTACAGGTATTTTAAATTCTGTACAGTTTGAGGCGTTTATTTGCAAGACGGAGTTGGCATTTAAGGCCCTCTCCGGAGGCACTAAAGCCATTGGGCTAGTAACAAGAGCCATTTCCGTGAATGATCTAATTAAGCTCCTCAATGTCCTCAGCAAAATGGTGCCCTGAGATTGTTCTCTGCAATAGCAGTAATGAGAAAGAGAGACACAGAAGGGTAAAAACATGGGAGAATAAAGCAGTGCGATGGGGGTGGAGGTGCTATATTTCATCCGCAAATGCAAAAGGAGCACGTACTGTTCAGAAAAGAAAAATTAGCGAGGATGCAGGATGTTAAGCCCTTTCTGTTCCTTTCCTATAGGCAATTGGACCTGTTACATTTCTGAATGCAAGCTCTGTATTTTCTCATCTTTTTTTTTCTTTTTTTCCCCCCGTGTTTGCGGAAAGGCTCATTAAAAAAAATCTATAAACAATGCGAGATGTGCTCTCTAATGAGCAAATGCTTCGGTAAAAGGGCTCTGTCCTTGGGAAGCTGGCCATGTCCCCTAACGCAGTGTCCAATCCCAGTGTCATGCACCTCAGGACTAACAACCAGGCCATTCTCGCCGGGCTCATTTGTTTCCTCAATCGCCTCATTTTCATTGTTCCCTCATTTTGTATACTCTACTTCCCAGAGAAATTACTGTTCGCTTTACCTACTGACAGGGAGCAAAGAGTCATATCAGCGAGACGTTGCCCTGAAACTCTGACACAGCGATTAATGAAGATTTGAGACTTCCACGTCTGCTCCGCTCCTTTAGGTTTTTCGTCAAAAGAAGTGGCAGTTGACAAAAACCCAGGAGGTGTCTATGGCACAGGGTGGCTAACTAAGTGATCTGCTTGGCCGGCTCCAAAGCGCAGTGGAGCTGAATGAAACCGCAGTCAAAAACAACAGTGGGCTTTCACTGTGATAGCAGGCTATAACAGAGTATGCTTTCTTTGAGATGGAGAGAAAAGGATTTCAGGGACAGTGGAACAGTGGAAAATGGGAGCATGTTGTGGCATTTTGAGTTGCTCTTTCACACAGACAGTGGGTCAGACACTGATAAGTGATCTACCTTTGGCTCAATAGTCAGTGATTCTGAATAATGATGGCAGCAACTGAGATAAATCATTGTTATTCCAAAATAAAGCTAACAATTTACACAAAGAAGTGTACAGATAAATTATGAAGGCAGTAAGGGTCTTATTCAAAAAAAAAATTGATATTTTTCAAAAATGAATAATGATATTATGATAACCAAAGGTTAGAGACTAGAGAATACAAGTTTAAAGCCGTGAGACCCTAGAAGCGACAAAGCTCATTTGAACAATATTGTGATTAGCAACACAAAATAGAGCTTTGCTACTGTAATATGGCTACAGTTGTACAAATCTTGAGGCTGCTGTTGAAACGAAAGGCGGCAGGATAATTAAACTGCCCATATTATAAAAAGAAAAAAAAACTGTCCATGCTGTTTTATGTGAGATACGGTTTCTGACTGTCCTCTGCCTACAGTCTCTGTGCAAGCTTTTCAAAATCGGCATGTCTTTCTACGTCACTAGCCGAGATGACGTGGCTTACCGTAGAATTCTAGTGCTAGCATGCTAGCTCGTTCTCAATGGCAAAACACTTCTACAACACACGCTAGTTCCCTATAATCTCAAAAAGAACTACTTCCATGTCCCTGTTCATCAGGTATTCCACAAGTGCCCCTCGTTTAGAAGAAGTCTCCCAGCTAATCCTGCCTTGTACTGACCAAAGCTGGAGAAAGCGTTATCTAGCTGATGTGATCTTACCTAGCTTCTGCATATGTGCAACTCCCAACAAAAATTGCATGGAAGTGAGATGTCTCACTCTGTAGCTGAAACAGAGACCAAAACACACAGGGTGAAAACAGGATCTGCAGCAACGTGCAGTACAACAAAAAATATGGTGTTTTTTGAAAATGAAACCATGTAAACATATTCTGGTAGAACCTCAAAATACAAATGAACCTGAAAATCAGTATAATATGGGCACTTTAATGTCCAACGTTTTCTGCCACTGACACATTTAGCTCTCATGTAATTTCATGGCAAAAATGTCTATTAGATAATGCTTTCTAATGCTGTGCTAAGTTATTTTGTCCTTGTATGAAGTTTGACCCAATGTGGGTGATAGAAAAAAGATAAGCTCAACAAAAACTTGAAAAACAACATAATTCTTACCTAAATTGGAGTTTGTGTCACTCTGCAGTACACTTGATATCTTGGTCAGCATCAAAGAGTTTGTCAGACAGAAAAAAACATTACCATCTTTAAAAGCATAGCTTTTGCTTTTAAGCTGGCCCAGAAAGATGACTTCATACAGAAATGAAGACTTTTTTATGATGCTAGCTCTTTGTCTGAGCTAAGCTGTAACTCTGTGAACACAGTTACTGCTTTTAAAAAACACAGTCAATCTTGATGCCACCAACTTGGCCAAGATACACATGCTCCAAACCCATTAAAAACTCTAGCAAGCAAAGAAGTGGTCCACTAAATGTTAGCATGAAGACAAGCACGTTATCTGAATATGTTACTAGCAAAACAGAGAAGATATGCCTTTTCCGTAGCAATATTCTAGGTATGTCTCACAATAGAGACATTTCCAAGTAGTGAACCTCATAAGAGATATTATTTTTTCCCTGCCTTTCTGTTAATGCTACCTCTTGAGACATCACATTGTACTTTATACACACCCACACCCACAAACCCCTAACAAACGCAGTGTATGTTATGTAAACTCCAGAAACATAGTGAAGAAATGTGGCAATAATGGGATAGAAAATGAATGAAAAAAACCTTAGTGCAGTCTTAAAATCTTACTTTCTTGAAGCAAGTAATGAAAAACAGCCATTAGTGTGTAATTACATCACCCATTCCTGAATTTAAAAAATCTAAGTCCAACAGTGAGCGAAAGATCAGAACTCCTGAGACAGGACCTGGATTGGGTCCCCAATGTCTAAGTCAGGTCCATGTCACTACCTACAACCTCACTACAAAAAAAGACACTAACTGTCTAACATATTGTTAATTGCGATTATCCCAAAGGGGATCAATAAAAAATATAAATTAAGTACACAACATTGAGAAAATGCCCCAAGACGCTTTATTCTGTCTGAGAAAGACATCAAGAGACAACTGTCAAGACATTGATAGTTGTTTCTAGAAAACACCTAAACAGGTGGAATTCTCTCTCCCCAGTTGCAGATGGTTTGCTTTTTTTTTCCTTCAAAATTATGTTCTGCACAATCTGAAACCATTGATTCCATAGATCAATTTTTCTTTTACAATCTATGTATTAGATTAAAAATGTCACACTGCTAGTCAAGACTGTATATATTCAAAAGACTTCACACATTAAGTGCAGCGCCATTGAGGTGAGAGTGCCACTGAGGCATGCCAAGCGCATTACAAGTCTTTGAGCCTTTGGGGCAGCACAGTCCTAAGGCCCGGGTAAAAAGAATGAGTCCTCGACCCCTCGTGTTGAATCGTCTGAGCTCGGCCCATCTGTCTGCCTGCACCGCGAGCCAGGAACCAGTATCAATCATATGCAGCAATACAAGCTTCCTTGGTTTTTGAAATGTAAACATATTTTATCCTTCTGGTGTTCAGACTGAGCAATGATCGTCATTTGACCTTTACCGCCCAATCTGTCATAAAAGATGGATGGAGTTAAACAGCCTCATTTAAAGTCAGAACATCTAATATGTACATGTGAAGGCACCAAATATTTTCATTACACAACATATATATTTGATCTAGTTCTATTTTAGGCTTAATCAAAATACAGAAAGGCATGAAACCTAATTCACCAATTCATACGCCAGGGATTTTTAATTTACATTTTGAGCATTTTACTGTAAATCATGCAGCATAACACTGCAAGCTGCCAAATAATATGGAAGACAAACAACGGTGCCAAGAGCATTTCTTTATCACCTGTCAACATTCATGTATCATCAACAGAACAAATTATATCCTCCAACCAGGACAAAAAGTCTTACGGTATCTATTCGCATGTGCAGGCATAATTTCTGTCTGTAGTGCTAAATAATTACACCGCTTCGGAACTTTGTTGTTACGGTGGCGTATTAAAGCAGCAGAGCAGCATATTATACAGAAACGCCTCACAGATAAAAGGAGACAGCTGTCAGTCAGGAGAGTGGCTATTCATTCCAGAGACATAATCAGGCCACCATTCACAAGCTCAAACTTTGCTTTTACAGCAGGCAGTTTACCAGCAGAATGTCAGAGCCTCGTCTTATTTTTAGACATTTTGTAAGGGAAAACAAGAAAAATGCACATGACATGGGCTTGTCATCTCATTTTCCTATCTTTTGAGGTTTCATTCAACTCATGTATATGCATTTAATTTCTAGGAAAAGGAATTCCACCCAACTTCCTATGTTGACATGATGACTGGCCTGCATCTATAGTTAGAACTGGGTACCAAATTCAATAAGTTTTGGCCACCAACTAATTGCCTCCCGAGTTTCGAAAAAGGTCTCGTCATTCAATACTCAATTTTAATACCTAAAGAGTAAATCTCATCAGCATCATTGAGCCAATAAGCATGTTTATACCAAGATCTAATAATGTTTGTGATTGGTTGTCTAACATTACACGTTGTAGAGATACGCTTGAAAAACTATGTTACAGAGACGTAGTAGCAGCTTAAAAATAAAAGATGTGTGCCGTAATCTTGGAATTTGTTTTTGTTAGAATGATTTCATCAAATTGGTTTCAAAAAAAGTATAGTTTAAGAACCAGTACCAAAGTCTTGGTATTGCTACCGATTGAACTGAATAATGTGAAAGTTATACTGAACATCACTATCATTCTTAAAGTGCTCATATCACGCTCATTTTCAGGTTAATAATAGCATTTAGAGGTTGTAACAGAATAGGTTATTGTGGTTTAATTTTTATAAAACACTATATATGTTGCACTGCACATTGCTGCAACTCCTCTTTTCACCCTGTGTGTTGAGCTCTCAGTTTTAGCTACATAGTGAGCCACCACACTTTTTGTACCATCTTTGTTGGGATGCGCACTGCGCGGTACGTACTGCTAGCGAGTCAGTTGCAGAGCATGAGGGAGTGGCATGCTAGCAGCTAGGTGAGCATTATAACGTGTCACGGAAGTTAAGGCTGGACTACAATAGATCTGTTTGGAGCAGTTTGTGAACAGTGTTTTCTGTTGGAGATGGTACGTCCCTTTGGGGTGGACTTTGGGTTTTTCACTTTTGTAAACCAACAGCGTGCACAAAAAAGATATTTAACACAATAAAGGAAATGAAAAAGCCTAATATGAGCATTTTTAAATTAAATCAGAGGATGCAGGTCTAAAAAAAAATCTGTCCATATTCAACCCAACAGGTCTCAGTGAGCTTTATTACATGAAATGCAGCTCCAGCGACAGAAAGAGAAACAATGGATACAGAGGTTGAAGTGACCTGCCGCGCCAGTGGTTCCTCCTTGACGACACTTTGCATTGTGTCCCGCCTCCCTCCCATCCTCCGCCCCTTCTGCCACCCTCGGCCTTTGTCTGCCTCCCTGGCTCAGAGTGAGCCACTCCTGGGGCTTTTATTCAGGAGCGGCTCGTCGACAATGCCGTCGGTGTGAAAGCCTAATAAACTACCGGCTGCTCCTTATTCCTTCAAATACAGCAGCCGGACCATACACACATAATGGAAAAGACCCGTAGAGCGCTTTGTGTCGGGTCAAACCGCAGTGATCATCTTCAAATGTTCAGATGAACAGCATCCAACTGACAAATGTGTAAAATCCTTCAAATCCTTCTTTTGTCTGTTACATTTGTACTTATGTTCTGAAAGAAGCTTTTGCCGTGTATCCAAACAGTATAGTACAGAGCCAACTGAGGGTCATACAAATATTAGCATCAAAATCCTAGCATTCAGTTTGGTTAAAAGTCCCAATATATTCTACATGTTGTACTTAATAGACAAAAAATAAGCTAGTCACAGTATGTTAGTTATTGTACAATTTCACTTTTAAGTAATAAATTATGCATCTTTTAGGTAGTAAATTATGCATCAATTTAGTAGTAGATTATGCATCATTTAAGTAGTAAAATTCGCCACATTTATATTATATTTACCAACATTTTTCATTCCAGAACCCTTTGCACTATGCTCCATAATTAAAATAATAATTATCATAATTATAATTTACTCCTGTATACTTTCCACTCTTCATTGCACTATTGTCTCAACCTGTCCATGTTGTTTCTGTTTAAAGGGTGTGTATTGTTTTGTAAGAGTAAGCACATTGTGAGCAATACGATCCAGTACAAAAAGTATTTTTTTTTGGTTCAGTAGGTATACGTAGCAAATTGCATTAGTTTGACACCATCTAACCCCTCACCCCTTTTGTTCTTAAAAGGTCAGAGGTCCAAATTGAAAGTCCTTCCCATAATGCCTCTTGCCTGGGCGCTCCTCCAAATGGTTTTTCTTCCACTTTATTTTTCTGAGTAAATGGATTTCCAAACTGAGCACACAGCATATAAATCTGTGCACAATAAAATGAATAATGTATCTATAATAACATGGTAACATTGGTTTATAATCCTTTCGTTTGGTTTATCAATCCGTTCACACAGATCTCTATATTAATATTCCTCCCTACCATTCGACACCCAAGAGGCCCTGTACAATACACTCAATTAAGAAGTGGCTTATGATGTGGATTAGATTTTAATGTGTGAGTGTTGAATTCTGAAAACCTAATGCAGTTTTACATTAGAAACATTTTTCATTTCTCTCTCTCTCTCTCTCTCTCTCTCTCTCTCTCTCTCTCTCTCTCTCT
>NC_048419.1:22699243-22706371 GCF_013103735.1 Etheostoma cragini | reverse complement strand
CTCTCTCTCTCTCTCTCTCTCTCTCTCTGTCTGTCTGTCTCTTTCTCTAAATTTATATCTTCCCTGGTCTTATGATTCACTTACCCCGTCGATTTAATATCTAGATCCATCACAATGCTCCAACTCCTCAAATGTACACACACACACACACACACGAGTCTGAACACCACAGACAAAAGGGAAAAACAACAAGTACCATCAGTAGGCAATAATCAAGTATGGTCTGTCACCACTGCATCGATGCAGAATTATCCACATCCGCCTCGCAATGCAATGATTGATTTCAACAACCCTGCCGCTACAATATATTAGACTCTTCTCAGTAAACAAGCCTAAGAATCTGAAGCATGACATGTACACTTTAAATCTTTGACATTTTTCAACACTCTACGCTACAGACACATTTCAGTTGTTATTGAAAAAGTATTGAAGTTTAAAGCTGTGCAGGTGTTAAATGTATTCAAGTTCACTTTGTTTGAGTTATGGTAACAGCCTCCGCCTCTCAGCACCTAGATGGTGTTGCCCTGCAACCACCTGCTACCTACCCAACACAACAACAAGCATCTATTTTGATCAGTCTGACCTCCCCAATGTTCACATGTGATTTCCATATGGGCGGCATCAGCTAGGCTCTGTTTATATGCATCTCCCATGTTAGATTGTGAGCAGGATATTACCAGTTAATTAGATGATATTTGACATGCCAGTTTGTTCAAACAGCCCACAGAGCCTTTACTGCATCGGCTGTCACATAAACAGCTCTTAGATGCGTCCGTTTCCTCTTGTTTCCATAGCATTACCTCACAGCACATTTCACAGCAATACACAGAGAGAAAAATGAATACAGTGCGTTTTAAAACACACACCCACAGTTATATTTTTAAAGACTGCACCTTTGCCTTTCTTAAAACAGCAAATCAAATTGTATCATCTGTTAATAGCCGTTTTTTCATTTCAGAAAATAGTTCTTCGTCAAAAGACCATTACCCAGAAGCACAAACTCATTATTTTATTTTTACCACAAAAGACAAATATCACAGATACTATTTAATATGTTTTCTTTCCAGCTGAATTCACTAGTTGGTCTTGAGTCTGCAGTTTCTGCACACACAGCTATTTGAATGCACAACCAGGGTTTCTTAAAAGGACTCCACAAGACTTGAATAAGAATTATAACCTCAGCTTCCACATTACTTACGCTGAAGTGGTGACATTTTCATCAAGATTAGAGGAAAAATGGAGAGAGGATACACAATATGTGAGACTATGCATCTTGGGAACACAGTTAGGCCTATGGTGTGTGACACCTGAGGTTTTGAACAGTGTGCAGTGAAATAAGTCATTCTGGACTTTTGCTGGAATAGTCTGAAAGCACCATGGCGCCACAGAGGATGCTTGCTTCCAGAATGTGCTCACTGACAACTGTGCCAATTTAGAGAGTAAACAAGTCCACAGAATACTGCCCATGCTGCACATCTCGCCTTGGTCCCATCTCCCAGAAGACACACTTGTTTTTTTTTGTTTTTTTGTTCTTCACACAAAAGGCTGAGGCGGCTTGGCACCTGAGAAAGCCAGCCAATCACAGCAGGCACTGGGATGAGCTAACTGCTATTGCTAGGCATTACATCATAATGGTGAGTCATTCCCTGGGATTAAGAGACAGAAAAAAAAAAACACATGCCCAAATAAACCATGGCCCGGCCTCTCCATGACAGCTCAGCAAAAGGTAATGTTAGACAATAAGTTCCGATTGTTGGAAACTTATAGGAAGCTCGGTGTGTCTTTGTGCTCATAACATGAAATGACATGTCATTTAGCTGACGTTTTTATCCAAAATGACTTATAATTATTATATATCAGAGGTTGCAACCCTCTGGAGTGTTTTGCTTAGGGACACATTGGTTGATGTATCGCTGTGGGAATTGAACCCAGGTCTCCCACACCAAAGGTATGCGTCATATCCTATGTCATCTCCTCAAATGCAGGTTAACTATGTAAGTGTTGAGAACTCCCAGCAAGTGATACTGAAAGGATGGCGAGTAAATAAGCTGGAGCACTAAAAATACTGAATGTGCTAACAAAATACCAATGCTATGTGAGGCCACCTACACATCCCCAAACATTAGTGTTTGGCAAGCAAATGGAGAGCACACATGTGGTATCTCCAAGCTAGTATTAAAGTCAACAAGCTTGTTGACCGTTTATATATTTGTACACATTTTGATGTGAATTTGTATAATTATACTATCCTAATTATATACTAAGTGTAGTGTTGCTACAGTATAAAATGTAGGGCAAAATTAGACACTTTGTACGATTCACCGGTCCTTAAGGGCATTATCCCAGCTTTCGCTGCGGTCCACGGGGCGGCAAGGGCAGGAAAACACATTTTAATGGAGAGCATGCTAGAGCCTATCTGACATGTTACTAGCTTATCATCCATCTAGTGTGTATATATTGGCATACACCTGTTTTAGAGTGCACTTCAATGCTTCTTTTTACCCCACTTATTTTGCAAGCAGAACAAAAACAGAGATAAAAGAGAGATTAACTGAGCAACCAATCACAAGCTAACATTAAAAAAAATAAGTCTGGGCTAGTGAAGTGGCATTATGGAACAGGCTGGAAAGAAGTCAATATTTCAAGTACGGGCATCAAGCAACAAAGAAAAAGAGAAAAATATCCCAAAAGGTAAAACACAAATCACAATAAATTGTGTGAAAAAACATCACTGCATGCAATCATTAATAACAACAATTATCCCTGTAGACACCAGGTGTACAACTAAATGAGTTGCCTCTCCAGGTGGTTTGAAAAGCAGGATTTCAGAGAAGAAAATTATCCTCCTTGAAGACAAATAAAGCAGGTGTGATATCCGCTTGGATGCTGAAATCCTAGAACAAACTGCCTTAGACCACAATCAAAATGCGCACATTTGCAGGGTTGCAAAACACAAGGTGCACTGAATTCTTGGTGATCAGACCAGTTGTGTTTGTTACTCTTGCTACACAGCCACCGAATCCCCCTGTCCTCTGCCAACCGTTATTTTGCACTTAAATTAAATGACATTAGCTATTAGGCATTTTTTTTCCTCCCCTGAGTTGAAGTTTTCAACTCTAGGTGTTCAGGACATTACAGCAAAAAAAAAAAAAAAACACTGGGTGCTCAGCAACGCAAAAGCAGCAAGCAAAATGTCTCACTGTCATTGAAAACCATTACAAAATGCAGCCTAGACTGCTAAAACTCAACTTGTGATAATTGCGTTATGCAGCATGTTAGTGGAAATTATGCACACCAAAAACTGATAATCAAGTCCAAATAAAGTCACATATACTGTACATCGGTAACTAAAGTCAATGCAGCCCTGCTGAATAATTAACATCTTTAATCTGACACCAGTAGAATAAGTGACAATATTACTTTGAGTCACATCTGTCTACTCATTTTTCACTTAAACTATGTGTTAAGCAGTAACAGGGATTACAATGCAAAGGAATAAACAATTGTACTTTTAAGGTAATATTGAACTCATTGTTCTAATGGGTTCAATATCACGCCTTAATAGAAAAAACAGCTGATGTACCCTTTTGTACCAGGGATGACACTGACACACACACAAAGTGCAGACTATATAATTTTAGACACGCCTTGTCATGGGCCAAAATGCTTATCAGAAGGGTCTCTGACCTACAAGAAAGGTCTGATAATCACTTTTCACACGTCGGTACGGTATGAGACTTGTAGCACACACACACAACGGATGTGCAATTCAGAAAGACATAGCGATGGCAAAGTAGCCAGGATGTGCCACCTGCCTGCAGACTTACATTAAGCCTTCAGTGCCTTGCTGTGTGTAAAACGCAGCTGGTATGTGATGTTATGGTACATTACATTCTTGCTAACTGATAGTTTTAGTTTACAAAACTACAAGACTAAGCCACTTAACAGTTTACATTTAGCTTCGCAGAATAACCCCTGCAACCAACCGTTGTATGCAGTAAGTATAGAGGCATTGTATGTCTTGAAACATCAGCACAGTGTTGCCGTCTTGTCTCGTCATCACTAAAGGCTTGGTTGAAGAAAGGACGATCAAGCAAACCTCCAACTTTCTGCACTTGTGTCTTAAAGATGGCCAGTGTTCAATCATTTAGAATGCAAATTGGGATGTGCTGTCCTGCATATGTGTGACCTCTGATATAAAAAGGGTACTTCAGCTGATGTTTTTTTTTTATAGTAAGGCGTTAAATTGGCTATCAAAGCCTGTCTTGTGTTGTATTTGAAACTGGTGCAGTAAAGGAATGTAAAACATATTTCAATGTTCTGACTAGAGTATTAACACAAGACAACTCAGAAGCATTTGACTTTCCCAGAAAGGAGTTCCATCTGCTAACCAGTGCCAGTCCTGGGGGAAGTAAGTTAGAATAGTGACAGGCTATAAATAATACCGGGCACCTTGCTAACACAGAAAACTAGAAAATCTATACAAACAGTATCTATTCCAAATAAAACCAGTACTTGTGGTTCTCCTGGCAGTTCAAGGAGGACAGGGACATCATGCTGGGATTCTGTTACGCAGTCAAGTATTTCTTTGTCACCAGACTCGGCAGCCTGCATGACAAAGTAGCACAGATCCTCAGTGCTGATGTAGAGCACGTGGTGAGTTTAAGAAACAGGACTCTGCAGAAGATGCTGCACAGCAGACAACTGTCCATCCACCGTCACCTACCCTGTTCTCCATGAGCAGCAGTGTGGCTATTACGCCTGAAGGCACCAGGAGATTCAAAGTCTGTTTTGAGTCGGAACCACTCCCAGCGATGTTTCACCTTGCTGAATGTGATATTTGGGCACAATGACATCAAGCAAGTCTTTTTTTTCAGTTTTCTGAATCCATTAAAAGCTGATTTCAGTTCACCCTGCTGGGATGTCTTTGTGGACAACTTAAGAGTTATTAAGTATAAGAGTCAAGTTCAGTCTAGGGGATGTGACCAGAACATGTAGCGTCTGAGACAAGCTTTCAGTACATTTTTAATGTTTTGCAAATTTGAAAAAACAGACCAGCCGATACCTTAGAGACCGCACATCCATTGTGCTTCTTTTCAATTATTAACACTAAATACTGAAGTCATACTTGCTTTGACCATGACACGACACTCAGTTACTTTTAACTATGACCAAAAAGTAACTTATGAATGAGCCCTGGTTTGGGCCATGTAACCCTTAATGAGCCTTTTTTTTTTTTGTCATTAGGTTAACCGACCTAGCAGATTGTATCACATTGTTTTCAGACAGGTCATTAGCAGCTAGCCTGGTATTTGTCTAGTCTCAATGGCCAACTAACTTGGAAGCACATCACAAAATAGATATGTTTAAAAAATATGTCTAATACTACATGTATGTAGACCACAAATACAGGCCAGAAGTAGGGCTCAGCAAAATAGCAATATTTTATCAATATATAAGACTTAGAATTTGGATATCGTAATATGGCACAAGTGTTGTCTTTTCCTTATTTTACAGGCTGGATTACAGGAAAGTCATGTAATTTTCTGAATTTACTGTAATAGACTTACAAGCTGTGTTATTATTTGCCTTTAGCCACAGTCACTGTATCCCCAGTGTTGATTATCTATAATCTCAATGTGAAAATAGTTTTTGAAAGCACTATTAGTCAGCCCTAAAATAACATCGAAATGTGAACACAAGCATTGGGATGCCCCTTACATTCCCACGGAAAATGATAGTTTTCAGTTTTACTTTAATTGAATGTAATGTTCAAGGAACACAAGCTTAATGCTAACCAACAAACGTGTTGGTTAAGGATTTATCAGCTACATACACACTGTGTATTATCTTTTATACAGTGTGTATAAAGTGTACTTTTGCAAAGTAATGCTAGGCTGAGAGAGAAAAAAACATTCAAGGGTTGGAGGGTCGGGGGAGGGGGGCAGTCCCCATTGTAAACAACAAGCCCATCTCCTTCTGTTTAGTTTATTCCTTTTTGCCCCCCCCTACATTCAATTCTCTATAGGGCGCCTTCATTGCTCACACAATGCAAATCACTCACGGCCTCCATTCATGCACTGATTAATATGCAAAGACAGCCCATCCTCATCTAACAGTCAGCAGAGAAGAAATGTAACAGCACGCCGAGTCATTTTGAACTTCCGTTTGTACTACTGTCAGCATAAAAGAACACCGAGATGACATTTATTCATAGATAATGTATCAATCCAACGTCTAATGTTTTACTCTGTTTTGATCATTTAGTTGTACCTTTACTTGATGTTTTATCCACAGAACTGCAAATATCCACTAATGACTTAGTCGAAATATAAAAGTAAAAAAAAAATTGTCGTCTCATTTTTAAAATGCAATGTAATTTAAACATCCTAAATAGACAAAAATGACAGTAGAATAAATAGCAAAGTACTGTATATAGAAAAAAGTAATGAATGCACAGGAGAACAACTCCTGTTTGGGAAATCAATTACGACATAAGTTACTTTTTGATGCAGTTTTTATGCTTTTTGAATAACTACCTAGTAGTAATAGTAGTGCTATACAGTATGTGGATAAATAGGTGCTGAGCCCAAAGGGGGTCCAGCTGTAATCGGAGTAGCGCCTACACTGCTGATAATTTGATTAACATAAGCAGTGATTAATTGGTACAAAATGTGTCCATGTCACTTACATGTACACATGTAAGCTGCATGGATCTCACTGCAACTACAGCGCAAAGTTCTGAACATCCAGAATCCAGTTTTATTCAGAGAGCTGACTAAAAACGCCTTATAATTTTCCCTTGTTTGGCTGCTTTTTCCAGTTCCCCCAAGTCAAAAATAGCCTGTATTATTTTCATAGTGGCTTTGAACTCACCACAGCAGTTAAAGTCCCATATGTTAGCCATTTAGGAATTGTGTATTTTTGCTCCCTCTAAATGTGCTCTTTTTTTTTTTTTTGAAGTTCAGCTCTATGCATGAAAACATTGTTTTAGATCTACAGGATCATGAAATGAACATCACAGTTCAGTTCATGTTGTCTTGAGATTCAAAAGCACATGGTTAGCTCCACACTTGAATTCACTTACCTTAAGTTTCACATATATATATATATACATACACATATATA
>NC_048419.1:22638015-22699143 GCF_013103735.1 Etheostoma cragini | reverse complement strand
AAAAAAAAAAAAAAAAAAATCACATTCAGGCATTAGAAGTGGCCATGTTTATCTCCTCTGAGAAACGTAAACTGAAAAACGGCACATCCCTCAAGGGAGGCACTCTCATTTCCACTCTCCAACAGGTGTGACAAATAGTTGTCTCTGATTAGCCTCCATCACCTTACACTCTTCCAGGTTGAAGAATGACAACCACGGACATAGTAGATCACTCCAATAACACAAGGTCACAACTGGTAATACACACTAGACTCAATCAATCTGGCTAGAGACAGACCAAGACAAGAAAGGCCACAGTCTGTCTTCCCTTCTAAGATCATACTCTAATCTGGCCAATATTCAATACATTTCTTGGAAGGTGGTGTGGCTCCTCATTCTATAAGGTGTGTGACTAAACTCCAAATTCAATTAGCACTGAACTGAAACAGGAAATGGAAATCAATAACTGTAATTAAATTTCTCAGCCTTCAAACTGTGTGATACTGTCATTACCCTTTTAATATACCCTGGGCCTATCAAATAATGTGATCAATTTCTTTGAATTTCTTCTCCTATTGCAAAAGAGCAGAGACGAGCCACAGTTGTCTAATTATCTCCCTCTTGGTTCCTTTCACTTTCCCTCCCATATGAGGTGCAGTGAATTGCGGGGGTGTCAGAATATTTTGGCAGGATCATGAATCACATAGAAAAAAAATGAACACATCCCAAGTGGTCTTGGTACCATACCGCCCTCTACACAACCAACAGTGACAGGTTGACATAGTGTTTGGGTGTGAAAGGTGCCAAGAAACCGTTCATTTGAAAATACCAGCAACGTACTCTAGAAATCTAAATTAAGCTGGTTTATTGAATGTACTAAGGTACATATGGTTCAGTTTTGTGTATAGCAAAAGGTATGCAAATACTGTCAAGTCACAGATCTGCAACTCATGCCCAAATAACTCATTTGAACCTTACCAATATACCGAGTCAATTTGGACAAATGGTCAATTTTAGCTTATCACAAATATATTCAATAGTTAGTCCACCAGAGGGTACAGGATTATTTTCTTACTCACATTGCCTTAATAACTACCAGGCCCATATATCATCTAATGAATATCAGCTAATATCATTATCACTTTTTTTTAAAACTCAAATATTAAAATCAGCCAAAAAAATAAAAGCCAAAAATGGGAAATCAGCAAAGAACACTGCAAACCTTTAGAAAATGGAGGAAGACTGGTGAATTATAAAGATGAAGTTAGAATAATTATCCTTCTCCATTCTAATTGGGACAACGTCTAATAACTCAAATTATTTAACTATTGTTCCTCTCCCCCTGGGGTCCTCAAACTCCACTTGGAGCACCCGGTTGCAGTCTATACAAAGAAGGGGCAGATCAGGGAGGGAAGGAGGACGTAAGAAGCGGGAGAGTGGGGGTTTAGGGGGAAAATGGCTCCCCCTCCCGCCCTATATAACCAAGGGAGCTCCGGGATTGGATTCTATTGTATACATTGAATGACTATTCAGTCATTCTCAATGGATGACGATTTCCCTCCCAACCAACCAAATAAGAACAAATAAAAAACTACGACCGAACCAGCCTGGCCTGAATGTCAACATTATTTTGCGCCTAAAAACGCACTGCGCTATAAAGTTGGAAACTCCAATACTGTCGTATTTGGCAAGACAAAAAAACAAAAGAAATAATGGTTATGTCACATAAATAAGGCCAAGGGCTGAAACCTACACGGGCAGACTGATGCTAAACTCTGAAACCCCACATTGTCACATATCCACGCAGAATACTGTTTTCGTGCCAAATCCGATAATGGCTAGATAGAGTCGGAATGGTAGACACATCTAATCCATACAACAAATACAGTCTGAGCGCGTGTGTATTTGAAACATTATGTAATTTTTATCTTGATAAACGTGTCTCTAAAGCTGGTTTTAGCAGACTGAAACAAAGCAACCCCGCTCTATGAGCGCTCCGGACACCGCATCTTCGGTGCGTCACGGCTGACCCAGCAGAAGTGAGAAATCCGAGGTGGACTTTTGGATGAGACCATATGCGGTTTGGTTACAAAACGGGAATGGGAAAAAGCCAGCGTTGGAATAAATAAGCAATATCTGCTGGCACGAGGGACCACAAAAGCGTCCCTGCTGTCCTGATCTCAGCCAGCATCCATAACCTTTACCCGCACAAATTAACTGACCAACTCGCAGAAAAACGCAGCATGTGTAGGTCATTTTTCTCAAAATGAAGCAAACCTACAATATGCCTAACTAAGAAAAAGTAATCCAGCAGGACCTGAGATGAAATACTCCTGTATTGCGCGTACATATAAAAAAAAATGCAAATGCAAGCATCTCCTGATTGGAAACTAGGAATAAAAATAGTCCCGGTTGGAATTTCATGCTTTATTGGGCTTAAAGAAATATAACACACTCACTTCTTACATGAAAACTTTGCACAATCGTGGTTGCATGACCTAGAGCCACTGTCCGGAGTCAGAGGCAAGGATGCCGCGGGACCAGAGGATGCTGCTCCGGCATCGAAACAGCTCGGCCGTCACTCCACACATTCAGCTTTGCCCACAGGCTTGCAATAATCTAATATGAAAAACAAACAACTCAGCTTCTTACCTGCACAGCCAACGAATAGCAATCCCCAGATGAGGTCCCTTATTTGAAGCATTGCAATGTGTCAGATATTCTCCTTGAAGAGCAGACGCACTTTCAAACAAGCCAGGGGTCTCTACCGAGGAGGTGGGAAACAGTATCAGCCTTTTCCAGGAGACAACCACAGCTACCGGACGGAATGTTGGTCCTTGTCGCTACCCGTGTTCACGGCACAATGAGTGACAAGCAGCAGCCGCAGCACGCACTCACACACGCACGCAATTGATGGCAACACGAATTACTCCGCCCGGTAGGCGCACGAGAGAGAGAGAGAGAGAGAGAGAGAGAGAGAGAGAGAGAGAGAGAGAGAGAGAGAGAGAGAGAGAGAGACGCACTCACACGAACGCACGCACACGGAGGGGGCGGGCTGAGGTGAATGCTGTAACAAAGTAGTGCGCGGAGCCACCAGTGTAGACAGCAGATGGTCACTAGAGGCTTTAATTCGGATTACTGAGCTTACAAACTAGCTAACTGAGGTTTGGAAACACATGGAACAAGACACTTATTCTAAACCGAGGACTAATTAAAAGTGTCAGATAAGACCATTACTGATAAACTATTTAAATGATACATGATCAACATGTTATTTCTGACACCGCCAAATCGACATTAAAATGTCTTGTTCTAAGCTGTGGCCTACATTGTTTGTTTTTTCTTACGTTTGATTTCATATATTTGCAAATAGAAACAAAAGATATACAGCACAGTTAATCATTAGTTACTAAAGCATATTCCCCTCTCAAAGGCATATCGCTTTCTTGGGAAATTATTCCAGTCAAAATACAACAGAGTTAACTTTAAAGAAACAATGACAGTTAAACTAGCCTACATTGTTTTTATTTTATTTAAATCACTGATCACATTTGCAAAATGTCTAGGCACGTGTAAATCAATGTCAAATTGTGGTTTATGGGTCCAGTTTTTCCAAAAACATTTCATAAAAATAACTCATTAAGTTAGTTAAGTTTGAGAGTTCATAAGCAGCAGAGGAAGAAACTGCTTCATTAAAGGCAGTAGAACAGGTGTAAAAACAACACTTATATATATCATCACCTTATGAAATTAGTACGTCCATCGTGGTATCAAAAATTTACACATACAGCCAAGCAATATTAGCATTCTTTGGAAGTTGTTTGTGTCCACCTGCTGTATGGGGAGTCCATATACGCTTTAAAAGGGCCCATGTCATGAAAATCTCACTTTATACGTTTTTTAACATGAGTTCCCCCAGCCTGCCTATGGTCCCCTAGTGGCTAGAAATGGCTATAGGTGTAAACCGAGCCCTGGGCGTCCTGCTCTGCCTTTGACAAAATTAAAGTTCAGATGGGCCGGTCTGGTTTACTCCCCTTTCACTGCTTTTGAATTTTGGGAAATACTTCAGATACAGTATTAGGGGACCACTAAGGTCTAAATAAAAGAATCGAAAAGCAGCATATCCTGGGACTTTTGGAAAATGTGCCACAGTATCATACAATATGTCAGTGACACCACAAACCTGGCCACCAATCAAAGGTGAAATGCGCTGATGGAAAAGTTACCATTTGGGGCAGTAAACCTGACATGACTGCAGCCGGTGTTACCAGCAGAAAAAACAATACTGAAATATACTTAAATACACTGGATCATACTCCTCTAAATATGTGAGAGGACCACTTAAGTGACCAAAGCTACGTCTCAAAGGCCTTTTCCTCCGCTTGCCTCCCTTCGAGCAAGCCAACGTCCGAATGTTTTTTAGAGGGATGAGACGTCCTTAACTCTGAAGTGTCACATAAATACGTAAGCTGATTCTCGTGTATCCTCGCCCATAGCTCCTCTATGATCCCTCCTCGGGGAAGGAATAAGAGCTTTGAGAAGACTTTCACTGAGGACAATATCCGGTTCAGCCAAAGGCCGAGGATTCGAGGAGCTATCAAATAAGGGGGATGAGATTCAGCCTTAAAGCCGTTTTACAGTAGCCACAGCCGGGCTGGCGTGCGCAAACGTGATATCATGAGAGCGCCATCACTTTTTATACTTGCACGTGGTGGTCATGACATTAGTTGCAGTCTTCTCCTGAACAGAGGCGGCGCTAATGAGTAAAGGCTATGACTGCTATTTCTACAGACTAGAAGAAAAAGGTAAACATCGGCAGAACTGGCAGCAGCATTGACGTTAATGCTTTGATTTCAATCAGTGACTTACTTCATCGGATCAAAATAAAGTGGTGCGTGCCAACAAGAGCTACGTCATTTTTACGTCACATTGGCCCACGCACGCATGGATGCGTTGACTATAAAACGTAAATTTGGGCTCTTTCACACCTATCGTTTGGTTTGGAGTTTTGCAGTTTCAGCCTAACCAAAATGACAGGTGTGAAACCTCCCCCAGACCACAGTCCAGACCACACAGCAGAACCTCCGTTTGCCAAAAAGAGGTTGTCACTAATTATTACATTGAACCAACCTTCCCTATGAAGCATCAGTTCGTCGCTTTATTGACTTCTGCCAAATTACTTCACTTGCCAGCAGACGTGTAGAAGCATTACATTTTTCTATATTGCTCTTTTGCTACATGAAATAGAAACATTTGCCAACCTGGATCGCTGCTCTGCTGTTTGCTGTCCACTGTTTGCTGTCTGCCACTTGGTCCAAGGAATCCTTAAGCTAGGCTGTTGCTAGGGGAATGGCAAGGGAAAATAAATTCTAAGTCTGTTTCAAACTTTCAGGGACCATGGTCTCCCTCCCCACATGAATGTCTTTCCATTTTGTATGAAAACTCTAACCCAATAGCATCACCTACTTAAAAGTAAGCTGGAATCAAATTCCCATCCAAGTAGTTGGCTATGTCATGTAAAAAAGTCATAAATATTGGTGTTGTTTTTCAGTAGTAGCCATTCCTCACCAGGTGCCCTCTGTGTTGCCCTGCATTCCCTCATTAGCCCTGCTGTTGCCTGCCTCACCATCTGCACCTCATTGAGCTACTAAAGCTATTAGATTAAACGGCTGGAGAAAGTGCCATGTTTCCCTTAATATAATTTGCTCTGTCATCACAAGTTAGTCCTACATTTGATTGATAGATATTGCAATTGAATTATATTTAAAGCCCTGTTTATGTATACCAATTTGATTCAAGTCTGTTAATCCCCAGACAAAATTGTTACCACATTTTTAAGTTAAGTTCCTCAAGAACTTCAGACATTGTTACTCTTCAGTTTAGCTATTCCACGGCAAGCGCTGCCAGTTGGTTGGGGTTAGGCATTTGATCTTGAGTAGTTAAGGTTAGAATAGCCGATTGGTCAGTGGATTGGACCTGTACAAATGTTACGGGAATGTGGGACACTAAACTGCACTCACCTTCTTGAAGGCCTGAAAGGTAATTGCCTTTGAAGGTAGCTTCTTTTGTTGGGCGGGTTGTAGTTAGCTTAATCCACTTCAGCTAAAATGGCGTCCAGTTTTCACAATCAAAAAAGCCAAAACATTCATACAATGTGGTTGTTAAAGTATGTCTAAATATAGCCTATTGTTTCCACTTCAACCATCTCCACTCACAAGCAAGCATGTGTTTGGGTTAGCATGAGAGCCCCTAGCTTCTGCTGCTCCACCAGTAAAGGGGAACTACTCTGCCATGAGGTGCAGGGAACAGTTTAAATCTGTTTTTTTGTCCTTTAAGCAAACAGGTCATGTTTCTGGCCACCTGACAAATGTAAAACCAATATTCAATTCCCTTTAACGTCTGTTATGGTTACCATCAACTCTTGAGAAACAATATCTGGGTCTTTAGCTAAATGCTTAGTTGCTTACCTTGTCTGTCTGCTGTTTGGTGCCCATGGCCAGATCGTGTGCAGTGGGTTTAGCAGAGCTTTCTTGCTGAAAAGTATTTGCACACCAACTGTCTCTCTACTGAAAATACATTTATTTTCGACATTCAGGCAAATGTTTTGTCACAATGAGAAGCCATCTTAAATAGGGAGTGGCTTTAGGACAGCAACCAATCACGTGCAGTAGGATATCATGCATACCAAACACCAATTTACTATATGACAATCTCCAATATTGTACAGTACAGAAAAAGTAACTGAAAAGTAAGACTCTGCATAGTAACAATCCTAAATGTGCCCCAGAATTCTTACATTAAATGGGTAGATCTTTATCAAATTAATGCTAAAAACCCCAACGGCTAAATTGCTTTCAAAAAAAGCTACACGCCATGGCATCGACTGCTTATGATATTACTTGTAGCATATACCAAACACCATATGAACATGTTAACAAGGTTAAAAACTCTAATTTAGATTGAACATGGAAATATTTTCCCCTTTAGCACATGAATTTGAGAGCAACTTTTTAAAACAAAGATACACATCATTCTGCCTGGTGAACCTCAAAAATCCAAGTGGGGCTGGGTTAGTAGAGCAAGCGCACATAAAAAGAGGCGTATGCCTCAACACAGAAGGTCCAGGGTTCGAGTCAGACGTGTTACAATTTCTTGCATGTCTTCCCCTCTCTCTCTCCCCTTTCATATCCAGCTGTTCTTCCCATTAAAGGCTGAAATGCCCAAAAAGAATCCAAGTGAAGGGGAAATTTAACAGTGTTGCAAGTCCATGAGCGGTAGAACCACAACTACACTATAACTTTCCCGTTAAACTATAACATTTGTAATTATATTCTATTCTTTTCGTTGTTTAAAGCTGATTTTTTTTCTTTCTTTCTTCTTAATGACACCTACTGATTCATGTTCTTGATTCCATTCAGTCTGGTGTACAAGCCTGAGCAAGAGCCTTGACAAAATCAGTCTCATCATATGGGCTTGAAGAAATACTTGAATCCACAGCCTAATTAGCACACTTCCTCTGAAAATAGGGCATCCTCTGCAGTGGGATATCAATACCTCCTTGAACTGTTTCTCTCTACTTTAAGAATCCCCCAAATGAAACCAGCTGCAAAATCTTAATATCATTATTTGCATCAAGTATGTTAAAATCGAAGATGACGCCAGGAAGCAATCATTTAAACAGTTAAAACATACAGTATTCAATACAATGGGACAGTATGTGATGGGCATGGGGTTGGCTGGCCCAGCTTCAGTATGTAATTCCCAAATTCAGGATTCTTTGTCATTGAATTGACAGATTTTGCTGCAGTGAAGCAAGCTGACTAAATTTGATACTTAAACATGGAAGGAATGGCATTATAAAGGTCTAAACTGGCAGACATGTGTCTATTGTCCAGGTAGGATCTAAACCTAAATGGGCTTTAAAGGTATAACTGCATTCTTAGAATTGCGTATCTGTTTAATAGAAAGCCAGTGGAATGAAGACGATATTGTGGTAATGTATTGTTGTGTTAGTAAAAATAAGGAGAGACAGGACAGTGGTCAATGCCAGCATAGTCTGGCTTTCACCAGACCAAGCCAAGCTCAATAGATTTGAGATTGAGCATTGGTCTGGGGAATCTGCTCTGTATTTTCTCTACACAAGAGGCGTGACCACGGGCGTAGTTCAAATGACTCAATTGGAAAGTCCTTCAACCAATCAGACCAACAATCCGGTTCGGTGGCCGCTATGTTGAATGTAATCAAGAACCTGCTGGGTCGCTTCCCCATTGTGATCATGTTAAGCCTATAGCTTGCCAGGTAGATAAGCCAGTTTGTGATTGGTTCTAGCTAAATTGTGAATTGAAGCAGGAGAATTAAAGGTGCAGGTTTCCAGGCCTAGCTGCAGGGCCAAGTCAAATTGCTGGCAGAGTGGGCGGGGTTTACCCAGTCTAATGCCAGCAATGATTTCATAGAAATGTATAGTTTGATGTTTGGCAATAACTCTGACTTGGAAGAAACATGACTGATTTGACTTGTGGTTCAAAACCCGGGTCTCAATTAAAAAGTAACACAAAGATCTTTGGCAGCAGGGACTGACAACCAATGATGACCCAAGGATACTCCCTGCAACTCTTATAAAATTTAATAAGTTGAACAATAACATTTTATCATGCTGAATAAGACCATACAGCAAATATGATAGAATGCTCTACTTTTTCTGCAATTTAGTAAGTAAAAGTAAAACAAAATTAAAAGATAGCCTACACGTACATGAGCAAAGTGTCAATTTATTGTATTAGTTGCAGAAAAACTTACATCAAAGCCCCAAATACTCTCCAGAATAAGACAACTGGTCAGTTTGCAGGACCCGATCCAGTTTATGGAAGGGAACTTCATTTAGAATCACATACTATAAACCCTAAACCAAAAATATAAAAAGAACAAATTTGCTACGTTTTACCAAACAAGAAACCACATGGAAAGTTTCTTTGCAATAAACACTGACACATATTAATACATCTAGGAATGAGACCAGCTTATGGGTCACATCCACCTAAAAAACACAACACACGCATGCATGAATGTGTGCCTGTATGTATTAATGTGAAGCAGAAAGACAAGTTGATTTATTGATACTGACAAGCTGTTTAACATTACCTGTCTGCCCCAATCTAGAGGTGTTAAAGTTAAATAAGTATAAGTCACAAGTAAAAAAAAATTACATTTTGAATTCAAAAACACTTAAAGAAGACAAGAAAGAAAACTTTAAAAAAAAAAGAATCACATTGCACTCAAATATTGTTTTTCATTGTCACTTGGAATAAGCCCCTTGGAACTTTTATGTTAAGAAATCCAGCCAAATTTCACATTTTATCTGCTCCACACTTCACAGAAGTCACTCTCTTAACAACAATTAGCCTACTGAGTGTCAATCACTCATTCAAAGTGATGCACAGGTAGAGCAATGTTCCATACCTGGGCTTTTTTTTGGCCTGTGCACTTGAATCACTTCCCAACTATTTAAAAAAACTGCATCTGAACCAGGTGCTAAAGATAAACCAATGAACAATTTGGTTTTCCTCCACTTCATACAACTCATTGTGAAGTTTCTGTTTTTTGGCCTTTTTTCTAACATCCTCTATGTTGGCAAACATATGTGATACAGACCTTTTATTTGAAGGGTTTTCACTAAAGTGTATTGGTTGGTGGTTGATGTTGCATATATTTAGCTAAATTGGCTCGGTTGTGCATTAACAGAGTGTCTAGACTTTTGATTGAGATTTGAGAGTTGGAAAAATTAACTGCAATTAAAACCAGGATGACACTTCATAAATAACTATATAAATCAGTGTGTATCACTTTCACAAATATGGCTCTAACAAAGATTTCTCTTGGTTTTGGTGCATGGATGGAAGGGAAGACTTGGCAACCTAAAGAGCTGCAGCAGAATCAGGTCATCTAAGGGATTTAGCACCGGTTCTCAGAGGCTCTCAGTGAGACATTTGGTGGCTGTGCTTGGGTGAGGAGTCAATGGTGCAAAGCGTCCATCTGTGGGATTATGGCCTGCATTATAAACTAATTGTAGCAATATTTAGTAGTGGTCTGGCACACAGCTCTGTACGTTTATTTCTCATTATGCATCATTTTAACAGGTTGTGAAACTCTCTCACACACATGCACATGCGCTAAGTAGGTGTGGGTGGGCCGAGTTTCTTTGCCAGGGATGATGGTGGAGACTCAGACCATGTTCACACTAAGCGGGTTAGATGTGAAAACGCATGTTCTCCTCTCTGTTGTGTCCTTCAATCTGCACCAAAAAGACAAATAGAGCTTTTTCTTTTTATGCATTTTATGATTAAGCTGATTCATTTATCAGAAATCTTACAATGTAGAAAAAAACATTGACTTTTTAGGCTGGGTGGTTGTATACAAGCCATTTTATGAAGCTCACCAGGAGATTTTCAAAAGTCTCTCTCTCTGGATGCTTCAGCCTTTCCCAGCATTTCTGAAGAAGTGTCCTTTAACATGATATCTAAGTGTTTTCTTTTTATCCCTGTTCACCATGAAAACAAAGGTAAAATCAATAGCACAGGATCTAAAAAAGCAGCAAAGGTCCTACAGTAGCCCAATGCACATAAAAAATGACTTTCCCAGCATTCCTAACATTTACACGGGTATTCTAAAGTGCCGTGTCAGCTACATTAACCATAACGGCAGGCAATAAAACAGATACTATTTTCTGTTGTCATATAAATAAGTTCATGTGAAATGTAACAGTTCAAACTAATTGTAGGTTATTTTGTGTCACTGCTACTGCACTGGTGTGGTATACCAATAATGGAATAAAAAACACCATGTTGTTAGAACTGTAATGCTAGCCGCAACAGACCACTGTATGATTGATTGACGCGGAAAAAAATAGGCTAATCCACAGGAGGTGAGAGGAAAGGTTTCTGATTTGGTTTGAGGTGATTAATACATGCAAAAAATAAGATGGATTAAGAGAGCTGTCGAGCTAAAAAAAAAAAGGCAAGCCTGGGACAGAGACAAGAACAAATCAAAGTCTTAAATGCTATAAATTGCTACACATCAGTGGGGCAGAAGAACCTCATTTACATAGTACATGAATTAACTCTGGGCCACTAGTTTTAGTGATTCAAGTATAGTGTGCTTACTAAGCAGAAAATTACAGTAAAAAGGCGTCTGACAGATGCCCCCCCTGGTGTTTCTAGGGAGAAGATGAAGCTTAAATCAGAAGATGAAGTGGGATGTTTGCTCCTCTTTATTCCACAGTGGAATGCCTAGTCAATATGTGTGAGGCGCATTATTGACTTGTTTGCTATTGTTTAAACTTTAAAGTGCCTGCCAAAAGAAATAAGCGATCATGTGTATCAGGTTGGTCGTCGTCACAAAACAAGCAGTCAAAGATATTGTTCTGACACAGTAAGCCTTGTGTACTCGGAGGGGAATGACAGCCTTGTGTAAAGAGCTCCATCACTATATGCACGGGTATAGTTTACCTTTACAGGAAGACACACAGATTGCTAGTGTCAGGAGGTTGTCATTGTGATAGTGCACATGTGTGTTACTCATGTAGAGACACCATGTGGTACATGCAGAACTGCGTGTGCATCCACTGTCCGCACACTTGTGTCCTCATCCACATCCATTTTGTAGTTAGTCCTCTGTATATCCACAACGATTCACTTCAGGGATTGCTCTAATGCCACCGGAAATTCTACCGGATGCATGTCTTTTCAGCCAATGTCCGTTACCTTTCTTTCGGCTTTCTTTGTGTTGTAATTCTAAACTCCGGTGGATTAATAAGGACTATGGTTAATTGCTCCTCAGATCTCTGCAGGGTAAATACAGACCGCTAGCTAGACTATCTGTCCAATCAGAGTTTTTTCTCGCACGACTAAAACAACTTTTGAACGTAAACATGTTCCACCAAAACAAGTTCCTTCTCTGTTTGTTTTTTTGCAGCGGCACCAGGGCTCCGTGCATTTTTCTCACATCACGTGTGTGGACAACCCGGTCTCACGGCGATTTTGGTCTATTGACTCGTCAACTGGGACATGAATTTCTCGTTTAATTCGTGGTGGTCACCACAAAATGGAAACGTGACCAATTCACAAACTGCCATGAGACGGAGCTGACGTGGACTAGCCAGACCCTCCTCCGCAGCACTTTAAAAGAAGGTCTGGCAATGCAAGACTATTTTGTGAACCCGTATTTCTGAGCTGGGAAGTGGGACAACCTTGCATTACCCTTAACTCAAAATACAACATGGCTGCCATGTGCATCACATTAATGAAAACTGTAACTAACCCCACACTGAAAAATCTGACTTGTAAATGGAACACATTCAACTTGGGGGTGACTTCATTCCCAGCTCCAGCTTCTGAGTTCTGAGGTAAACGGACCGCACTGTAAGGTTTCTGACCCAGCCTTCAATTGTCCACCAGTTATTCTCAGTGCTTTTCTCTAGCCTGCATTTGGCTCACCACTCATCTGTCCTCCCTGCAGCCTCCCTCAGCTGCTGCTCCACAATGCCTCATTAGTGTCTGTGCATGTATAAAAGGATTTCCTGTGTCAGTTTGATTGGTTGTTTGTTTCAACATGTAATATGTGAAGATGGTCTTGTGTATTGTCTTCTCTCATCCCACGAAGAAGAAATGTCCTTAATGATGACAGATCTGATCAATTTGTGGTTCTTATAGCAACAAGGGGATACTAAATACAGTAAATCTCCCATCTGAAAACACACGAGGGGAAGTAACCTCCTTAAATTTGCATATTGCCAAGCCCCACTGCCCAAAATGCCAATTCTGCCCAATATTTATATGCAGTACAGTATACCCACTATAATACATTGAACTACACCACTGCTGCTAGCCAGTGACTCAAGTTTGCATGTCAAAGTATACCAAACAGTAGCTTGACTCTGTGAAACGACCACGCTAAAAGGCCATTTCACACGGGTGGCTTGTGGATCGAAGGTAGACTGGTCCCACCGGAACAACAATGTTGGTTCAATCCCAGGCTCATCCTGGAACATGTCAAAGTGTCCCTGAGCAAGACACTGAACCTCAATTTGCTCCCCAGATGCTGTATGTAAAAAGCACTCTGCTGCTCCTTATACCCAGGATGGTTTAAAATGCATTAATAGAATTCCACAACATTGGGCTGTGCTTATGCGGCAATTATAAAGTTTTGTTTTTGTTGATTTTTAATTAAGTTGATTTTACATTCAATGATGCATGTAGCTTCTGACATGCTGACAATGGCAATTTGTTAATATTCACTTCAAAAATGTGGTAAAGCAAACCTCAAATAGCTTACTGTTTAAAAAATAGGACAAGGAAAATTTCCACACAAACCTGACATGCAGGAATGGAAGAAGCATCAAACAAACTAAACTGTGCATAATGGCAGGCAAGGAAGTGATGACATTGCATGGTGATGATTCCAGCCATGCTCAACCAGCAGCTTCCCCCCGGAGCAGCAGGGGGAATCTCGGCCCGCAGCTGAAGCTTGTCAAACGGCTGTCATAGAGGCAGAATGTGAGTCAGTAACTCACTCTGTCCACAATTCAAAAAATACCCCCTCTCCTTCACTCCATCTCTGCCGCCTCCTCTTTTCTTTCCACTTCACTGAATGGCTGGGTCTCCTGGTCTGCTGTGCCCTCTATTATGTAGGCATCGTGCCAAGATGCAGACACATTGTGAGACGTCTCTCAAGGTGCTGATCTGAGTCAAGCTGACAAGGGTGTGTCTGGGTTGTTTACAAGAAAAGATATTGCTTTTCCGTTCCCCGGCGTCAATCTCCACGGGACATTTATAGGTTTTCCTTGACTGTGTTGACTTTCTCTTCAGGAGTTTATGGCAGCCCAGACGGAAGGTTAAAGTATTTGTTTCTGTCTGCATGTCAGTGTGTCTTAAGTGTTAACTCGTTCCCTCTCAGTCAGGATATGGCTGTGGTGGAAGAAGTATTCAAACCCTTTATTATGTATTATTATGTAAAAGTGCTAAAATCACACTGTAACAAATACTATGTCACAAGTTAAAGTCCTGCAGTTAGTAAATAAAAGTATAAAAGGATCATCAGGAGAATGTACATGAAGTAATAAAAGTAAAAGCCCTGACATTTTAGAAACTGAAAACAATCACAAATGTTCTGTCAAGCAAAACAAAGGTGTTTCTTTGGCTAATAATTTCATCACTTGTAGGCCTGAGTATTGTCGGGTAGTTTAATGATAATAAAAACCATGTTACACGTGTTTTGTGTGCAAAAAACTTAATGTCTAAAGTAACAAAAAATGTCAGATTTACAAAGTGGAGTAAAAAGTTCAATTTTACCCTGGGAAATGTAGTGGAGTAGAAGTAGAAAGTGGCATAAGTAAAGTGCAAGTACCTTAAATTTGTATTTAAGTACAGTACTTATGTACTGTGTAATAGATCAAATGCCTTTCTCTTTCTATCCACTTGCATGTGAAATGTTTTTCTGCACTCCATGGCCCAACACATTTAAGTCAGGTGGACTAGAGGTGCTGACTTGCAACAGGGAAAACCTGTTTATTCAATTCAATTTTCAATTTAATTTACAGAAACCCAACAGTTCCCACCAAGATCAAGCACTAGGCCAACGAGGCAAGAAAAGATTTCCTTTAAGAGGCAGAAACCACGAGCAGAACCACGGCTCAGGGTGGGCGGTCATCTGCCTCGACCGGATGGGGGTGAGAGAAAGAGACTGAGAGAGAGAGAGAGAGAGAGAGAGAGACAGACAGACAGACAGACAGACAGACAGAGAGAGACATGGAGAATTAATGAATGTTACTGTTGTGATCTGACTTAACCTGGCTTGTTTACAACCAGATTATATGACTGCTAGTATATATCTTCCATGTGTCCGACATTTGCTCTATTGCCAGCAACAATTCCGTTGATTGTCACTTTTTTGGCCTTACGCTTTCTTTGTAACTCCTGTGGCTTCATGAGAACTGTGCAGGGTAAATCCAGACAACTAAAAAGACTATCTGTCCAATCAGAGTTTTCTATTGATTGACTAAAACAACTTAAACACGTTCCACAAAAAAGCTCCTTCCCGAGGCTTTTTTGCAGGGGCACAGTGGCCCTGCCAGGAGCTTAGCGCCGCCCATGACAATTGTGATTGGTTTAAAGAAATGCCAAAAAACCAGAGCACGTTTTTCTCCCACCCCAGAATACCGTGTGGACTAGCCAGACACTCCTCCACAGCGGTCTGGCAAAGCAAGACTATATGACTGCTACTGTTCCACGTGCAGTGTGACTTGTTTGTACTGTATATGTTTTTTGTGTTCCCAAAGCTCACCGTTAGCATAACAAATAGAATGTGTGGACACAGTCATAGAAAAATAAATATTAACTGAAATGATCCTATAGGTTAGTGGGAATTTGATTATTTTTTATTGGTCGTTACTGAGCAATACATCATTTCTTTCTCTGACTTAATCTGAATTAAATCTGAAATAGGTGTAACTTCACATTTTTGTACTTTTTTTTGATCATAGAATTATGATTTACAACGCCGTCATAGCCAGATTTTTAAAGGACAGTTCTCAAATCAGGCCATAACAACTGTGTTCTCCAGGGACTGTTCCGCGGTGCCCTCTAGATGGCAATGGTCAAAGTCATCATTACAGTTTTAAATTACAGTCCTCAGGAAACCATTATCATTTGGGGAGCAATTCATTAAAAATGTATCTCTTCCTTCAACCCCCCATTATCACTACCCAGGTTCATTATGGGACGGGGTTGCACTGGGAGCTGGCCCAAAACTCAGCCCTTACTGGAAGGAAAGGGACTGACCTGATGAAATATGGAAACCTTGCAAACAGTGTAGGGAAGCTGAGTATAAATGAAAGATAGGGTCTTAAATGTCTTAACAGTTGAGGGAAAACAGTTGATCTTTCCTCATCTTTCCATCATTATATAGTCTTTTTGCAGCGTCTTAACTGGCTACAAATAGCAACAGTCAACACATATTTTTATGTCCTAACAGTAACATAATATATTTGGTCAGTTATGAAATAAATTCTGTAGTAGGGATGTTTTGAGCCTCGTTTGAGCCTTGAATGCCGGTATCACAGATCCATCCAGACATACATTTCTCATGTAAAAATAAAGCAATGCAAGTTATTATTTCTCACATCTTTATGCTGGAGTCCCACATCAGTTTACACTTCGTTCTGTTCGACTGTTTATTTACCAAGCTCATTACACTGCTGGACTATGTTTGCATTACCCCAGCCAGACACAGGGCTGAGGTAGACAACAGGGGAGTGCTGTCATCCTTGGAGAAAAGATCCTATGGAAATATTGGCTGGGATTGTTATGATACAATTCTTGCTTTCACCATGCAGCAAAATATAATAAGCAATGACATGCAATACATGAATTTCAAAGGACACAAATCCCAACCCTCTTTCACCTACTTCAATTAATGACATGACAACTGTATCAGTCATGGACTAATAAATCTTTCTATACTTTGTGATGTAATTAAGTCTCACAGCATCCCTCCTACTCTTCTGCTGGATCTCTTTGACAGGCAGTTATACAAACAAGAAAGGACAACACTCCATATTTCCAGAAAGAGAGGTCAGACCCATTCTTTCTCTCAAATCAGTTAGACGCTGGAGCCTCCCCATGGTGCAGGGCAAAGTTTAATCAGATTGAGGAGGAGGGATAAATATGACAGGAAATGCATTTAACCTCCTATAGTAATGAATAGGCAATTCCTTTCAGTGTGACTGCAGACTTTTAGGATTATTCAAGACACCATGTAGCTGGGCTTTATTTGGACTAGCTCAAACTCTACAGACTCTGAAACCTCCTGCTATAAAGGGATGTGGCAAAGAGAGGAGGTTGGGTTGATCAGAAAGGCAGTAGGAGGGGGACCCGAGGTGACCCCAGTGGGGAACATGGACAAAAATAAAGCTTTTAAGTGCAAGAGAATTCCTGGGCTTTTAAATATTCAACAAAGGATTATTAATGAATACATTAATTTAATTGGTTTAGTACCTAACACAACTTGTAGTTTGCATTAAGCAAAATAAGCAACCAAAAGAAACATACCTACGTACCTGCTGTAGCCACAAAATACATGCATGTAAATGTCAGCTCAAACCTACTGGCTGCAGTTTGGCAAGACTTCCTCTAGGTGGTGGTACAGGATAGGATTTAGCTTTTTTTTCCATCTGTCTGTATACAGTTTAGGTCCCAGAGCAAAACTTTTTAACAAAGTTTGATGTGGAGTTAGCATTCTAAAACAGTGACATGGCTTAGTCTTTTGAAAAAGGCAGGAGAGGAATGGAAAATTCTGTCCCACATCTGTATTAAGTTGTCACAAAAAATGTGACCGTTTCAACTCAAAACTCATTCCAAAACCATGGTAATTAATCTGCCACTATAACATCCTCCTCTCTTCTGGGAAGGCCTTCCACAAGATTTTGAAACCCTGCTGAAGAGATTTGAGAAAAGTATTTCCTTATGGACACTGGGGCATACATCCATGTTGTAAGAACACATAATTAAGACCTATTCATGCACTTATGGACAGATGTCAGAGTGAGTGGGAAGCAAGTGCTGGACCAGCACTCTGAGTAGTTGGGGGGTTTGGTTTGTTGCTCAAGGGCACCTGACCAGGTGTACTGGCATCTCTACAGCTACCATCCTACTCCCTGCTACTTACCAGGCCTTGAACCAGCAACCTTTTGCTTCCTAACCCAACTCTGTATGGACTGAGCTACTGCCACAAAAGGTTCAAGTCAATCTTGCAACTCATTGGCTATCAATCGGAGGGGGCAATGGCTTCTGGGGGCAATGGCCAATAGTTCCCAGATTGTATTTCAGGTTGTATTTGGTATTTCAGGTGTTCTGCTTCTTTGGCTCTGTTTACCTGTATGCCACCATAGCCCGCTCAAACGTGATTTGTCAAAAACTACAACTGGAACCCAGAATGTTTCCGATACCTAAATCGTGTCCCGCTACAGATTCTGCATTAATTCATGCAGTTATCGGTTTACAAAGATTAAGTTCAACACTTTAAAGTACGACCATATAGTTGAAAGCCTTTAACACACACAGTCACACAGCCATCATCAGTAAATGGAGCTCATTTGTCATGGGACTGGAAATGGAATGCAACACATTCAATTATTTTGAGCATGTTTATGTTGTTTTGTCACACACCTGTTTAAAGAATGAGGTTTCAAGCTTAACTTTTATGCCATCAAAGACAATTCATAAAGTGCTCAGGAAAATGCAAAGTTTGTCAACATGTTTTATAGTTATAATTTCCAGAATATATTTATTGACCTAAATTTGGCAATTATGGCCCAGAATGTGATGTTATCTATCCATGTCATCATTAGTAAAAAAAAGAAAAAAAAGAACAGGGGATGAAATATGCAAAACGTGTTGGCTAATATGTCATATATAGACCAAACAAATGCAGAACTAAAATTGTGTTAATTGTAATTATTCATTGCAGTAACCTTGATGTCACACTAGGGGGTACTGCAGTATAATGTCTGTGTTACAGCTTTACAGCCACTTTACTGACTACTAAATTAACCAGAAACGATCAGCTGTGTGAGAGTTAGTCTTTTAAAAAGTACAGAAAAAGAGTGGGTGGTGGTTTGCTTTTCATCCTGAGGACTTAATTTCCCAGTTAATGAGTTAATTATGTTTGCAGTAGATGCATCATGCAGGATTGTGCACAATGTGAAGCAGTGATTCCTAAAAGAGACACATGGTAATTGGGAAGAGTCCATTTAGCACAATTAGGTTCCCAATTATATGTAATACATCCATTATACACTTTACCAGGCCTTAGGTTTTAGGGCCTTCATTTAACAATGTTACAAACAAAACCGAAACAGTACATTTTTGTATTGTAATGCTGGGATCTTGTAAGCAGTCAGACATTCAGACAGGGTGAAAACAAACCTGCAGCTTAGGCAAATGGCAAATGTGTTACCAATGTAACCATCAATCACAGTTTAGCTAGCTAGATACTTTACTTGTCCTTCTCACAACACGGGAGGAGGAGGAGAACAAAGTAAGAACTCAGGTCTTGGTGCCAACCAACTACTATAGAGATTAATAAATAGATGAAAAGATTTCTCCATAAGTCTTAACCTAATAAAACAATTAAATAGATAAAAACAATAATTGACAAAGACAGTTTCAGAATAACAGCAAGTCAAATACAGTGCTATTTCTTAAGACTTAAAGGCATGACCAACTTTGTTGAACTACTAGACCTTTGCCATCGGTTTCTCCCTCAGCGTTTAAACCAGAAATACCCTTAGAGCATAGCTTGTTAGGCACAGCATTGTGTTTAAGAATGAACAATGTAAGCGAAACACCAAAACACAGTCCACCAATTGGAGAGGAAACTCATGCAATCATGCAAATGAGAGATGCTCTTTTACAAGTCCAAGAGAACAAAAGACAGACAGCTTCTTCCTTGGAGATGCAGACTGGAAGGCGAGATAAAATGTTCGTTCATAACACACTGACTTGACTCGCTGTGATGTCAAGCTTACATGAGCAGCGATGAGCTGGTGACAGGAGGCAGCTGCAGTTCTCAAAGCCACATGCCCCAGATTCTCTCCGCCAACCGCACAAGTGCAATGCTTACTGGGAAACAATTTGATGAAGACTGAGCATAGCACTCCATGGGTGAGAACCGGGGGGTAAGCCTCTCGTCTCTAATGGTCCTTCGGCGCCATTTTAATGCTACGAAGCCATCACCCGCCGTTAGCATCCCATTGACTGACATTCATTTTGCCGCCTCTTCGACAGTGAATAACTTTTCATCTGAAGTGTTTCAAGACTGTATTTGTGCATTGTTTATTTCTAAAGAAACACAACAATGTATAAAAGGCTCCATTACTTTGGCTCTGCAGCAGACGTTTTTGTAAAAATAGGTTAACAATTGCGTCGTAACCACACAACTTAACGTTGCATAGTTGACAAATCACCGTACTGTCAGGAGAAGCACGCAGACAGTTTGGACTTCAATCAGCTGTTTAGGTTTAATAACTAACATTAACTAGCATGTTAGTTAGCAATAATTAGCCTGTGTCTATGTAATCTCCTCAGATATTCCTACACTCTCCTTCTCTGCTGATTGGAAATGATTGAGATTTCTCTTGGCACAGCTAATAGAAGACTTACAACTTTCAGACACGTTGCCCACGTCACAACTACATCAACAAGCTCAGTTGGAGGCTGCGCAGTAACCCCTAGCCATCACCAGACAAGAGTTTCTATTTTCCTTCACTGGTCTCCGTCCAAAACAGCGGGATTTGTTGGTCCATTTCTTTAACTGTCTATGCTGAGAACCCTGACAATACTTACACCTTCCAAACACAGCTTGATAGAACTGACCCTTTTTTCTTATCATTACAGTATGAAAAGAAGAGGGTGTAGCCACCGTGACAACATCCATTGGTTTGTGGACTACTGTTTTCAAGCCTTGAGTTTGACATTTGGGACATTGTCATCTTGGTTTTTTTAAACCGGATGTGAACAAATTTGGACAAAAGAAGTTGACCTAAGAAGCAGTTTCCAGATTACATTATGTGCTTACATAATTGCAAAAGGGTTGTTTAATGTTTTTTTAGTTAGTTTTTTAAAATAATATCAGATTAGTAAACAAAATGTGCCTTTGGAACATTGGATGAATGGTTGCTGATAATGGGAAATGTAGATATTGCATTAAAGATCAGCCACCCACCCAGATCAGCTGGTATCCTGTCTATAATGGAGTGAAATGGAAATTTGTAAGGGACCCCAAACTTTTGACCGGTAGTGTATAAAGCACTAACCTTTTTTTAAATTAAATTTTCTTTAATGCATTTATATATACTGCATTTCAATGATTTCACTGACTCTTTAACTCTCAATATCTAAAGGAAATTCAGCCACGGCTACATAGGTCTAACAGTACCAGCTGTTTTAAAGATGCAGGATGGGATGAAGCATGATGGAGTAAAGGGGGAATTCTAATCGATCGTAGCATTTAGTTTGCAACATACAGAAAGACAGAGAAACAACCAAGTTTACGATGATGAATGCCCTTTCTGTCTGAAACCTTTATGTCTCTGCGAGCTTTAGGTATTCCAGAGGAGTAGAAAATGAAACTATTGAAGGTAAAAGTATAGTTCTTGCTCATTATGTACAATATCCCCGTCAAAGAGTTGAGTGTTGACTCAAGTGCACTGGGTCAGTTGCAATAGCTTCAAAAGGCATTGTGTGAATGAGACAGCCCAACATATTTGAAACGGCAGTAAGTTAAAAGAGCAGACAGAGACAGGATTCTGTCAAAACTTATTTTATGTTGTGATTGTTGGCAGTTTCAGTGAGCAATATAGCTTTGTCTGCTAACGTTGTCTTCATCTTCTTGCATTGAAAAACAAACCATGAACAGAACAGACTTCCTCAGGTTTGATATTGAAGTGTGGTGACTTTTTGTTGGACTCTGCCTTTCAAACAACATCGGGGTGCTGTACCGTACACTGGGTTTCTCAGCACTTTGAATCTTGGAACTGAACCAAACACAAGAAAATCATTTAAATCAGCACAGGTTGGGAGCAGTACAGTACACCTTTCTGCAGTGGTGTAGTCTATGTGAGTATACCCAAAAAGAAAGCTCCAGGATTTCCCTATACCCACTTAAAAATGCCCAACTACACGCAACAACATACTTTCTGTTACATTTTTTTAAACGTATTTTTAAGTTGTCATCTGTGTTTATCTTCTTTACATAAGCTGTGTAAAGGAATTTCCATTTGGTGCATAAAAGTGTATCTGAATACTGGAAATTGAGATGTTGGTACTCAATACATCCAAGACACCCAAACTCCCCCACAAGGCAGATTCTATATATACAGTACAGTATACCCACTACAATACATTGGACAACACCACTGCCTTTCTGTCTGTGTCAATGAACCTCTGTCATCTTTTCATCCTAGTTTAAAGTTACCTGCTGGTCTATTTGTTAGAGCGTGACTGTCTAGGCTACTTCCCACAGGAATGATTGGATAACACTTCTTCTTTCATCCTAATATTCACACCGTGCAAATTAAAACGTGTAACACAATAAAAGGTGATTTAATCACAGATGTAACAAAAGAGATCAAGCAGATACGCACACATGCAGGCCTATCTTTACTGACTCCCTAACCCTGCAAGCTGCCAGGCCTGAGATCAGGGGCTGAGGCTCCTGCCTCCCGTCCTGCTCCCTTGAGGTTAATTATGTTCACTTTACCAGCCATGACTCACTTTCTATCTGCCTGAAAAGCTCACAGACTACTACAAGCCCCACCATGGCTGCTGTTACCACTAACAACTAGCACCTCCAAGCAGTCTCTTCTGTTCACATGTGACATATCGCAACCATGCCAAGGATGGCTAATTAAAATGACTGACTGGGCACAACCGTGGATGTGCCATAAGGATGTTGCTGTGCTGATGTTCAACTCAAACTGACACTATCAGGTTGTATGTTGTCTATCTTTTGGTATCCAGTTAAAGTGTCTGAGTGAATTTGAAATTGCGCGCTCACTGCCAATCTCTTATCTATGTTTATTAAAAAGGGGGATTCCATGTTCCCTTTTGTTCCTCTTTCTCTGCTCTGTTACCCCTCATTCCTGTCAGTATTCTCTCTTCCCTCATGTCTGAGATTGGGGAGAAGTAAATGTTAAACCAAATAAATAATACAGTACATGCACGGGAAGTTTTGCTCCACAACAGAAGCCATAGAGAGTTATTGCTGTTTCTTCTTTGAAATAAATTCCTCCTTCATTGAACCCGCCTCATATATCTTTTAACATTATAACCATCAATTGTCTTCAAAAGTCCTTAATTACTTCATTGTTGTGCTTGACGTACTTTCAGTTTGTTTGAAGCACTGCTGTCAAATACACACCCAAAGGACAACACTCTCCACAAGACAACTCAGAAAGTAATGGAAACACATACTTTCAGCACTCACACTGTGTTGGAACATGCAAGGAATTTGAAATGTTCCATAAATCATATATAGCTGAACACCAAAAAACCTCTATCAGACTATATAATGTTGCAATGTGAGATGTTCATACTAATAATGCAGTACTAATAATACGGGAAACATATGTATGTACATACTGTACATATATATTTTAAAGAACTGCCTCCAATTACAGTGATTTATAAACAATACGGCTCAAGTTTATGTCATACCATGTTAGATTTATTGATAATGTCATCTGCTCCAGCTACATGCTAACCATGTTGTTAATTCCTCTCCAAATTCAGATCACGTTTCTGCTTTAACAAGTTTATTAGAAGTATTTATTGGTAATTTGTCACGCTAGAACATGCTGCTATACTGTGTTGCATTCATTCCACTGCTACATGTAGCTACATGCTAGATAATGTAAACCTTTAAACTTGGTTGCAGCTCTACTTTACACCATACAGTCAATCCCTAACTGCAATGATGGACAGTTAGTGAAGCATATGTGAAAATATAAACGCAAAAGACCCAGAAACATTGACCAATCAAAGCAGACTGGTGTTTTTCGGGAGGGGGGGCTTAAAGAGACAGGTGCTACAACAGAGCGTTTCAGACAGACGGTGAGTACAGGTGCAGCAGCTAAGTATGAACCTGAAAATGGGCATAATAGGTATCCTTTGATACACTTAAAACAACACGGAAGCAAACCTGGATGACAAAGAACTCTTTTGATTAAAGCACCGTGTGAGCATAAAAATTATTTTATTAACGGTACATTCTTTTTTGTAAAATGTCAAATGCCAGACTTTTACCTCTAACTAAGTAACTGTCTGCTATTTCCTGAGCGGTGCTGCTGCATTTACAATCGCATTCTTTGTAATTCTTCCCCAGAATGTGATTGTAAATGCAGCAGCAACACTTTTGCCAATACTGACAGTGGCACTGGTAAGAATGATTGAGACTGGGCTTTCAGAAACTCTGAGATAGCTGTCAGTAGACAGACCACAATTATCCATTATAACTGCTTTAGCAACACAATAACTGCTGCTGGTAACCATGGCAGTGACAGAGCGGTCCTAAAACTGACATCATGTCAGGTCCTAAAACTGACATAAAATACATTGGCATGGCCACACATTAATATTCATATGGTCAATCTTGTTACACCCCTGTCTACAAGAACTTAAATGTAAATGTGCTGTATTTGTGCTTTTCTAGTCTTAACAACTACTCAAAGCGCTTTTACATCTACAGGAGACATTCACCATTCACACACTGTGGCTGAGGCTGCTGTACAAGGTGCCACCTGCTCATCAGATAAACATGCACACACACTCACACAACGTCTTGCCCAAGGACACTTTGACATGGGACTGCAGGGCCAGGGATTGAACCACCAACCTTCCGATTGGAAGGCAACCGCTCTACCACTAAGCCACAGCCACCCCTGACTTAACACAAAAATAGAAACCGGACGGTAGAAATCAAAATAATAACAAAGCAATGTATTGCTTTAGCAAAAAAACAAGGTTATTTTACAAATTAAAATGTTTATCTTAATAATAAACATAATCTTACCTTCAGGGTAAATCAATGCCAATGAAATGACCAGAAAAACCTTTTCTACCTACCGGGGTTCTGTCTACACCTAAACCAAAGCTAACCAAAAAAACTACTCCCTAAACTAAAGAAAAACAGGAGGAAATAGGGTCAAACAGAAATGGCGATTCGCCCCTACTACTTTGTGATGAACAAAAAGAAACACAGTTTTTAAATATAAACAAAATCTAGAAAAGGCTAGTTAGCAGCTAACTTTAGCAGCTGCTAAGCTAACAGGCTTACACAGAAGTAAATAAAAAATACAGTCAGAATTCTAGCAATTAAATTCACTACAGAATGTCACTAATATAGTAAACACAAAGACAAAGTTACCACAATTGAGAGGATGAGCAGGAACTGCTGCCAACATCAAAGATCCTCTATACTAAAGATTAGCATTTCAAGCCGCGCCAACGGTATAAAAGGCTACACACTTTGTTAAACGGGCATGGCCTTGTTTGAATGTGTAGTAGGCTTAAATGTTGTGTGTATGGATGAAAAGTTGTATTTAAATAATTTGATATGTTCTTTTACTAATGTAAGATATGTACACAGCTAAAAGACAAGCCTTAAGCATCAGGGAAATCAGTTTTGTTAGGGAGTTCACATCCGTTAGCTGACGTTAGCTTCTCTGTCTTGCCAGATCTTGCAAAACTTCGTTAAGTAGGTCCATTTTTACTGTTGACATTGCAGAAGTCTCTCGTTCGCATCTTGTAGGCTACTTGTTGCAAAGTGACGCATGCGTGACTCAAATCTGCACTTGACTTACATCTGGGAGTGACACTGGTTCTAAACCGTCTCTGCCAACATCAAGCCCAGTGGTGGACTCTGGAAACATGGAGTAATATAGCCAGCCTCCCAATCAGCCAAACTGCAACAGGTTGCGTTTGTTGAAACAAAGATCATGAAAAGAACAAGGGAGTGCTCACTCTCACATTATTCAAGAACACAGAAATCTGTGACAGCTAACACAGAACATGGCGAGGACCGTAACAAACTGTTAAGCCATCATGTTTTCTCATTTGACACAAGATGGTGGAGTGAACCTCCATGTGTGGTAGCTAAGTACCAGGATTTGAACATGAGGTGGAAATACTCCACAGTGTAGGCCTTTTCATCTTTGACAAATTCATGTTGTGGTACAGCCTGTGTCGTCCCATTATTTTGACATCTCAGTATTTCTGTATGCAGTATATTTAGGTTAGGCCATCTTTAGGCCCTAAACTGCATTGGTAGTCAACCCACATGCAAGCTAGAACATTGATAGGCTACTGAACGATTCAGCAAAACCTGGATTCCTTCACTAATGATGTGGTAGGCTACCACTTTTCATTCCAGTTTGGTAATACCAAAGAAAAGAAAAAATAGTCTCTGGCAAGCCACAAGGGGATACGCATCAATGGGGCATAAACATTTTTTTAGCTTGCCTTAACCCATATTGTTAACTACTCTATGACCCTTATTTGGGTAATAAAAAAAGTGTTTTTTTCCACTTCTCCAATGGAGTGTTAGTGTTTGTATGTTCCAAAAACTTCCAAAACAGTTTTGCAAGTATACATTTACATTGTAAGCACAACTTTTAAAAGAAAATGTTTATTCTGTAGAAAATCTATTATCCTTGTAATGTTGGTGGTCGACAAACAACAGAAACACCAGCTGGGTGCTTCTGTAGTACATGGCAATGATGTCCATTACATTAAACATAGTGAAGAAAATGTTATATACATTTTACAGAGCCATCAAACTTGTCATGGATATGTTTCATTGTTCCTTCCTGTCTCAAGGCAACAACATTCTTGTTTGACAAGGCTTCATTCCCAGGTGCCTGCCAAGGTCTTTTTTATTTTTAGGTATACAGTACGTTTGAGAATTTTGTTTGTCAAACTTTTTCTTTACTTGTGGCTCTGTATGCTAGGGCACATGCTCTTACTCATATCTGATTTATTCTTCTGATTTTAGCTCTAGGCTGTAGAGACTTGGGGACCGAAGGGTTGGTGGTTCAAGTCCCGGTACAGTCCATGGCATGTTTGTGTATTTCAGACCTATGTGTAACATATCATATCCCCTTGTTGGATAAATAAAGTATGTCTTGTCATTGTTGTTATTCTTATTCTTCTTCTATTGCATGAGTGTGGGTCATGTCACTCAATGCATGTCACAACCACTGACATTTCTCATTTGAAAATCCAGCTGGTCTTAATGTTGGAGGAATCAAAAATGCAAATAAAGTCTGAAATTAAGCCAGGTTACTCTTTCAGACTCAGCTACACATACAGTTTATTAAACAAAGGTTCTCGCAGACATACTCATTCATGGCTTAAAAAAAAGAGTTTGCATTTTTTTGGAGATCAGCTTGAAGTATTTGCTTTCTTTCCTTGATGACTACTGCAAGATCACTACTATTCTCGTGTCGAGATGTGATTTTCTAGTGTTTCTCCTGCCTCCATAGTTTATACTAAGCTAAACTAAATCCTGAATCCGGCTAACACACAGTCACAAGATTTATGTCAGTATTCTTATCTCACTCTCAGATGCGCGTATTTTCCCTAAATGTATTCCAAACATTTCGGTTCTTTGTTTTTGACTCAATTTCTTGGATCTTAATACATTATGACTGACAGTATGTCAGTAAATGACAATGGATTCTTGCAGAAGGACATTGCTGAGCTGCCCATGTTTGGCTTTGACGCTTCCTAATCCTTTACATCCTGTAATACACCACAATATGATCAAAGGTCATATATTTACCACGGATATACCAATCTTTTAGCCTATCTTATAGGGTCTGAAAAGGTTTGGTAATACAGTATGACAGTTCTACATACAGCTCTGACAAGGACTGGGCTAAAAACAACCAATGAACTCCATGAAATGATTACTGATTCAAGATGCAGTCAGGATTACATAGATTACAGTGGCAATTATATGACAGTAATTTGACCTGAAGGTGTCCTATTAAAGATTGTTATGTCATTTGCATGGTGGACAGTTTGTCTTAATGGTGGTGCTAAAAGAAAGGGCAACTGGTAAAAAAAACATCATGCCTTTGGGGGCCTGAACATCATGATCATAGGGTTGCTAGACAAAAAGTTAAAGGTAGCACTTATATATTGAGTAACATAGGTAAAGGGGCTTGGTATACTCAATGAGAACTAGTTTGTACGATGTGCTGTCCCACAACCTCGGAAATCAAAACTGTTAAGCATAGTTCTGAACAGCTACAGCTTGAGTCAAAAAGCCAGCCCTTGTAGACAGGGGAGACATGCTATCATTAAAATATAGGAACAACCTCTTTTTTTTGGTCAACTCACCTGGAAGACATTCATAGTTCGGCTCTTGGTTGTACACACAAGCTCCAGAAATAATCCCAATGTGATAAATCTGTGATAAAAATGTCAGTCTGTTTGCCGGAACTGATAAAGGCCATGGCAGCCAGCGCTGAACATAAAATCCCCTCAGAGACCAATAGGTCACATTACCTGCAGTATATTGTTTCTCTGTATGGGGTAGACCTGCTACTCAATCAAAAGTGCACTTTCTTAACATGTAAATATAGAGAAATAAAATCCCAGGACACCCTTCTGGGAAAATTTGAAGTCACTACCTACACAGGATGTGATGAAGTGGATACACTCCAAATCCCTTGTCGCAGGAAAAATATGGTTTAGAGTAGTTTAATTTAAATTATGCCCATGATGCCTCTGACTGTCAGATCATAAAATGCCTGTATGTCTTCAGCTGTGAAGACTACCTCTGATGGGACTATAAATTACTTGCCTATGTCTACTTGCATTTGCTATTCCCTAGCATCCACTAACAGCTCTTTCTTGTGCCTACTCACTAATAAATCTTTATGACTTGTTAACCATAGCATTGGGAGCCAGTTTGATACACACAGCTCATCTGCTCTGCTGATCTACTGCTAAGTGCATTGTACTTGAGCAAGGCTACCTTTAGCAGGGTTTTTATGAAACCGCTTTGCTGAAAACAGACGCTATGTTGTGTTTGGATCTTGGTTGAGGTTTTAGGGGAACGGGACGGCTATGCAACATTGGCTGCTCTTAAAACCAACAATAATTGCAGCCGTTTAGAAATTGTTCTTTCATACTGATGTTTTTTTTTTTTTCAAATCAGTGTTGATCCCCAATCCCTCCCTTCACTAGCCTAAAGCTATGTCCCTGCCTACAGATTTTTTTTCTTTTGCCCTTTAGACCCGGTGTGTCAGTTATTTTCTATATCTCACCAACAGGATGTTCGTACATGGTGCAAGTGGTGGTTTGCTTACTCCTTGGTGGGCTTCATCCAACTGACCTGACTGACCTTTCAAGAAGTATTGATTAACTCGGTCTTTGCATCCCTTCATCAACTATCTCTTCTTATGACCTGAGGCCAGGTCAAGTGCTGGTCTGGAGGTGGAAAGAGGTGAGGGCATGCCTGGATTGTTATTATAACGGGGCATGTTGGGCCCTCTGATTTCAAAGAGTAATTCACGAGTATTCAAATAAATACTTCTTGTTCCTTTTGAGACTGACCTGTCTGCTGGAATAGAAACTTGGTAGATGTACATTGCACATGCACAACAGTGGCAGTGAGAGGAGACTATTACATGTCTATGTCCAGGAACTTAACAGAAATATTAAAGTGTAGGAGTCATTTGTAATGCTTGGTAGGCGGTGCTGTAAGCTTGGTGACGTACTGATTGCTTGAACTCTTGGTAGCAAACAGGATACTAAATTAATTAACTCAAGAGACCATAATTGTACCACCTACTGTCTCACGGCTGACTGGATCCATGCTGCCTATCTTATGTAAATTAGTTTATTTCCCAGAAAAACAGGGTGAGTCTCGTCCCAGTCGTTCCAACCACACCACAAATTAATTTGACCCTGTTCCTCACCCGGCAATCACCCCCCTTTTCCATCCATCGCCTTGACTCTTTCCATCTCTCTCTTCAACCCTTTCAATTCCTCTCCTTGACCCTCTCAGGGCAGAGCAACAGCTCAGCCGTGGCGCTGCAAGATGACGTAGTATTAATAGCGACACTGGTAGCAAGTAGTATGAAAGCCTCAGGCTCGTATTTTAAACAATAAAGAAAGTGAGACCACTTTCTCTTATAGTATCTTAAAGTTAATTACTGTTCTTTCTGGCATAATTCATTGACATGGTTAAGTATTTCCTGAATTTTGTATAACCATAGTCTCTATAAATGTATGTAGTAATGGGAAAATGTTTTTGGCGGGGGACCCCCTATACCCACTCTTTTGTTCCCCCCCTCACACACTTCTCAAACCAAAGTTACACCTTTGCCTCGCATTTCCATCCCTCTAATCGACCCTAGCCATCCTATCAAACAAGACCCTTACCCTATCCTTACTGCATCCTCAAGTTATTCCGAATAAAAACTACTGTCATATTCTTTAATGGTGTGGTCTTGTTAGGGAACCTTCAAATAAAGTGGTTTACATAGTCTGGCTAAGGTGTTTGATGGTTTACAACCTGTTTGATTGTCTCATTCCACCATCAACTTTAACAGTGGTGACGTTGTCGTGTTCCTAGATCTCAGATGTGGCAATTAGTTAGGCTTAAGTCAAAATGAAAGAATGAAAGAAGGAATTGTTTATTAACAGGAGTTTACATTTCATTGGTTGCAGCCTCTGTGTTTGTTGATATTTTCTCCAGCCAGTACTTTAAAGTTTCAATTATGTCGATGAAGGACATTCATTGTTTTTATCCTCAGCTGTGTGCTCTGCCAGCACACCACGGTCTACAAGTGCGTCGCTTTGTTTCACGCTTTGAGAGCCTTTTTCATTTCTGTTTTGTAGAGCATTGGGAAACAATAGTAAGCATCAACAACACATTCATATCAGGGATTTGTATTATCTGTTGTAAGTGTATTTCATTGTGTCATGTTCTAGTGCAAACTCACAACATATTCAGTACTAGCACTAACTATGTTCAAAAAGGGGAGTTTGTGCCAGGTTGACAATCACAGTTGTTTATCATGTGATAATGAATAGCCAAAACAAATAATTATATGAAGTAGTTAATACTCATTAGTTATTATTGGTGCTATTGTTTGCTTTTGTAGTTAAGCTCTTTGTATAGCTGTATAGCCTGTACGTTTCTTTGTTAAGAAAAGGCCTACAGTAGATAAATAGACCATGATGACAGGGATGATGAGGATTCTGATTATATAATCTTCAGTCCTCCTTGTTCTAAAATATTGCATACTGAATCATATGCAGTGGATTTTTGGCCCTGCAAAAACAGGAGCCTTCAGCACAAGATAAAACTGATAGATGTCTACATCCACAAACATTCAGTAATGTTTTACTCTTGTTGTTCAGGAGGCCACATTTGGTCCTATGTTGCTGTTAAACCAGCAGCATGAGAACATTACACGCATATAATATTTGCACCCCAGGGAGGACTTGCAGATTTTTAAAGCTTCTCTATAATTGTATGTGGATATAGGTAAAATACCTTTGTTAAAGTGGTCCCTTGGAGTAACAAACCCACCCAGTAAGGCTTCATACAGTATGTCCCATTGCAGGGAATGGACATTTACTAGGAATACAGACAATAACATTAAAAACATTCATTTATAAAGGAATATCAATCTATGTGACAATTTATTTTAGCAAAATGAAATAAATAAAAATGTTACAAGGGGCAAATGTATTGACTGGAATTAATACCTAAACTGGGATTAGCCCTGTAATGAAAGCTTTCGCTCAACACAGCTAGGCCACATTTCTCTTAAGAGCATGAGGGCTTAACAAGGATCAATTGTACTTTTGAGATTATACTCAATAGAGTGATGGAGAGAATTTTATAGTGAACTGGGGTCCAATTGTAAAATTATTGCCTTTTCATTACATTGACCAGTAGAGGTGCCTCATCAGTATTATTTTAGTAGTCATGGGTCTTAAGGGTCCACAATGCATGAGGCTGTTATTGAGTTTGCTTATGGCCATGTGAAAGATTAATATATATATATATATATATATATATACAACACTGTATGCCATCAATAATTAATGTAGGAAGATACCAAAAACACAAAATCAATTTAATGTTATATTTGGCAAATACATATGATTACATAGTTTTGTGCAGGGGCACAACACGGAGTCTGTATCACAAAACAGACTCTGATTCAAGGTGTGACCAGCTATCTTTGGGTAACTCAGGGTCACTTTTAGTAGTGATCAACATGGCAACCTAACAGAACAGCTCAGTTTAGAGCTCTATCTGACCTAGTTTTTGTGTTCCCAGATTTCCAAGATAAGATTTCAGTATACAAACCAGAGGTTTCCTTCATCTGAGCCAGATGAAACACATCTTCGTTATACATGTTATCCAGGACCAGCAATGTTAAGCCCAATGAAGCCAAAAGGGGCCAGACAGTGTTAAACTAACTTCCGTGTACAGACCCTTGGTATAGCCTTCAGGCATCTAGTAGGACAGAATGGACTGCCCTTCTCTTTTCCTATCGTCTCACTGCAGTGAAGAGGTGAAGCAGTGTCACAGCCAGACAAGGTGAAAAAGAGCTACAAGGGCTCGATTAAATGACGTCTTTATTTCCTCAATGTGATTTCCAATGGTTTTAGGTTTATGGATAAGGTCATAACAACGCAAGGCATTGTGTGGGATAACAGTTAAGGCACAAAAACAGAGGGACAGGATCACAGATTTCCTAGGGCTTCAATTTAACATTAATGCCTACAAGTGTAATGTGAGATAGATTACTTTGATCTATTCAAGTCCCCATTTGACTTGATCACAAAGCTTGCCAGATAGCATAAGTTTGACTTTAACAAAACTTTCCAGTCCAATCTATTGTTCTTTATTCATGTCTTGTTAAATCTGTGTCCCCAGGCCTAAACATGTCGCAGAACGTCCTCTCTTGTACAACGCAGTGGATATATGGGTACATTAGATTCTGCAGCAACATCTTCATAAAGAGCCACTTCCTGTTACACTTGGTGTTGGGAGATTTCAGAGCAAACAGGTGCCAGATACAACCCTTAAATCATATTCCTTTCCATTAAGCTAGAAAATGAAAGAAAAAATCACACCATTCTTATAAAGTAATTTTGAAAACCTTTGAGTGTCTGAAATATATAATACATCTCCATCAGGGGAGGAAGGCAACACAGCAAAGAAAAAAAGAGTGGAGAAGGTATTGTGGAAAAGAAAAAAGGATTCATCATGGGATTGAGGAAGGCAGTCTGCCAGACTGTTAAAAACAAGTAATCCCAGAACATCCTATTCACAAAAATCCTAGAAAGCCTGCTAAGTTCCACATACTTGCAGGGCTGTGTCTTTACCATACAGTCATAACAGGGACAATCAGCAACCCGGCAGAGTAATTAGGAGAAGCAAGATAGGTGATGAAGGGATAAACAAAAGAAAGCAAATCACAACCCCATTATTCATACACAAGTAACTACTATTGCAACTTTACAAGGAAAGTAAATAATTTAAAGCTACAATATAAGGATATCTAATAAGAGGCTGACGGTTGACATGTGTTTGCTTAGCTTCTCCAAAGGCCATTGGTGAGGTGTACACATGGAGATTCACATGAGGGGACTTGTGAAAAGGCAACGCTACCACCAGACAAGAACTTCAATATTAGATTCTTCTACTAAACCCCAGATTTAGTTCAATGCACATGTTTTTCATGTAAAGAAATTCACTTTCTGTAATATCTGCACAGCACAGGCAACCAAAGAATGGATAGCATTTGAAATAGTCTCTATCCACAATATCAAACACATATTGCTTGACCCACCCTCCCTTTCCCTCTCCTTCAGCCATCCATCTTCTCCCTCATCCCTTCCTGTTGCACACCTCTCTCATGTCTCATCTAGTTACCGTCTGGGGGTCTGTAAACTATTCGGGCGAAAACTGCTTCCGAGATGGAACCCTCACCCGGTCATCATACATCCTCCCAGACCAGCCATCAGACAACCTCCACAGCTATTCATCTATCTGCACATTCATACTGTTCATTACATCTTTAACTGACACATTGTTGTGGCGTGGTCCTTGCTAGTGAAAGAAATGCCAATAACCAGAGCACGTTTTTTCTCCCGTCACAAAATGCTGTGTGGACTAGCCAGACCCTCCTTCACAGCGCTGTGGAGGAAGGTCTGGAAAAGCGAGACTAGAGGTTGGAAAAAACGTGGTAGTTAATTAAATATGGCTAACATTGATTTTCAGGGTAGTTCACATTACAATCTGAACGGAACCACTGAGATGCACAGGAAGGACTTTCCACAAATAAATGCACTGGTAGGGTACCAAGTGACACGTGAAGTGAACTTGTTTAGTACATCAATTTCTTTCTTAATGTTAATAATTATATTTGTAAATAAACAACCTTTTTTAACAAGACTGGAAGAAAATGGAATGAGCAGAGTTCTAAAGTGGATACACTTCCTTCAAGAGTCCTTTTGAAAAATGTTTCATCTGGAAATATAGAATCAATATCCCATTATGAAGAATATTAGTTGAACAACAAGCAACAAATGGCTTCATGCTTGTCAAATCTATCATTAATTAAACAGGCAAATGTTTTTTTGCGCACCTTTCCCCATTAACATTTTATAGAAATTGATTCACTGAAGGACAAAACAAATTGAATTCATTAAAGAAAACTTTTTTTTTTTTTTTTTTACACAGCATACACCTCTGTCTATTGATGTGACAAAATAATGACAAACAGACACATCACATCATTGACACATCAGTGCTGTACTACTGACGTGACAATCCGGGTCAACAGTAGAAAGGAGTGGATGATGTAAATACCTTGGGACCGACAGCAGCATCCCGGCGGCCTCCTTTACACGGTTGGGCTGGAGGCTTGAATTCAAAAGAAGTCAGCATTTACAACCTTAATATCTTCTCTGGTTCACTCGAAAGAAAAGAACGTGATAAAATAACATACTGCATAAAAGAGGATATGTTCTTTAAAAATGCTCTTGAACTCTAAGAACATTTGGTTTCAGGAAAAATCTCAGGCTCATTGCAGATCAACCAACCTTGTCTCTAGGAAATTACATATTTTTACTGAGAGAAACATAATGCCTCTCAAGATATGTTTTTATCAACATAAGGAGGAATCTGGAAAGTTGCTAAATGTTCCCTGACAACATACTGTACATGTCATGTTTTTTGTGTGTTTTACAATATCTGCAATACAAATGAAGGAATGTAAGAATGTGCGGCAGGCTGTGATGCACAATCTAGACTCAATAAGTGTTTAAGTTATGATGAGCACTTATAAGCAGCTGCTCCAAGCTGCTGATCTCTAAAAAGTGTTCCAGTGAAACCCAACCTGTCTGGTTCAAAGAGAGCTGGGAACGTTTGAAAGGCCATCTTCTATAATCTTTGAGGATCATTATGAATAAACGTCTCAACAAACGTGTGAAAAACAAGTTGAAGGTATTCCTTACCTTTCCTACCTTCAGTGCTCCATAACAAGAGATGTCTTCGTTGAAGATGAATGCACTATAGTCTTACAGTTTATTATGGGATGTGTGTATTAAATGCAGAGCTCGAGATCCTGCTGCTATGGATGGATTGGTGTAAACACATTGCAAAGACTGGTGTATATCAGGGAGAACAAAGAAAAAAAGTGTTAGGATCTTTACAAAAGGGAAATTTAGTTTCATCTGGGAAGAAAACTTTTTTGGTTGTGTCTTGCATTTGCCGCATGCAGTCACATTTTAAAAAGCCGTATGAAAAAGTATTTTCTGAGGGGAACTTGACTCTACTTATATACCAGTTTCAAAGGTAATCCATCCACTACACATATCCTGTATATATGAACTGTGAAATCAAATTACACTTGCTGTAACTATACTTATGCCCTTGCATTCGTAATAATTAATTACTCCAGGTACATTATACATTGCAAACACCTATTCCCTATTCAGTAAGAAATGCTAACAAAAACTCTTGATTGTACTAAGAGATGTGCAAAGCCAGCAAAAGATACTTTTGCACTAACTGCCATGTCTTTAAATAATTGATGCTGATTCCGTGTGTGTGTGAGAATAAAAGTTAACAACTGCCTTGGAGCAAGCCGAAGCTTCTCTCTTCGAGGTAGGAGCCAGATAATGAAGGAAACAGCAGTGTACTGCGGTGAAAACACTGCTGTGCTTCCTCAGGAAAGCACCTCAATGAGATAATGAACTCTGGATGTGTGTGAATAAGAACTACTCGTCATTTCTTGGGTCCAGCCGTGCTGAACATCTTTAATCCCCTTCCACCACACAGTAAATCTGTTAGTGTGCACATTAACATTTCAGCCTCTTTATGTTTTGATATTTTAGAGCATCAGTGAAGTGGGATGGCTATAAACAGCTTGGGCTAATCCCAATACCCAGGACAACAAAAAATAATTAATTGTGCCTAATTTGCTGCTGTCTAAACAGACATTGGATTTCGTTTAATGCTAAACAGGCCAGTCCAGGAAATAAACACATTCCTAATTTAAAATGCTCCCCAAAGTGTTTCTTGCTTTTCTCTCCGCACAAAATATATGCAAATGACAGCATTTAGGTTTCATTCCCTGCACTGAGAGGAAATGGTGGAAGATCCCCGAGAGGGTTTCAAGTCTTAAGTGAGCCTACTTCATTCTTTCATCAAAGACCCATCCTTGAGCTACTGCACTCTCTGCTTCCGTAGTGAACTTGTTTGGAGGGCAGAGATGTTTGAGTAACTTATGAACTCTGTCACGGATCAGGATGGATGGTGGCCTGAGCCCCGCATAAGGCTTTCTGATATAATTTTTTTCTGCCCATGTTCAATCAAATGAGAACTTTGAGAGTAAAGCTGGGTGGATGCTGAGTGGCTGCTGCTGCTTGTCTGATAAGCTCTCAAGAAGTCGAGAGCTTATCTTGAAACCTTCTGATCAGTGTGGAGCAAAGACAGACAGATGACTGACAGGAATAGAACATGGATGTGTGACAAGACCCAGTCTATTTGCATCATCTCTTGCATTTTCACAAAGGTGTGCGAAGTGATTTTTCATGACCCGTTATGATGAAATACCTTACCAAGAACGATGTGAACGTATCCCACAATAAACCATTAGAATGCAAATTTACTATGTGTCTTACATTTAGAGGGGTTCTCCCCATTCCATTAAGTTCAGTTTACTTGTTGTGAGAAGTACTTTTCAACCAGTGAAAACACTTGTATGATGTATTTTAAGAATTTTCCTAATCTAGCTTTGAGATCATATACATCGCAATCAACTCACTCCCCATGCAGTTGAAAGTACTTACTATGACTACGGTAGCCGTCATGCTTCAAAAAGCCAAAGTGTACAAAAGGCCGTCTATCAGACGTAGTTGTTGGAGTGCATATCAGAGAGTGGCGCAGATGGGCCACCCGACAGAAAGGAGAGGGAAAGAAAAAAAGACTGCAGCGGTCCGGGGGATAATTAACTAGTTGGGATTTGGTATGTGTGTCCAAAGCTGAGCCAGTGTTCACTCTTTTTTTCTGATAATGCCTCTTGCTCTTTTCAATATTTGTTTTCTTATTCTGGGCAAAGAAGAAGACTATTCCTAAAATTTGGATTTTGAATATGTGTGGTGTAAATTTAAAGCCATTAGGAATACTTAAAAATTAATGGTGGTGGTCAATATAAAAAAAAAAATTGTCAGATTTTGACAATGAATAACTACAATTAGTTACACACTATAGGTTTAACAAAACGCAGGGGTGTCAGTTCATGTAACAGCTTTATTTTATCGCAAGAGTTCTGGAAGATACTAATAAATGACCTAATCCTGCCAACAGGGGCGTCAGATCAGCATTGGCTTCCATATGTTGTAATGGAAGGCAGTTACAAACAGATTTTGTCATTTCTAATTTGGATAACTTGTAGATTTGAACATGTTTGGATCAAGCATCATCAGTAACCCTGACATATAAAAATGTGTTGTTTGCTTGATTTTAATTACTTGCATAGTGAAATGTTACAAGTAAATAGGTAGATTTTTGGATTTGTCATTTGATCATTTTGACTTGGGTTGATGTCTCACACTGTGTGAGAGGTATTCTATCCATTTTTCATGAATATTTTCTCTCCCGTGCCCCTCAAGCTTTGTGAAGATTTGTTTGCTCCTGATGACATTTTGGAGTTACGCTCTTTGAATAGAAAGGGATATGGAAACACTATAGTCTGTGTGATCCTCTACAAGCTCTGCAGGTACCAACACCAGCTGACTGGGATTGAGCTGCTTCTTTATTTGACAAGAAAATATGGCAATAATCACACTGTTTGATGAAAAATGTGCCAAAGGTAAAGGATTTAAAAGATGGGAAAGGATTTGAGGAACTTTTAATCATTAGGAGTGATGACACACAAAGAGTGTTTGGGGGAAGGAGTCAAGGGTGGCTAACAAAACAGTGTTGAGAGAAAATGAAGTTATGTTCCATGGGGATTAAGCTGACAGATAGGAAGGGTAAAGACTGCCTTCTTTTCCAATCTTTCTGTGAAATCAGGTTTGATCAGGAATAAGGTAGCAGAAGCCAAGTGAAAAAAAACAGGACAGAGTCAAATGCCGGACTGCCACTCAAGATTGGAGAGATTTCTAGAGCCTGAGGTACAAAATAATAAATTTAAGAAAGAGGAGCTGAAAACGGTCTATATTGTTGCTAACCTATGGGGGAACTGGCAACGCATAACTATTTAAATGCATTACATACTGTATGTCAGAAAAATGTCAATTGGATTTACATATTAAAAGAAGCAAAAAGGGGGACATGGTAAGGGTGAGGTAGAGGGGAAATGATAGCATGGTCATGGTAGGCTGGATTCTTATTAAGCTGAGAAGTGGGATAGAACAGGTAAAAAGTGACAGTGGCAGTAATTAGGGGAGTACGTCATGCAATGGATGTTAAAAGAGCTGGCCGTTAACATTGGATATGGAATAAAGATAGCACAAAGAACAGGGAAGAAGATACAGGTAGACCCATGAGTTTTATTCCTGAGCCTGATATTACAGAGGACATAATGTTATGGGATAACAGGGTTAGAAAGGATGGTTTTAATTTGGATCACAAGGAGTGTCCAATTAAGATATAAAGGCTTGTCACCTAACTGTAATAACAGACAATATACTTTATTGAAGCAGAGGGTAGGAAGCTAAATCAGCTCAGTAGTTTAGAACTGAGCTGGAATTACATAATGACTGACCATTTTATGCATTGTCCAAATGGTGGCAGTAATGTAACATTATCAAAGCAATGAGAAACAGTAAGCCTGCACTGGCTGAGTTCTGAGCTGTGTCGCCAGCTTTAGTGTTGCTCTAGCAGCATCTGCACATTAAATGTTCATAGTGAGTAGAGTAAGTGATAGTATTCATACAGACAGTGGATCCATATGGCTGGTAAAGTGTGACGATTCAGCTGGATGAAACATTTTCATATTCTGAACTGTCTTTGCCAACTGTCAAATGGAAACGAACATCATCCTGCTAAAGGGCATACATGAGCTGCTGGCCCACGCTAATATAAATTCCCATCTTTGCGCACGGTGGTGTCGCCCTGATTCCCTGTGTAGTCATTTGAAAAAACACAAATTCTTTTTAGAATACGCACCAAACACAATATGAGCTCAATTAATGAAGGTCTTGATGTAGGACCTCTCTTCAAAACAGAACGTGCTTGATTCCCAGACAATAAAGACGGAACAACCTAAAGGCTTGCATCATGTCAGTTGGTACTTTATTTTAGTGGTGCATATTCCTATTCACCCAACAGAGTCAGAAATTAGACAATAACCACAACCCAACTGCCACATATGAAACCTGGGTCTTTTGAGGCACCCGGTTGGTCTGGGCCCACGGGGCAGTTGCTCACTGCGCCAAGTTGATAATCCAGCCTTGCTCACAAGGCCATGTTTATTTGTTATTGTCTTCAGTTTGGAGGCTGGCTGTCTTACTCTATTCACTGCAGTGGATAAGAGAGTGAGAAAGACAGATCTCCTGCATGCTACTAGCTTTTTCTTGAACTTTCAACCACATCTCATGGTCTTCCTCCGACCAAGGTGTTTTGTTAATTGAATAAATAATGATTTATTTATTATTATTTGTTCTCAAACCACTGCTTAGGTTATGATTTACCTTTGTAAATGTTAGGATTACTATCTGTAAAGATGCTGATGCAGTCTTGACTTGATGCACAATGATAAAGATAATGAGGAAAATAATATTCTAGCCCAGGGCATAGGTTTGAGTTTTTTGTGTGTGTGTGTGTGTGTGTGTGTGTGTGTGTTTGTGTGTTTGTGTGTTTGTGTGTGTGTGTGTGTGTGTGTGTGTGTGTGTGTGTGTGTGTGTGTGTGTGTGGAGGGGGCGGGGGGGGTGTCTGTGTGTGTGAAACAGTAGTCTTAGAAATGCAAATGCCATGTAAATTGTTGCTTGGTAATTCACCAACGTTATATATACATCAAGTTTCATCGATAAAGATCAGATATTAAGGGATTAAGTGATAGATAAAATAGGATTTCGAAAATCCCAGCGGAAATGATGCTTTTTACCCTTGTACAATTTGCATAATATTGGTGAGCACTGATGCATACCCCTGCAAATACCCAGCAGGTGGCTGAATGAAGCTCATATGTCTGCACATTACACACACACTATACTACTTACAGCCCGTCACTAAAATACACATCATGGAGAATCTATAGATTCTATTTTGCCCTCTGTAGTGGCAGCAACATGAAAAAACATCTGACAAGTGGTGATAAGTGGTCCTGCCTCTTAGTTAGCTGGGGGTATAAAAATACAGTTGAAGGAGACCAGTTTCATTGTACACAACGAAAAGGAACGACTAAATAAAAGCAGCCATCACATGCTCATATAACCATGTGGTCTGCCTTATAAACCTGCCCCTGTGGCCTCCAATATGTCAGCAAAAGCAATTGTTGATACAGATAAATCAACACAATGACAAAGACAGTATGCTTTCTTGTCAGTTGTCAGACATTTGAAGGAAATCAATCATACGCCAAGGGATCTCAAGTAGACATCATGCAGGGCACATAAAACCTCCTCAGGTGTGAAGCTGAATGGATTAAGCATCAAGCAACATTTTGAGGGAGAGTAAGGAACTAAAGGAGGAGTACATATGCATTTGGACTATAACCTTTATCAGTCAAGTATCATTTGTGTGCTAGTTAAAGCTATGTATTAAATGTTATTGTATATGGTGCATATATGGCATGTCTATATGCTCCTTTAAAATTTCTCTTACTCTCGTATGTGCTGCTCTTCTCAACTGTATATAAAAAAGACTTTTTCTAGTAAACCTTTTAATTGAATTTGAAGGGACATTCTTGAGCTCACTCAATCTTTTGACACATCTCTTAGCCTTCATCAGCATCCAAAAGCTTGTTGTTGGCTTCTCCAAATGTCTGAATGAGCATGCTCCATCTACTGATAATGTATCCAATGATTACATTTAAAGACGGGTCTGAACAGTTTTGCCTTTGTGCAGGGAACGCATATTTGCATTTTTAAATTTACATACATTTGATTTGTTATAACAATTAGGGACTTTGAGCCAGTAGTCACTGCATGTGTGTCACAGTTATACTCTCCCACACTTAGAAATCACATTTCATTTGATTAACTATAGCTTTCAGTGTCAATTTTTAACCAACTCGCTGTTATGTTGCATTGAGTCCAAAGCATTTGGATTGGACATATAATGCTGCGGATACATGTTTGGGCAAGAGGATCAGATAGAAACTGCTGTTTGAAGAACTAGTGGAGGAGAGATTCCCTGATAGGCCAGCATAGTTCAATACCAATAGCTGCTCTTCAAACATGCTCTGCCTGACTGGATGTGTTAAAATCACTGTGCTGTAGTTATGTGGTTTGACAGATTGCTTTCTTTTCCACAGGGCAATTGATTTTCCTAAGTCTCTATCTGGTCTTCATTCCTACTTCTCTTTTGAACTGAATGTTGAACTAGACAGTATTCGATCTTTCTACAAGTTTGTTGATGACTGTAGCTATAAATATGTTGAACTAACACTGTATGGTGTGTAGCTGGATGTGTTACTGAAATATAAAGTTAAGGACGAGGGGGTCTGATGGATTGGATACAGACAGAAGTGACAAGTGGAAGGTACTGAATAAATTGTACACAATGACATTGTAATTATGAATCAATTAGAAAATTGGGTAATAGCAAAGCAGTCCTATACTTTTTACAAATTACTCGTTTTCAGAGGTTTCAACTGTGTCTCACTTAGTGTTTGGAGCTGGGTCAGGTAGTAAACACAGGTTGTTCTAAGCATTTGATAACAGCAACAAGCAGAACCACGGCAACAGGCGCAACCACTACCCAGGCACAACCATGATCCATGGCAACCTGCCAGACGAGAAAGCACAACAACTCCAGGGAAGATGCCAAGTTAGTAACATGCACTATTGGGACATGGATGTATCCAGATATAGAGGCAAAAGAGGGAAGAGGAGTTCAGTGTATCATGTGAAGTTCCCCGGCAGTCTAAGCCTACAGCAGCATGACAAAGGTGGCCACGATGGTCACTCTGTGGCGATATGTTTGCATCTGGATGAAAGACACTGGGCCTGAGCATGTCCTTTGCTTTGTATACCCCTTTGTATATTATGTAAAAACAACCTATACTCCCAACAGTAATCAGTGATGGGAATGACGGCATTATAAATATAAAATGGTGTTATACACAATGGCGTTACTATTTTTAGTGGAGAGTAATCTAATTGATTACTCTTCCCATCTTAATAACGCTGTTACCGTTAATGCAAAAAAAGTTGTACTCATATTGAAGCTGTTTTTTTCCTCCGACCAACTAGATCTCTGAGCTAAGAGGCTACTACAATTTTTCACTGTCATTCCTTGATTAGTGGGCAGTGCACAAGATAAGCGCATAAATGCTGGCGACTTACTCAAGTCGTGTAAAATTTCATGGTAAGCCAATCAGAGGCAGAGTTGGGCAGGTGTTCAAAAGGCAGCATAGTCGGACATACAACAAACAACACAAGCAGGTCAGTCAACAAGAGAATAATCCAAAAGTAGCCTTTTCTAAATTGAAGTAAAGGCATCCTTTTTTTAAAGAGGGGTAAAGGTGTGGTCACATTTGAGCATTTAAAAATGTACTTGAAAGTAACGCAATATTTACTTATTGAAGTAAGTAGTAATAATGATTACTACTTTAATTTGTAACTGAGTAACTAATTGAATTACTTTAGGAAGAAGTAACCAGTAACTGTAAATAACTACTTTTTAAAAGTAACTTGACCAACACTGATATTAATAAAATATTACATTTCATTACAGTTCTTGTTTTAACCTCACCTCCCAGCAGATCCTCCCTTGAAGTAGTAGGGCAAAAAACCAAGCAAAGCAGGATTTTAAAATGTCCACAACCATCTTGTTTCCAAGCTGTAGCTATTATGAAGAATCAATAAATCATATTATTATTCAACTGTGGAAAAAGTAGTCTCATTTGCCTTTCACAACAGTGCCGCAAACAGTTGGGTAAACCTGTTCAAAAGTCAGCATCAAAATCCCATTCATTTTCAGGGACTCGTATTATATTTGCCATTGCTGTTGACTGACTCATCTCTCACATCCCACATTGGATAGCAGACATGCAACTGTGAAGTGCTTGGCTATTTGGAGGCAGTAGATAAACCAAGAGCCATAATTCAAACAGCAGTTTGTGTAAGTTGATATGCAAAGCCTTTTCACCGCCAAAGAAAGTAAAAGAAAGTTCAATTAGATGGGGAATCCACACCTAGTTTGAATGAATTATTTTTCTGTAGCACTTTTTCCTTCTGTGTGTTTCCCAATATTTTTCGCCTCAGGGTTTTATTTTCATAAATTAGTATTTGCCAGTTTCGTGGTAAAGGCATTAAGTGAACTGGAACGCAAGGGTATTAATTAAACATTAAAGCTTTTACTTGGAGTTGGTGAGGAGCCATTCTTTTGCCTGCAAGTATCATGGATAACTGTACTGTAGACAGACCGGCTAACACCACCAACTATTCCACTGATTGATTTAATTGGTCAAGTGATTATCATCACCTCATGAACACTTTGGTTAGTATAATGATGGGTGTTTCAGCCGTAGCACTTGACTCTAAATTACTGTCTGTTAGTATCTCCATTGCTTTATTCACCGGCTACTTTATTAGGTATACCTTACTAGTACCAGTTGGTCCTGCTTTTGCCTTCAAAACGGCCTTAACTCTTTTCAGCATTGACCCAACTATAAAGCATTCCTTGGAGATTGTGGTCTATATTGACATTAAAGCATCACACTGTTGCTGCAGATTTGTCATGATGCAAATCTCCTGTTCCCTCACGTCATAAAAGTGCTCCATTGGATTGAGATCTAGTGACTGTGGAAGCCATTTGACCACTGTGAACTCAGTGTTGTGTTCAAGATTTGAGCTTTGTGACATTACTGTGCATTATCCTGCTGGAAGTAGCTATTAGAAGAGGGGTATACTGTGGTCACAAAGGGATGGATGGTCAGCAACAATTGGCTTTCAACAATGCTCAATTGGTACAAAAGCGCCCGGATCTTGAGAGTATTTGAAAAGAAGAGCAAATAACTGATCTGAAGTGTTTCCCTCTTCCCCGACTGGCTTTGGCAAGAGTTTGATAGTCATTATGCCCTCATGAAATATGTAAGCCCCCTTTATATATAAATCATGTGCTCACAAACATGAGCATACATTATGAGTGATAAATATAAACAATAGACAGTGCCTTTACTCATAATGATTTATAGCATCCTTGCCACTGCAGGCGAAATCTGCAAGATGGACTGCTGATGGTTGATCTGATTAGACCATACCTATACCATTCAGTTTGGCTTTCAAATATCAAAACACACTCTCTATTTCTGTGAGGGACTGTTTTTTTCTCCAATTTTTGCTCCCTCCCCCACTGTCCGTCGGGATAAAGCAAAGTTATTTGTTCAAGCTTTGCCTTTGTTTACCTGGTTCTTTGTTCTGGGCTGTCACATTATCTGTGTAAGTGACGACGTATAGCCTCCCTGTGGGCTCATAATGAGAAAATAGTGGTGGCACACGTCCTTGTTTCTCTACATTGAGGGTATCACGGCATGTTAGGGCGTGCCAATGTTCAAGTATGGACTCATTTGACAGTTGACGGATTTGTTCTAGCCTCTATGATAACGGTCAGCATTTCTTTAAAAAGGGAGAATGTCTTTGTTTTCTCTAAAGAAGAACCATGCCCAGAACCAACATTACTCGATTTCTAGCCCGACTTTCCCAGACAGATTTAAATCCAGCTATTGCATATATTGGTTAACAATATAAGTTAAATATTATAAAGTGAAAAAAAATAATATCCATCTAACCAATGAAACGCTGTCTAGACCAAAGATGAACTTTCATAACTCTCTCTGCATGGTGCAAGATCAAATCGAATGCAAACCCTTGCAGAATTATTGACTTCCACCATGCAGTGCTTCCACAGTATTCCCATCTTTCATAAAAGTTCACATACGCCTCCTGTGATGTTAGAATCAAAATTTGTGAACATCAACAGATCTCTCAAAGGAAACAAGGCAAGATGAAATCTGAAATCTCTAATAAAATCAACATGTTTATACCAGAATGAAATTACCTGAAATGTATACTGCAACTATTTGAGATGTTACTTCCAAATTTGGTGTCAAACAGATATGAATAATTACATGTACCTCCTGTCTGTCTGAGAGCACCCTACACAGACAAATTCTGTCAATTTGGATGATGTCAGTGAGTTTTTACCTGCTAACTCAAAGGTCTCACAAGTCGATTATCACCTCATGCAATTGAATGTTTGGCCCATGTAATCCTTTTTTTTTAATTTAGCTCTCCAACTAACTTGTTTATCACTTGTTTGTTACACTCATGCCCCCTGCTCTTGAGACAGATTGGCTCACATTTCTTATGTAATTAGCTTATAAGAGGACAGTTTTGGTGCCACGTTCAACAGGACAACCCATTCTCATGGGGACAGGCACACTTATTGATGTGCACATTGTTGTAGCAATATGAGATGATTATTAATGCATTCTCTTTTTTTATCAGGATGATTCACCTGCCTGTTTAGCAAAACCTAGAAAAATACGTCAGGTTCAGCTCCTGCTTTTATTATATGTTTCATCTGTTTTATTATAGTTCCTGCTTTACTTTGTAGTAATCATCCACTCTCATTCCAGGTCTCTTGTTTGCCTTCCTTTGTCAGCTTTCCCGCCTGTATGATTACCGTCCCCGCCCCAAATTTGTTTCTTCTGTTTGTTTTCAGCTTCTCCCGTCCCCATGCTTAAATACTCACCATTCCCACTTACCAGTGCCAGATTTAGCATTTCATTCCAGCATTTATTCCTGGTGTTTGTTTTGTCAGTGTTCATCCGACTATTGCTTTGTTCGTGACTAACACTATTTCCTGCCACTTTTGTACCTTAGCCTGCATTGTTCTTTGAACAATAAATTACTTAACTGTGATTCCCTGTCTGGGTCATGCATTTGAGTCCGCCATTGTACCTTGATAAAATATAGTGTTAATATGCAGTGAATACCCTTGCACTCAAGGCTGCTTATAAGTAAACCAGTTCAGGTTTTCACTTCAATCCTGTGAAGACCTCATTCATTCGATATTCTTCAATCTGGTAAACACATTTTGGAGATGTAACTAAATAAAGAAGCTCTGCACATAACAGAGTGGTATTCAGAGATCATATCCCTTACTCCCATTCTCCACTGGGCACGGCTCTGCTGCGTTCCGGTTTTGTTTTGTCCTCCGACACGTGCCATACCACACGGGCAGCATCTCAGAAGCGGAGGGTCTAGCTGCCCGACTCACAGATTATTTTGTCTCTACAAGTACTTTAGCTTTTTTAAGCACTCCTAGAGTTAAACTCCATGCTTTGTTATTTCTGGTGTTGTTCTTAAAAAAAAATCTGTGATGTCGTATTATGTATTAAAATAATTCTCCCATTGTCCGTTTTTTTTTCCAAAGTGGGTTTATATAGCTTGGGGCATGGTTCTAAGAACAACACCAGGGCAACAAAACCAAGTTTTTTCAAACTTGACCTCACAGTTGCTACAAAACTCTTATATGTCTGTGAAAACTGTCCTGTGCTGATGCCTTTGAGGCTCCAGGGACAATGCCACCGTTCTGCTTCCAGTTTCTGATACTTGCAGGATGTTGCCATTGTGCTTCTATCACACTGCCTTTTTCTAATAGCTCAAGCCTATTACTTCTACTTTCATAGCATCCACTTTCCCTTGTAGTGCGTGAAACCTTGTTGACAGCATAGCAATAGACCATTCAAATCCCTGTAATTAATGTAATGTGCCGATATTAAAAATAAACTCTAAAAATAGTTAGTTAATTGGATTGATGGACTGAGGTCCACCAATCCACCATCTACTTAGGGGTGACTGTGGCTCAGTGGTAGAGCGGTTTCCTGCCAATCGTAATGTTGGTTCGATTCCTGGCCCTGCAGTCCCATGTCGAAGTGTCCTTGGGCAAGACACTGGTGTGTAAATGTGTGTGAGTGTTTATCTGATGAGCGGGTGGCACCCTGTACGACAGCTTTGGTGACTGGTTCCTGTACTTTGTAAAAGTGCTTTGAGTAGTCATTGACTAGAAAAGCGCAATATAAGAAGAGTCAATTTACATTTTACGTAGAAAATGCATATTCATGTAAAACATTGACTTTCCTTGACAGATCCAGACATTGCGTTAAATAAATGACGTTGTTGCCACACCAAATTTCACTCACCATTCATTTCAGAGAAGAACAAGATCTGATTGAACTTTGACTTATGAACTAAAAATAATGTCAAGTGGCTTCAAGTTGAAGATTTAACATTTTAGTGGGTTGACAAGACTTCTCTTTTTCACCCAACATTGCCCTTTGCCAACCACTGACATATGTGCGAGGGAACATAACAAGTAGCACACATTCGAGTGTACTGGGTTGCGTTGTGCCAATGCTCACAAGTGTCAAAGTGGAAGAGAACATTCTTGCTGTGATCATTTTCAGAGTGGTACAATCCTACAAGAAACAAGCAGACAATAAACCAATGTGCATCATCTTGGCATCTGATAAGCTTTTCAAACTGGACTGGTTCATATTTCATCTTCACACCAGTACCCTGTAGTAAAGCGCCCACACCAATGCTACCCCTTGCTGTGGATTGCTGGAGGGTTATTGTTGGTTTGAACATCAAGATTCATGATGCCAGAGTTACACTGTCTATCTGTATTATATACTGCTTTTTTTATTTTTTACATGAGTTTTTCATTTTCATCTGATTAATTGTAGAGCTTATGTATTTAAACACTTTGCTGGTTTTGTTATGGTACTATGGTACACGTATATTTTGCAGCTTCCTCTGTCAACATGGATAAATCTAATGAATGTTAGTATCTAACCGTAGTTTGACCGAAAACAAAGCGTTAATGGGTGAATTGTCCCCTGTTGCATGCCTGCTCATTTATTTTCAGAATTGGAACATTGTGCATACATGACTAAGACCCGTGTTACCTGTCAGAAACCACAGCTGTTTACAGTAACAACTTTAACATCTACATCCAGATAACAACTCGCAATTAGCCTTGAATGCTGTTAAAACACATTTGCCTAGTCAGCACAATTCCCAATTCTTGTAAATATTAGTTACTACCAGGGACGGCCTGGGGCTAAAAAACAGCCCTGGATTTTGTCCCAAATAGGCCCACCATCCGGCCAGTCGCCCCTAGCCGTGCGTGACAGACACCAGCCAGGATGTTTTGATAATGACGGACAAGTTATTCACAGCAGGTAACATCTCACAACCAATGATGATAATTGGGGTTGTGTTTAATAATGAAGCTTCGGCCTTCAAATAAAAACAAAAAATGTACAGTGCCATTACATCTGTATTGAAAATAAAATACAAATAAGGAAATGTCACTGGCTACAGAAACCGCAAATTACACAAACTTATAATTTTAAAACAGTACAGATATTTACTGACAACACTTTCAGAGATTAAGCAACTCTGTCTATTATGAGGTCATTGTCACGGGAAATGAGGATTCCACAAAAGTAAACACAAATATCATATCAATTTGGTGAATTATTGAGCCCCTGTGCCTTGTCCCCGTTTAATTCAATACCATAGTCTTCATCCTAGCAGGGCTCACTGCAACCTCCCATATTCAGCAAAGTGAAATCCCGGTAAACCTGCGATTCATTTAAAACGCGTTTAGTATTTCAAATTAAACAGGAATTATTAAACACGTTAAGTTTGACAGCAATAAACGACAATAATAATTTTCATAATCATGATGCACACCAATGTTGACAGCTGCCTATGCAACTCATTAAGATTTAGGCAGCCCGTCAGAATGTGTCCTGCTCCTGGCACTTACCAGTAGGCTACCTCTTGCTGATGTGAAGTTAACTCTGCTGTCTGTCCCTCATCGTGACCAGGCTCTGGATGCTCAGGTTCAGCTTCCACTTGGTCCTCTACACTCTGGCTATGTAATGCAGTGCTGCTTTGCTTGTCAAGGACTACAACATTACTGTTGCTGCTGGCAATTTCACTGAAACCAAAAAGCTGTTTTGCAGATTGTCAGTCCGTCCCTGGTTGCTACATTCATTCAGATGTGGCACCCTGGCTACCCCCTAGTCTCGCATTGCCAGATCTTCCTTCACAGTGCTGCGGGGGAAGGTCAGGCTCGTCCACACACATTGGAGAAAAACGTGCTCAGGTTCAATGGCATTTCTTTAAACCAATCACAAGCTATAACTGTCAGGAGCAGGGACGGTGCTTCTGCAAAATAGCCTCAGGAAGGAACTTGTTTTGGTGGAAAATGTGCACGTAGGGAGGAGACCTGTGGAATTAAAATGGCTGTTGAGTCTGTGATGAGAATATTACTCAAAAAGGATGACTGTTTCCCGAATTGGCCGGAGTTTAGGATGCCAACACAAAGAGAATGACAACACAAAGAACATGAGGGACATCCAACGGAACCTCCGGCGGCGCTGGACCATCATTGATATAGACCAGCAACATGCCATGATTTATACCGAGCCAATTCCAAACTTCCTGGTGTATAACTGTGGCTGATTACACTCTTTACAGGACTGTGTGTGACAAAATTGCTATTTCAGGTCAAAGGAGGGTCATGCAACACTCCTCTACTCTCTAACTTCCTCTTTACTCAAAGCAGTTGTGACTTCACTTGCTCCTCAGCTGGAACAAAAAGGATTAGATGTGGTGTCTTAATGCTGAGAAATAGCACTACAAAAAAGCAACATATTTCTATACTTTCTATACTTTTTTTTTCCTCCATTAGCAGTGTCTCTTCAATTTGAATTTGTTAGAAAATGCGTTTTTTACAAGACATCTATCTTTGAAACTTAAGGAAAGTTATAGCAGATGCTTCAGTGAGGAACACCATCACCAAACTGCTCCAAACTTTTAATGCCAGCTTCTTTCTGGCTCTCCTCTGTATTCCATTACATCTTGCCGTTCGGCCGCTGTTTAAGGAGGGCCAGAACAACAATTAACCAAATTTCTGACCTCCTCAGCAGCTAATTTACCATCATCTGTCTTCACCGGCTCATTTGCAGTGCCGCAGATTTGCTCTTGGCAATATTCCTGCGCCACACTGCACGTTGGTGTGGCACTTATCAAGGAAGAGTGTTAATACTGACAAACACTGAAACTATATTACTATTCAATCAAACTGTCCGCACATCATGCACACGTCCATTCTGCATGCACACCATTTTCTACAACAAGCAGAGTAGTCTGACAGAGTTGTGAACAGAAATAAGGTGAGAGACAGAATATAACAGGCAACATTATTCTTTCTGGATGTTAGCCATGTTTTACTGTGTGCATGACTGGTTGCAGCATAAACATCTAATGTATCTTTAATATACCAATCAGATACATTTTAAAACACATTTCAGACATGATTTGTGCTTTTTAACAGTCCATTTTATTTCCCTGTGTTTGTTTGGTTATTACATATTCCTTCATATTTGTGTACAGAGTTTTATTCTTGAACCTACAGTATACACACATTTTTAGGGGCTGCTGGCCCCTGGAGGATGGCTGTGTGAATATGTTACGCTGTTAAATGCAGGGTAGATGCCAATGATGTTGAGGCAACCATCTCTTGTGTTTATGGTAATTGGTCAGGTCTAAAAATTAATAAGGGGATCATTTACTGAGGTTAGCACCATAACAATGCAAGCAGGTATGCTGTGTAAATCTGCTGAATACTCAGCTGGCAAACAGATAATTGTCCAAATCTTCTCTTTGGATTTGAATGTCACTAATTCCATTTGTGTTTTCATTTTTTTGTGTTTTTTCTTTTTTTTTTTTTAAACTAATGTTGATGTCAATACTTTATTTTTTATAATTATTTAAATTATAATCGACGGCTGTCATAGAAAAATCTCTTAAAATCATCAATGCAAATAACATGGCAGTCACTTGAAGACTCTGCTTTACACATGAAATTTAAATATAACCCTGGTATTCCTAAGTCCTGGTTCCCTTCTCTTTATGTTTTTATTTGGGATAAATCCCTTTGGGAGAGTAAAGTCAGAGCAGTACGACAGAGAACTCTGCCCTTCTTCAAAAAAAAAACATTACACGTAGTGCTTCAGTTCGGTAATGAATCAAACTCAAATGGATACACTTCCTTTCTCAGGCTAAAGGCACACTAACTGGCTGCCTGGCTGTTTGGAAGCAGCACAGCTGTCTGCATGAGGAAAAGCATATCCCTAACGCTTTGCATGCATCCATTACTCCACTTATGGGAAAACAGCATGCATCCTTTTGGGGAAATTGTTCCCGTAGTTCTAGTCCTTGCGGAGGCATCAGCAGAAGACTGATGTAGTTGCCTCTGAAGTAGCAAATGGAGCTGTGCTGTCATCTCTCTGTTATAACACAATAAAGCACAGAATTTGAAAAGACTGAAGACAGACTTTAATGCTACACTAAAACAAAAAAAATCACTGTGCCATATGGCTAACTCTGTAGACTAAAAGGCCAAAGTATACTCACTTTCTGTATTTTTTGTAGATGGTAATAATGTAATGTTAGACCATAGCACTGGTGGGCACATTGCTCAGGATAACAGGCTTTATCCCATCAATGTACATCTGTTGAGGTTGACTACATTACGCTACATGATGAAAGGAAGAAGTTTTTATTTCGTCTTTCCACTTTTGTTTTTATTCGCAGCACTGCTGTCCATGCAGGGAGACATGATTATCATTTACTCTGCCTGGACATAAGTATCTTCATATTTTTGATTCCAGCACAAAAGGATTTCAATCAAAATTGATCAAACTCTCATAAACACTCTGAGGCTTATGGTATACTTTTATTACATTTTTTTACCAATATAGACATGACCAAGAAGCTCACATATTCAAGCGTGCACTTAGTGTGTGAGCCTGGAGGATTAAAGAGTGTATTCACTCGGGGGAAGATCAGGGCTAACCCATTCTTGGTTGACACCATATAGTCTTTGAGAATTTAGGAATTTTCCAAAAGTAAACATAACTAAACACGGAAACACTTGATGCGGGTAATATGTTGTTCAGTCAGGATACGATCGCAGCAGCTTTACCATCTTGCACACCTCATAGTTTTAGTTTTGGTGTTAACTAAATCAAAATGATTCATCAACAGTTAATTCCATAGCAATCCTTTGTTTTTTGAGATACATTATAATAGAATCATGTGTTGAAATTATTATCTAGAATAGACTAAAGGCCTAATCGTCTTCTGGACACCATAAAAAGGTGTTGGACTGTTGAAGATCTGATCTTGACCCACATCCCCATGCTAGTTTTTTCAGGCCAAGTCTTGTCCTATAGCCTGACCAGTGAGAGGGTGAGGTATACTATAGGTAACGTTTAAACTGCAGGGTAACCCCTCCTCAAAGTCTCACACTGATATCAAACCTGATTGCTGCCATAGTATGTAGTCAAGGTTAATGTGTACATGCAGGTTAACTGCATATTACAAATGCATTTTTTAGCTCTTTAGAATTTCTAACTGTTGGCTGCTTGCTAAATGATGTAATAATGATTCATCTGGCCCTGGCAGTTTACACAGAAAACTATTTTCAGTAGTTTTCCTCATTGCCGGGCTCATGTAATCACTTGAAAAGCTCAATGATGAGCTTTACCATAAAATCTAACCTTCACAGAAGTATTTCTCAGGAGATTTTTACTGCCACTGGGAGTGGTTTGCGAAGAGACACATGGATAGCTGTGAAGATATTTTTAATTTCAGTTGTTGAACTGAGTGCCAATAAAATGACATGAACAAGTCAGCCCTCTTTGTTATGAGCACTGCAGACTATAACACCAGTTTGATATGCATTAGTTTGATAAAATAAGCATTTATATGTATGAATGTTTCTCATTCAGCAGCCTCATATATAAGGAAATTACTTCAAAGTGGCTTTGAATGCACAGGATGTAGTCCATGTGCAGTGTAGTCAAAGAGCTACTGATGTAGCGGCAATGAAAAATGTTCCTTTTGGCAATGCTGTTTTCAGTGGCTGTGTTCATATTTTCAGTCATCTCTGTAATAAATCATAAGGTCGTCATGCCATGCAACGCAGAGAGCTTACAGTAACAATAAAGCAGTTCCAGTCCATACTGGACACAAGATGGTTTTAATGAGAATATGGTCATTACATGTGGCGTCTTTTCTTTTTCTTGAGGCCTTGTCTTCCTTCATCGGCCCTCCACATTCAGCAATAACAATTCTTCAAAGGATAAATGTCAGCTTTTGTCTACAGTTTTAAGCATGTTAAGATGTAACAAGTCTATTTTTTATTTATCTTTGTATGTATTCATTTATGTTGTTATTTTAATGAAACAACACAATGCATGTAAAGTTGGATGAATCAATTTTTGGGGCCATTTAAGGGCAACAGAACAAGCTGAATGCACTCTGAGCTTTGTGTATCCTATGCTGGAATATTATTCGTTGTGTAGTTTGATTAAACACAAATTAATCGAGTAATAAGCACCCCGTAATGTAAATAAACATGACACCGTGACCCTTTTCAAAACAAGGCTTTAAGATCCAATAATAAAGCCATCCATCTTACGGCCATAATCACATTAATTGATAAACAACAATAATTTCCTAAAAAGGGCAGTTGAACTCTTTGCCTATTTGATAGACCAGCGTTGTTCAGCAGACACAAAGCAGCATCAAGATTTAAATCATGTTGTGTAAAAGACAAATCTATATCCAATATTCACAATCCTTTTAGCTATGGTTTGGTCCCCACCAACTCTGTCTCTTACATGTGGCACTTTCCTGTCGGTCTCCCACTTTGGTGCTGGGGAGTTAATGGGTTTATGAGAGCTTTGTTTGCTGCCTGCTGCATCTGGAAACAAGCTAGATGAAAGTGAAAAGGCTCTGTAGAGCCAAGGGGAAATGCAGCATGATTTCTTTTGTGGGTTTGTTGCTTTTGAGCAACCTCTTTTACATTACACGTAGTATTTGATTCACTGTTAATATAAATAAATACTAATATGTCCCTCGCATATAATTGGTCCTCTTCATTGGTGTAGGCAGATTCTAAGTTCACTGTAGTAGCAATACATATGATTGTACAGATGGAAATCACATGTAAAAAAAAAAGTGAGGAAGGAACTTTCAGAAAGATGCTATATTTCTAATTTCATTGCCATCACTTTCTTGCCAGCCTTTGATGCTTTTTTTCTTCTTCAAAAATGTCATCTATCAATAACAACTTGCTCGCTTTAGGCCTTGTACCTTTGATAAGCAGTCAGTGCCTGCAGGCAAAAAGAAACTTATATTACCAGGTACTTGGATTTTATGTTTACTTTTATGGAGAGTCTCTCAAAGGACTTAAATGCTTTAAGTTGAACAAGACATCTGCCCTGTGCAAACCTTGGATCAACTTGTCTTTCAAAGTTTGACATGTCTGAAACAAAGTTCCATTTCCAACTTCATTGCAAGGCTGATTTGTTTACAAAGATCTCCAATCTGGAGTCGCACTGAAGACCACATTCTTTGTGCTGAAAATAATTGGGACTGTCCCTTTGAGACTGTGGTTTCTTGTGTTGATTGGCTCATTGTTTACAATAATTACCACACTATTAAACTTCATTTAACATTATCACAGTGATGTGAAAATACAGCATTCAACACATTTTGCTGAGAAATGAGTTTTAATGACATAAAAAGCTAATAAAATAAACATGATTGTTGCAGTTGCAGACGTTCTGCTTGCCTTTTCATTCTGGGCAATCTGGGTAATTTCCATTTCCTGCCAAACCCTTTGTCTTAGACTTAAACTCACAGGGCCAATTCAAGTAATATGAAATGCTAATCTTAATTAATTCGACACTATATGCACCCATAGGTGTAATATTCTTACAACTCCCTTGACTACTGTTACATTGGTGTACATAAACATTTACTTATTGTTGTGGTGTTCAATGCATTCCAGACCGGGATTTACTCTGTAGTGAGGTATTTGTTTTCTCCTGTAACCACAGTTTTTATTTCTGCCTTGTTTGCTCTAACTAAGTAAAGTCCAGTAACGGGAACAGTCTATAGTGCCATAGAACGATAAAATCTGAGCAGCAGATGTTGGCTGTATTTAGCCGCTACAGAGCTCCGTGACGCCGTCTACCAGTGGGAGTTGTTTAGCCGCCAATAGGTGACTGTGAGCCGGCTACAGGCACCCCCAGATCACAGTCCTTTCAGGGGCCGTGATAATTGAGTTCAGCCAGAAAAAAGGGAGTTTAAGTTTACGCACCCGAACAACTAGTAAAGTTTAGGAAAAGGAACCCTCTAAGGGCCGGACAGGCGAAGGGGCAGCTGGACTGAAGCCAGGTGAAGGGCACCTGGACTGAAGCCAGGCAAAGGGTTAGCAGGGTTAACAGTATTTGATACACTGCTAATTTTGAAGGTTTTCCTACTTACCAAGCATGTAGAGTTCTGTATTTTCATCATAAGTACACTTATGAGAGACCAAATCTAAACCAAAATCCAGAAAATTACATTGTATGATTTCATTTATTTTTTAAATATTTAATTAGCATTTTATCACATGACATAAGTATATGATTAATCAGAAAAGCAGAACTTTGTAGCAGAATACTTGGTAGAGAAATCTTTGCTTGCAATTTCAGAGATCATACGTTTCCTGTAGTTCTCGACCAGGTTTGCACACACTGGTTTGCACACACTGCAGCAGGGATTCTTCCATACAGACCTTCTCCAGATCTTTCAGGTTTCGGGGCTGTCGCTGGGCAATGCGGACTTTCATCCTTCTTCTTCCTCCAAACACGGCGAGTGTAGTTTAGACCAAAAAGCTCTATTTTTGTCTCATCAGACCACGCAACCTTCTCCCATTACTCCTCTGGATCATCCAGATGGTCATTGGCAATATTCCGACGGGCCTGGACATGCGCTGGCTTGAGCAGGGGGACCTTGCGTGCGCTGCAGGATTTTAGTCCATGATGGCGTAGTGTGTTACTAATGGTTTTCTTTGAGACTTTGGTCCCAGCTCTCTTCAGGTCACTAACCAGGTCCTGCCGTGTAGTTCTGGGATGATCTCTCACCTTCCTCATGATCACTGATGCCCCACGAGGTGAGATCTTGCATGGAGCCCCAGACTGAGGTAGATTGACTGTCATCTTGAACTTCTTCTATTTTCTTATTATTGCGGCAACAGTTGTTGCCTGATGTCCTTACACAGCTCTCTGGTATTGGCCATTGTGGAGAGGCTGTCTTTCATACAGGTAACAAGTTCAAGTTCAAACAGGTGCAGTTAATACAGGTAATGAGTGGAGAAAATGCTAATTAATTAATAAAAAAATCATACAATGTGATTTTGGTTTTAGATTCCATCTCACACAGTTGAAGTGTACGCATAATAAAAATTATAGACCTCAACATGCTTTGTAAGGAGGAAAACTTGCAAAATCAGCAGTGTATCAAATACTTGTTCTCCTCACTGTGTTTATATATATAATTGCAGCTTCAGCAAACATTTTAGAGTCTTGTTACTTTGTCAGTCTTCACTGCAGCATCAATAAAGTCTCATTTATTGTCAGAGCTTAGGGACTTCAGAGAAATCCCACCACTGAACAGCTCCTCCTGAGCTCTCGTCCACTCAGACTGTGCTGCTAGGCAGTCCCAGGTGCTGAATGTGTGTTGAGCTGCTGCCTTGATTCAAGCACTAATTACACGCAGATTGCAGCCAAAAATTCAGTGAAACGCATAGTGCAAATCTGCCGTGCACTTTCACATATGCAAATCTGGCTTCATGTGTTATAGAGGTAGCACAGTGTTTTTTTACCCACATGTCTGTCTTGCATCCCCAGGTCAACAGAACTGCAGTGCAGGGGGACAAGCATGCCAAATTGAGTGGGAAAAACACTGTGGTGGAGAACAAATTTAAATAAACATATGGGCTGAATCTATCAAGCAGGTTGCACTCCAGGACACACCCCAAGTGGTGATGTCACAGGCGTTTGGTGATTGACAGCATGGAAGCCATCTGCTTTGAACTAACTGATCGCATTTATTAGTAGCACAGTGAGCATCCACAGGACCACCAGGAAGTTCTCAATATAGAGTACACCAACTTCAAACTTGTGTTTTTGAGAGTTTAACTGCTTTTACTCTCTGACGTCTAAGTTGTATATCCTACAGACGTAGCAGTACCACTGAAGGAAGAGGCATGCTGATATAAGACTTGTCTCACCAGGGATGGTGTTGTCTATGGAACTGACTTGTCTCCAGCAGGCCCCCACCTCTCAGAAAAGTTCACACAAATCCGCTCTCAAAATATCCACGATTAGATCGGTGGGTCAAGAACACATGTGAGTTCCATGTTCGCTACGTCACACCTTATTCTGCAAAGCTGTGTCCATCATCTTGTTATAAAAACATTTTTCTTGTTTTGCGCATTACCTTTTTCGAAAAGGCAAAAACCACCTTAAGCGAGCGGAAAAACATTTTTGCATAAGTGAGGACGTTTTTTGAATGTTGCCATTTCCCTCATTATTTTTTAATATGATACTTCAAAATGAGCATAAAAATATGTTGATGAATGTTGAACTACTGCTGCTCTTTTCGACCTGCACTGCTCATCAGCAATACATAATTTCAACATTTGTGTTCTCTCTCTATTTGAGTTTGTTTAGGTTGACTGGATTCTGGATTACGTGTACATTTTATGTGGTTTATTCTCTCACTGTCTTGGGTGTCTTTACTTTGAATTTGAATTAATGAACCTCCGGTTGGCGTAGGTCCATTTTAAATGGACTTGGGAAGACCCGTAGCACACAGAAGCAAGCGATCTATTTGCTCTCACTTAATATGCAAATTTGTTTCTGCAAAAAATTCTAACACATTTTACATATTCAGCTACCATTATTCAATTGTTTTGTTAGCTGGTTAGGAATCATTGTTAACTGGAACTTGACAAAAAAGTCAAGGGGTGGGGGTTTGCACATCAAAACAAAACATGCAAGAATTAAATCCCCCTTTCAACAGCATATTTAGTGCCACTCGGCCAGCCACGCCAAAACACTCATTTATGAACTCCATGAAAAATAATCTCAAAATGAAGTAGCACAATGTGGTGTCAACATAAAACACCGCTTTCAAGCCAGAGAGTAGAGTTCACTTCCCAGCAAAAACAAAGTACTTTCACCCAGCAAACGCTCCTTCTTTCCTCGGGAGTGTTTTAATACAAACCACATTCTTTATCTAAAAACATAACTGTCAGCACAGCCTGGTCCAGGCTCACAGTCAAATATTGGCAAAATACAGCCAGCAAATGGTGCTTGGATTTTATCGTTGTATGGAACTATGTGTTCACGTTACAGCGCCTCTTAGTGTGAAATACTTCTATTTTAGGTATACAATGGTCTATTGGTGAAGTAGCATTGATCACTTTGAGGGGGGATGCTGCGGATAACAATAATATAGCAGAGGCAGGGATATATAGACCAGACAGGGAGAAATCCCACGCATCCCGACCTGCAAATCACACCCTGTATGTATATAACATCAGATCTATGTGCCATGTTGGGCTGTAGGTTGTTGTTCTAGCACACAGTCTTTTCGAAAGTCTGCATTTGTATTAGTCTTCAACCGGCAATGGCTAGCATTGTGCCTTTCTAAAATCTCTTCATCTGGATGCACTGAACTGTGTGTAATACTGTACACAATAAGATCAATGTCGTTTGGACCAGCAAACGCACAAAAAGAACATGCCGTCTCCATACAAAAAAGCCCAGTCAGCCATGTACACTAAACATAACTAGAAACGCAACACTTTTGTTTTTGTTGATCTCAAAGACCTAAGACTTTTCTATGTACTCAAAAGGCTTATTTCTGTCAAATATTGTTCACAAATCTGTCTAAATCTGTGTTAGTGAGCACTTCTTTTTTGTTTTTTTACTGACTGGTTTTATGACACCCCCCCAGGAACTTTCCCCTTCTTTTTTTCTGATGGGCCACTCTAAAACTGCAAATTTTTTAGCGGGGCCTTTTATTGTGGCTAGCCTAAGGCACACCTGTGCCATAATCATGCTGTCTAATTAGTATTTGATATGCCACACCTGTGAGGTAGATGGATTATCTCTGCAAAGGAGTAGTGCTCACTAACACAGATGTAGACAGAGTTGTGAACAATATTTGAGAGAAATAAGCCTTTTCTGTACATATAAAAAGTATTAGATCATAGCTCAGTTAAAATAGGGACAAAATTTTTTTTATAATTTTGTTCAGTATAGTTAGTTCAAACCCAGGGCCGTCTTGCTGTGTGAGGCAGCATTGCTCACCCCTGAGCCATCATGCTAACGAGTACAGAAGAGGTAACCTGTGTAATCCACAGCTGATTTACACTTGTATAAAATCAGAGGACTCAGAAATACTTCCAATTTGTAAGAGCTTCTGAGGGTCAAACAACCACCATACCCAACACAAACCAACCACTGTGGCTAATCATTAATTGTTCTTAATCTCACTTCATATTCAAAAACTGTAATCTCAATGTGTAAGAAAAGCAGAAATGAGGGACCCCATGGTGGTGTGGCAGTGCAGCAACTCCTTCATCACAAATGACTTTAGTCATTATGACTGCCTATTACACAAAAAAGCGATTTTTCTTTGCTGAATGTCTATTAGACAATAATTGCATTGAATGTATTATTAGGGTCATTATTTGAAATAATTTGTGTATGAAATTATGTCAAACCTGCCACCTTTAAAATGATCAGATATGCAAATTGCAAGTACGTTTAGAGATTGTCAGTTCTTCAGGCAATCTAGTAGTTCAATAAATCTAATATCAAACCTCTAATATTCTAATGTAAAACCCTATTTGAATTGGACCTCAGGACATCTCATAACTTTTAATGACTGCAGAGATTGAGGGTGATTTTAATGCAATTTGAATTTTCAATAACTGTACCAGTTAGAATTAAATGGACATTTTGTGTTCAATCTGAATACCTTTGTACTAATGCAAGAGAACATGAAACTCTAAATCATAGTGAATTCACTATGACTTGTATATTCAAAGCCTTCAACCATCCCCTCTATCACCTGACTGGATGACGCTTTTCACATCAGACATCACAGATTTGTCTCACAGTAAACTGCAGCCTGTATCTCCTAATTTTTATTGACCTGCTTCCATGCGTTAAAATTCTTGGCGCTGATTTTTTTCTTGTGACTTTATCCTGAGAGACAGAAACGCGGGAACATATTTTGAATTGGGGGTGCTGACAATTTCCAGAGTTAAGTTTCAGCCAAAGTCATTCACCACACCTAACTGCATCCATTACAATTTATTTCACTGTATAGAGATTCAATTCATTATAAATAGCCTATCCTAGACAATAATTAGCCTACCATAGGCTACTGACCCGGAAACACCGGAAAATAGACCGTTATCGCTATTCAACCAAATATAAATTCCTTTCTTACCCATACTGTCAAGATGAAGACAAAATATCTCTTCATTAAAACAAAGGTACTTTGTGGTGTCAAAACAGTACTAAGGCTTCGATGATAAAACTGGAACACATGTACACGCTCCACAAGCAAAAAATCAAGAATAAAGTCCATAATACAGGACAGGACCAACTAGGCACCAGTAAAGCAGGATACGGGCACACGGCTGTGACAATGGCACGGAATAGGCCTACTACAAGTTAAAAACAGAGCCACGAAAAACATCACTGGATTCTATTAAATCCACTGAAAGTGAAGCAAGCCAGCCAGTCCTGACACAAACACTGAAATAGAGAAATGCAGCCTTAAGTTTTCGTAGCACCCATAGACCGTTAATATAAATGGACAGAGCATGAGTGACGTCACCCATTGGTTTGTGGAGATCAGAAATGAGTCG
>NC_048419.1:22621165-22637915 GCF_013103735.1 Etheostoma cragini | reverse complement strand
TTTAAGTTACTTCCGCAGTGGTTGCACTTTTCCGAACCGGATGCTCTGTCCATCAATATATATACGGTCTATGGTAGCACCGCAATAGCAAATGTAAGGTGTACAGATATTGGGCCTTAGCTATGTATCAACAGTTCTTAACAGGGCCTCATCATTTTATAACAATACTGTAGGATAATTAAATATAGGTGCGACTTCTTTGTGGTTTTCCAATTAGAAGGCTTTTCACATGTGAAAAATGATCTCCAATAATTCCTTCAAACTTTCCGTTGAACTGTTACTGAACAGTTGATGCCAAGTTACTTCACCGCGGCAGCATAAAAATTAACCAGCATTCTTACCTTGTACTGGAGTTATAACACGAAAAAAAATCCTCATCTCCAAAACATCTACCAGGAAAAGTGTGAACCCGAGGCTGCAGTACTCAGCTCCCTTTGCGGCTGCCCTGCTGCTGCTACTTGGCTAACAACATTAGCTCCCTCGTCGTCTTTTGCTAGCAGGTCGCTCTGGGACTGTGGAGGTGGAGAGGTGCTGCTAGCTTGGCTAACAACATTAGCTCCCTCGTCGTCTGTTGTTAGCAGGTCGCTCTGGGACTGTGGAGGTGAGGTACTGCTGCTACTTCTTTCAGTTAAAGTTGCTGAGTTTTCTGCCACCAATCTTTTAGGCTTTTTAGCCTGTGGTTGATTTATAAAGAAATCGAAAATGCAATTTTGTGCCATGGCTAGCAAACTTCTGTACTGTTGACCCGCCGGGAAAGTTCCCACAACTCTCTTGACTCATCAGCGTCAGAGGCACGCACTCTTGGCAAAATCGGCACATCAATTTTAATAAATTGTGTTTTTCTCTTACTTACCAAATTGTAAAAGTATTACATTTAATTTCTAATGGAAGGGATTAGGTTTATATTAATAATCATTTTAATAAAAGTAAATGTTTTTTGTTTTGTTTCTTTAATATGGCTGTAGTTGTTTTTCCTTTTGCTAGGGGGTGTTGCAGCACCCTCCGCACCCCTAGTACTCAAGGCCATGCTGAGAGAGATGCTAATTTCAGTGTTATTACCAGCACAGGTGATACTTTTGTTCTTTTGGCGTAGCACCCCCCTGAAATAAATGACCCCAGCCACTTATGGTACGTCACATACTTAATCCAAGAAGCAATTTTTTTAGCAAGAACAGTCTTTAGGCTTTAAAAAAATAGTGAAAAACCTAGAGAGCATTTTTCATTTTCTTAGCGACAAAGTATGAAATACTACCCTTAAACAGTTAAACAAGTTACGGTATGTTTGGTATTTGATGTAGTCCCACGGGAACAGCACATACGTCAGTCCCGAGACTAAAGAAGTGAAAGACCATTATCCATCTGGAGACATCCCTTAGATATTTCTGGTAGACTACATCATTCCTCAAATGAGTGCTGCGGAAGAACACCATGGAAACTCGAAAGTACTGTAGCAAAGTCACTTATTATACAATGGTAAGAACTATTCCTGAGGAGATTAAGGAAAGAAATGACAAGGTACCACAGTGAGAGACAGGATTAAAATAAGGGAGGAACTTGGAAAAATTAGCTATGCTGGCTAGCACTGGATGTGCAAAGCTTATTCAGAATCCCTTTTTCCCCATGTTTCTATGCCATGTTGGGTTGGGTTAAAGTACTTTAATCTGTTTTGTTCTAGGTCCGTTCTGGCCTGGAGTAAATTGGAAAGACAGTAGACAAAAAGTTTTGCTTTGTAGTGAGAGGCTTTCTCCTTTTTTTCCAAGCTGTCTTTTCTGGGTTTTTGCATTTCAGTCTACCCCATCAATTAGTACCTCTGTACATCTTCACTTGCATGGAAGTTACACATTGCAGAGCATGTGGCAACTTCATAGAGATAAGAATGACTGCTGCAAAATTACAGGACAAAGATTCAATGTCGTTTAAAAAAAAACCATCAGTAATTTTACCAATATTATAAAGGTATAGGGCATTTCAAAACAAATTAAATCAGTCAGCAACATAAAAATCACATCTTACAGTGAATATGCAGTGCTCCAGTAGAGATGTGCGGGGATGCCAAACCAGAAACACAATGTAATCTTGGTGCCAAGAATTGGTGCTGCGCATCAAGACTCTGTCAACTAGTGACTGATGACAGTCAGGAGGATTACCCCATTCCAACGACCAGGCTCGACTCCCGTTTTTGTAATTCAATTCTAATTCATTTGTTTTTCACTACTCGGTTTGGATAACATTACTGGGATATCATTTCAAATGACTCTGACAAACAGTATGTGGAAACCTACTGCCATATGCTACAGCCATCTTACTTGCAGCTCGCAAGAAAGATGGTAACAAGAAAAAAAAGTCAGTCCAGAAGTTTCTATGTTTGAAAATGGAAAGCAAGTCCTCCTGAGGTATAGTTGTGCCCAGTCTCGACTCCAGTGTACTGTATAATGACCTTAGATAGGTTAGCCAGTGCAGTCAGCAGCAAGCATGATGAAACCGAAGCAATGCCCTGCTTCCAGCGTACAGTATGATCAATGACAAGAAAGTATCAGTATGTCAGCCAAGGACTGCACAGCATGCCAAAGGAGGACACATGCTCCCAGAGGACCTTGCATAGGGCTGTGCGATTCAATCGAGGCAGAAGAGGTTAACATGCCCCGTTCCACATAAGGAGACAACTTGTGGTGTCATTTGTCAAATTCATGTTCTCCTTCACTTCTCAGACAGTTATCCCCTTTAGTAATCTAACAATCTGGATGTTATAGGGCTATATTTCCATAGTGTGGGTGAGGGTGACATAACCATTTGCGGTGTTGAGACAGTCACAGATATTTAGTATCAAATAAATGCATTTCATTGTTATTGGATAGCAACAATGCAATTATCAGGATTGCATTCTAGCTTTTAAAAAAGAAAATCTGTGTTCTACATAGACTTTATAGCTGTAGCTAATTTCCAAATCTTGTCCATTGTTGGGCTTTCAAATGAATTACACAATCTGAAATGCATCCTCAGTTATAAAGATACAAATAAACTATATGCCATGAATATTCACCACTTTTACGATGGCAGTCAAATTGGAACATCTGATATAAAATGTCTTTTTATTGACATTCTAATTAACTAAAATTAAGTAATGCAATCCTTTTTGGGGTTTTTTATGGATTGACCTGTCCCTACGTTGTGCCTTCTTCAGAAGCAAGAGTTAAAGGAAAGAAGTGCCTCTCATCGCCTTTTTCGAAAGAGGCAATTTGTGCGAAAACATTGATACATAAAATATTGCATCAGAGTTACGACTATGTAGCTTCTCCTTGCTTACCATGACATCTATGAGCCACCAGCTCACATAGGTGTGCATTTTTCTTTCCATGATTAAATATTACTCTTTGACATTTTAACATTGAAAATGTCCCTTATTAGATAATATTATTATATTTATAGAGATAACCTTTAGAAATGATAGTACCTCAGAACCAATTAAGCCTTATTTTATTATGAATTTAACTGTACATCCAGGATGACCAAAAAATTCATCCCATCATTAATAAACACTGGAGGTTCAATGTAGTTATAGGGATCCTACCCTTCTCAAAATAATTTGGACAAGGTCACACAAAACTAACTTTTTGCTCATAGTAAATCTGGAAATTATTCTTGGATAAACAAATGAATTAATGAGCCATAGTTCCAAGGACACACTCTTAATGCCGTCACCAGGAGAGGCCAGAGCAAACCCAGCTAATTGGCACCAGTGTTCAAAGTTGCACAATAAAGGCAAGGCATGGTAACATATGCTGCAGTTAATAGGGTTTAGCATGTGAAATAACAGCAGTGGTGAGCTCATGAGGGGGGCAATTATGACAAAGCTGTGCACTTCCTAGATAACCGTCCGCCTGACTCAATCTGGCTAAGCCCCAAGGGAGGCAGCTCGCAGCAGCTCCAGAGTCTGCAGAAACTAACAAGAGGAGGAGGGTGGAGAGGAGAGAACGCAACCACATAAACAAGCGTCTAACAAGCTCTGCACACACTAATATCGAGCATGTGTAATGTAAAGCCATCTGGATTAGAGAAGACATACACAATGGACACACACACACACACACGCAGAAGAGGGTAACATTTCATTTAAACCCTGAGCCCAGCAAACCCAGATTGTGATAATCCTAATGACATCATCAGCTGTAGTGTTTTTTTCAAACTTGACAAAGTTCCTGTAAAGCTGCAGGAGAAAACAACTGTTCACAGGAATGGTTACTAGTAACTGTAGCCTGGCAACGCTGGACTAATTTACAAATGCGTATTAGTCTGCAACCTCTCAGTTCCTTTACAATTTCCAAGGGCTTTAACAGTATGTTGGGCGATGCTAAGCGCCGGATGGAGCAATGGTGCTGCGGCAAAATAGCTTCGTTTTGGTGGAACATGTGTACGTTCCAAGGTTGTTTTATACGTCAACAGAAAACTCAGATAGGACAGATAGTCTAGCTAGCTGTCTGGATTTACCCTGCAGAGATCTGAGGACCAGTTAACCATAGTCCTCAGAAATCAACCAGAGTTTAAAATTCCATCACAAACCAAACGGAAAATCATGTGCATCCGGCTGAAATGAGGGACATCCGGCAGAATTTCGGGCGGCACCTGAACAAACCCGTAAATGAAACATGGTTGATATAGACTAACATTTGGATGATAACACCCAGGTTATCCAAAGTTTTTTGAAAGAGAAAACAAAGATAATAAAGTACAATTATTACTCAAACTGTCCTCTGTAAGCATTGTCACAGTTTATAAAATGAAAGTTATTCTTATTTGTAAACATAAATGTCCATGTTTCTATATATATAAATATATATTTCATTATTAATACAAATATGACACTATTCCTGAATTTGATACAGGTCATGTAAACAGCATAATCCGGACAGCTATTTAGAATAAGCCGTTTTTTAACAAATATAGCAAGTTAAGATTAAGACATGTGGAAAATGATTTGTGTTTTAGAAGTGTTCTTTGGTCATGTATACACGCATTCAGACTATGCATCTCAATCATGGTTTTTACTGGTCTGCTCTGTGCCAGGGCTGTAGTCAGCCTAGTCGAGTCCAAGACAAGTCCAAGTCCAGGACTAGTCAAGACCGAGTCCAAAGAGGTCCAAGTCTAAGTCAAGAAAGAGTCCCAGTGAGAGAAGTCTGAGTCCAAATACTAACCAGTCCAAGACGACTCAGAGACAACAGAAAAGCATCCCAAGTACAACAGCCCTGCTCTGTGCGTTGCTATGGTTGCTATACACAAACCAACAGGCAACAGTTTGGAAAAGCTGCAGACCTGATGCAGAAGGACAAACCAATCAAATAAACTTTATTTCAAATCAACTTTATTTATAGTATGAAATCACAACAAGAGTCATTTTAAGACACATTACAAATGGAGTAGGTCTAGACCACACGCTATAATTTACAAAGACACAACAATTCCAGTAAGTCCCCCAAAATAGCTACGCCGACCTTTTCAAGAAGCTGGTTATAAGAATGGAAGAGGGACACTGTATTCACACTGTCAAACGAGACCACCACCGCTGGAAAACTTTGAAAAAAATCGTATTTTGCACAGCTACATGTAAGCGAAAATATTAGTGGAATATTCACTTTCATTAGCCAAACTTAGTCAGAATATTGTCTTTTTTAGAATAAGGGAAAAAACTGGAATATTATGTGCAAGCAAACGTCAGGCACTGGCAAGATTTGTAATTCTTGCTTTTGTTGAAGACCTGAGTTGATTGACAGATAACACAGATGTTTGTGAAGTTAAGTGCAGACACACCTCAGAATGTATTTGTCACCAACGATGGAAGCGAAACATTAGGTGATAAACGTGAGATTCTTATTTGAAATACTTAAAATACAAAACCTTAATTAAAAATTAGAACTGAGCAAGAAGTGTCAAAATGACTCCAAAGCTAGCTCCAGCTGTGACTCATGAACATCCCATTGCAAGATCCTCACAACAGGGTTTTCACACTAAATATCTTCAATATAGCTACTACTATTTTTGCCAAAACAGGTTTGTAGTGGTTAATGGATTTGAATACACAGATTTGCAACTCATGTAAAACTGCATTAGGGCTGACTTATTGTTCTCAGTGTAAAGGTAGAGCTTCAAAGATGTACTGTAACTCCATTTGAAAAAACGTAATGCCACATTCCACAATGATGCTGACCACTTTACAACTTGTTATGTTTGATTTTTTTAGTGACCTTGCAGACTACATGGGAACTTTATCTCTCCAACTCCAATCAAAGAAAAATGTAAACGTCTATCCAAGGCCATTATAACTTGCTAGAGGGTTAAAATAAGATGCAGGCTCATGGAAATATAGTAAAACTGATTTATATACAAATATGCACCATGCCAATTTTGACACAGGACTCCTCTGGTCGGGTACAATCGCATGGTCAACCTTAAGGACTTTGTCATTTACACTGATATTTTGTTTCAAATGGTAAACAGTGTCAAATTAATGGGCTATATACCAAATTACCAAAACCTATTTAAATCTATAATCTGAGGTCTGCGACACTACTCCAGCCTAACTGTTCTGACCCCAGAGGACAACTGTAACAGATGAATTTGCAAGGACTCTGATTGTCTACTTGTGTAATCCATAATGTATAATGGTCACATAGCCTCATGTGTAGCCACTTCCTCTCCAAAGTTCATGGGCCGCTTGCAAAGATACTGATATGCAAATCAGCATTTGATGTCCTTTTGTAACTTCTACTACCTTTTTTGAGCCACCAATATGTACTTTTGTGGGAAGAGGTGAACCAGCACCGAGAGCATGCTAATGGAAATAGTGGCCTGGTAGCTTTTTATCTCTTTTCTCAATCATTCTCTATGCCCACTCTAAATGCAGCAAGTAATACATTCAACCTGCTTCGCCCCTGGCACACCTCATTTACTATCATTTTGATCACAAAGTCAGCTCAGGCGATACATGTGGAAAACAGGGCACATTTGCTGGAGCCCCCTCCAAAGGCAACAGCCAGCTTCTCAAAAGTACAGCCGCCAACTGTCAGGCTCCCATGTCCGTGTCACAATTTTTCCACAACCATTATATGTGTGAAAAGATGGAATTATTTCCATAGTTTCAGCGGGCCCTTTCCTATGAAATAAATAGTTTTTTTTGTGGTAGTAGTATTAATTTTAACTCACAAAGATTGTGTCCTGTGTGTTTTAATCAGTACGTAAACATACAATGATTCACAACAGTTTGCGGTTTCAGGAAGAATTAGATGCTGGGACTATTTTTTTTGAAGAGTAACAGTTTATCTACTCGCCTAGCACTGACATGTCTCCGGTCATAGAGTGGGTTGCCAGATATGGTTGGTGAGCAGAGGTGTAGGTGTCTGTCTCTAAACAAGCACACTGGTGTCAAACTTTGCAACCTGAGTGTAAAGACGAGACTTGGTGATGCTCTGAATCGTCACTGCGACTGTTTGTTGTCTGCTTAAGTGTGTGAGTATATGTCCAATTGTCCTTCGAATATCTTGAAATCTTTTGATCCGATCTACTTCACACTTGGCAGGTGGTCATGGTGTAGTGCTGGGTATCCAAGGAACTTGGCGTTTTGAATTTGGGGCAGTTTGGACAGCTTTTAATATATCAGCCTCTGAACACCCACTCAGGTAATTTCAATTATTATGGCTCATTGGATCGCTGCGTAGGTCTAAGGTTGGCCGGAGCTTTGATGGAAATTTATTAGGTCACAAATCTTTTCCAATAAGAATGACAAAGTTGTCCTAACACGTCTAACAGAGTTAACAAGAGACTCAGGTAGATGTCAATAAATACAGTCACACCCACACAGTCTTGGGAAGAGGTCAAATCAGTCAAAATAACTGAAAACATCTGTGTGGGTGTCCATGGCCTTAAGACAAACTGAATTAAACTAGAAAGCGCAAATTTGAAAATAATAAAAAAATAAAAACAACACGAAGAAACATCTATTACTACCTGGAGATGTGATGTCTACACTGGAAGAAAATAGGCGACACACCAAATCTGTAGATGTATTTCAAAAGTAAATTTAAAAAATCACAAGGCCCATTGGTGGACGAGGCCCCAGATAATTGCTTACCTATTCCATTCCATGGTTATTATCAGAACAATGTATTTCAATTTACTTAATGTCTGTGCAAGAGAGAGCTTTCAACTCTAATTTAATGCTTGATAGTTTCATGACTAATAATGCCTCATATTTCAATTATGATATTTTGTCAAGTTAAATTTGTTTTTCCAATATAACAAGTAACATTTCTTCTTTCAGGAAAATGTAGTAGAACCATGTTTTCCTCTGGAATAGAAGTACACAGTGAGTTTCATATTCAGTGATATGAGGGCGTTCTGTAAGTTATTTGGGGGTATAATGGTTCTGGAGAGAGCAGCATTACAGGAGGCCAACGGGCACTGGGAATAATTAATTCTGCATTGTTTGTGATCAAACTGGAGCATAAAAATATAGAAATGATCATTGACTGGAAAATAACGCATGCTGTTTTAGTTCAGTATACGGGTAAAACTGCAGTCTTAAACATTTTTTGTGTCTCAATCATGATCTCAAAAAGGATAAAGATTAGATGAGATTTTCTCCACTGAAAGAAACATCACTGTCAGTCTAATTTAAGCAAACATCTTTTTTTTGCCCGCCGCTCTGTGTGCACGGACAACGCTGAGGACTAAAGGGCAAAATCAAAAAACAAGCACACCAAAGTTCCCAGTAAGGCAATAAATAGGAATAAAGTTGTCAGGGGAATGAATAAAAAAAGATCATGGGTTTCAAAACATCAGACACTTTCAATGCAGCCCTACTCGCACGCGTCAATAAAATAACATTAAAATCTACGATTTAACACAAGCGTTTTGTTGACTAAAGATGATGAAAATCCAATTCAGAGCATTAGCGTTCAACATCCTGGAGGGATCCCACTCTGCAGATAAAGGCTTGGCCTTATTGATAAATCCTTCAGATTCCATGCTGCATTCATGTGGTTTTGGAATTATCAAAGAAAGATTTCTTGACTGGAAACATTCCCGTAACCGCCCCATCTTGTTGGAACAATAACTCCAAAAGTCAACAAAAACCTTGGTACAAAACTTATTAAGTTGATGTCATATTATGCAGAAATATGCAGGGGTGGAAGAAGTATTTAGATCCTTAACTTAAGTATAAGTGCTAATACCACACTCTAAAAATACTCTGTTAGAGACACACTGTTAGAAGTAAAAGTCCTCCATTGAACATGCTACTTAAGCAAAACTATTTAGTATCAGTAAAATTAAGTATCATTGGCACAATGTACTTACAGTGTTAAAGGTAAATGTATTCAATGCAGAAAAACAGCTCAAAACTAAGTGTTTGATGCTTTTGAAGTTTCAGCTGGACATGTAGGCCGTTATATTGTTGGGTAGTTTCATTTATAATAAAACATCTTTTATAAACATTATACGTTTTGTGTGCAGAAATCTCAATTTGTAGGGTAACTAGTAACTAAAGCTGTCAGAATAATGTAGAAGTACAATATTTCTTTCTTAAATGTAGCGGAGTAGAAGCAGAAAGTGCCATGAAAAGAAAAGACCCAAGAAAAGTACCTCACAAATTTTGTTTAAGTATAGTACTGTAGTAAAAGTACTTAAAAGTTACATTCCACCATTGGAAACATGACGGATGAAAAATAATGTTGGGTTAATGGTAAGAAACTTTTGAATAAGTTATGTATTGCATATGATTTTTTTCTTAATGTAATGTGTAATGTATGTTGTAGCCGTCAGTTGATGTCCACGGAGAGTCATCGAAATTAGTTCGAAAGGTATTCATTTGCATAAACCATGATATCAAGCGTGCAGTTTAAGGACTCTGAGCAATGACACACAACACTTCTAGTCTGTAGCGTCCATGTTGTTTCCACATCACGACTTCAAGTTCAAGAACACACAAAGTCAAAAGAAATGACTTCCAAACTCAGGATATGGGATAATCAGAGGAGCCCATGAATGCACCACCAACACACTTCTGTTGTAACTTTTCCTTTTAATCTGTGCAGAGTTACACTTGAACGTTATAGAAAGTGCAATGTGAAGGAACAAACACCAATGCTTCTTTTTTTTAACAGTGTTGTGTTTACAACAAAATCAAATAAGCCCTGTTTTGCACACAACTACAAAGTACCTGAGGCAAATCAATAAGAAAGCTGAGAGATTTCATTAAGGGAAGAGCCCTTGTGGTGACTCACTAGGAGAGCCAAACTGATCCAACAACCTGTCAAGGCTTTGTAGTCGATTACAGCGGGGATTCCAGAACATTATTATGGGTTCAGGGGTCAAATTGTACACCCTGATCCCATCTGTGGGGACTTGCTTTAATTTGAAAGCACTTTTGAGCTGATTGCGTTCCTCCTCATTTCTTTTGCACACCACACAACTCGGAGGATCATGATCTATACAAAGCACAGAGTAATGTCTTTTAACACCCAGAGCTATTTGTCAAATAGGTTTACAAGGTATAAATGGACTATGGTTAACTGCTCCTCAGATCTCTGCAGGGTAAATCCAGACAGCTAAGTAGACTATCTGTCCAATTGGAGTTTTATGTTACACGACTAAAACAACTTCTGAACGTACACAAGTTCCTTTCCGAGGCTAATTTGAAGAGGCGCCGTGGCTTTGCTCAGCGCTTGGCACCGCCCGTGACGATTGTGATTGGTTTAAAGAAATGTCAATAAACCAGAGGGCTATTGTAAAAAAAACACAATAACGGATTAACTTGGGATATTTCAGTTATCCTGAATAAAACCTTGACTTGGTTGTTGCAGAAAAGCAGAGGCACCTAAATTATTATGGGGATTTATTCTGTGCAGCTAGCCTGCTCCCGACTAGGCTAACGGCCAGGATTTATTAATCCGGACTCCTTTTCTTCACTCATTAGTGGTTTTTACCTTAATTTTATTAGCCTCCATTAAAATACAACCAGTACATGTTGCTGTTCAGTTAAGCACTGTTATTTTTAAAGTTGTGACTATTATTTTCAAATGGGGTCATTTATGAAGGACAATACACATAGTGCTATACACGTGTTAATGGTTCAATGGCAGACTGGTCAAGGAAAAATACACTTTTAATTGTTTTAGTTGATATATTTCTTTTAATATTCTTTAACAAAGGATCATCTGTGTTCTTTTTCCATGTGCATTTCATTTGGCATTCTTAGCACACAATGTGAGTTCTCTCCAGTGAACTGGGTCTATAAAATGGGAGGATTGAACAATTATTATAGATTTTTTATAAATGCACAATCCTCCCTAATTATAGTCTTAGTTCACTGGACCAGTATCTAGATAGTTGAGGCTACAGTACATACATGTAACAACAGGACATCTTAAGTGTTTTTGACCTCATATTTTGTGGTGGGGGAAGAATAATTGATGAATACTCTTTTCATTATAGCAGAGGTTTTATTTTGTCTTTTTTTTTTTTTACAAATATTGCGTTTCACTTTGTCATGATTCCACAAGAAGCTGCAGCTCACTCTGTAAAGTATACGCAATGCGTATTCTCCATTTTAGCATCAGTAAATTTGTGACAGACCTTGCACTCTGTTAAAGGAAACCGTTAATGGCCATCTGTCCGAATGACTAAATTATGGCTCAACCTTAACGCACTAAGCCAGGATGCAAAGACTGGACAAGGCAAAGCCTCGCTTTACCGGTTATCCTGGATTTATAAATTTACGGATATAAATACATTTGTGCTATACCCCCTGAGCATGTTTTTCTCCCATCCCAGAATGCTGTGTTGACCAGCCAGATCCTCCTCCGCAGCTCTGTGGAGCAGGGTTTGGCAATAGGAGAAAAATGCGCCTTGCCTGTGAAGTAGACCAGAGCAGGTAGCAACAAGCTGCGGTAAAGTTAGACAGTTTCCAGACGATTCCAGCAGCCTTCATGCTGAACAGGAAGTCAAAGAAACACTTACATCCTGTTAGGGCCGATTCTGATTTTAAAAAATGTTATCAGACACATACTGTATATCAGCTTATACACAGTGTCCATTTGTTTTTATTAGGATACAATAGCAGTTAAAATGCTAAACATGTGATCTGTTGCTGATGTCAATAAACAACAGACTGTATGTGATTGTGATCTGAACAGATTAAGCCTCCGATTTGTTAACGTCACCATCAGCCACACAAAACATGTTCTGTACAGAATAAGCCTTTAAATCATACAAATGGCAATTCAATTTCCTCTGATTCAAAAACAATAAAAAGACTAAATAAAACGTCATCATTTTGAGTCATTCTGAACCAATCAGCTGTTAAATCAGCTGAGAGGCCGGCATTTCCCCGCCTGGGTGTGGCAGTCTGTGACTGCGCTGCCTGCGTCTCAAACCTGCCTTGATCTCGTAAGATTATCGTTACCCATTTGTTTGTCCGTGTGTTTATGATATCAGAGCAAGTTGGGATACAGTTGGAAACTAATCGAACCAGCATGCAACGGATGTCGATCGCCGGTGATTGATTCTGCTCTTCTCAATCAAGCCTAATGTGAGACTACTCTCCCTAAGCAGAAAAATGCCAGTACTGGACTCCACGAATATCTTTCAGCAGTGGGTCTACCGGATATTTCTAAATTACATAAATCTGGAGAAAGCTAGACAAAGTTTGCACTCATTTACACAATAACTAAAACTATGAGGGGCTTAATTCCTATCAAATACCCCTCAAATGCCTTAACAAAACACATACTAATTATGTACAGTACACACAGAAAACCCCCATGGTTTGGTTCTGTCTGATGATGTCAGTGATGGCATCATCATTACCATAAATACGCCATGCTACTGGGCTCCTGCGCAAACATTTCTGCTAAATGGACCAAACAAAAGGACAAAGGTGAGTATGAAGAAAAAACTATTAATTAAATAAATACTATGTAAAAAGAGCAATGTGTAAAATAAGTATTGACAATAATGCACATAAGCACAAGGGGCATGTGGTGAGTGCATCACCCACTTCGTCACATCCACCATGACATTTCAGCATTTTGCATGAATTAGCTGAAATCAGCACTTGTTCAGCGCTGTATTCTAACAACTGCTACAAATACTTAGGTAAAATGACTAGTTTGTTAAAAGTACACAATGTACACATGTTTTATTCTTACTGTATGATATGTTGTATAATATGTGTTGTATTCTTGGTTTCTGATGTGAAGCACTTTGGATACCTGCTGGTTACTGTAAACTGCTAAACAAATAAATAATTTTTCCCCAGTAACGAGAGAAAATGTAATTTATTACCTTCGCCTGTTATGTTTCACTCATAACAAATTATGTGTAATTAACATTTTCAATGAATTTGCAAAGCACACTAATCAATGTACACTCAAAAGTGCTTTAAAACACATGATTAAAGACATTATGTAAGGAATGAAATCAAGTATGAGGAGCTAAAGTTGTAGTGTTTAGGTTTCTTAATAACTATGGCTCCAGTATCTGTTCACGGTTTAAGGAAACCAAACACAGAAGTTGAGCATGAAGATATTTCCAGTGCAGCTGCAGGTTGATTGTGACAAACATCAAAGGCAGAGGTCATACCAAAGTGTCAGGCCCCAGTATCAAACAGTTATAACTTCTTTTTAGATTAAAAATGTTGCACTTACATGATCTGAGGGTGGATTTCTCTTTAGGTTCTTTAGTTCAGTTGGCAGCAAGTGTGTCATCTCCTGTTAGAGTTCCGAGGAAAGCAAAAAACAGAAAGAGGCAGGAAACCACTCCATGGCACTATTTCACCCGTACTTTGTTCCTTTTTTGGTTTTGACAGAAAAAGCTTACAAATGTTTCAATTGTACATCTTGGGTAGAGCCACCTTCTCTTTAAAATCATTTAACATACTAATTGTGAGGTAACACAAATGACACCTGGATATTTGTCTGTGGCATTTGTTATTTACGCTAAAAGTCTCCTTTATGGTGTGTTTCCATTGTCAGCGTCATTTCCCCGCATTGAGTCGCCCACTCCTCATTTGCATAGTTGAATTCAGCCAACTTTATGCAAACAATGTGTGGCTGACTCGGCTCGTCGCCTTTCAACAGCTGGCGAAAATCAGATTTATCTGAATTTTAATTTGACCTGTTGATCTGAATTGAAGACAGTATAAGCAACTGCTTAGCCTTCTGGCTTAAAATGTTTTCGGAAACACATTTTGGTGAACCATTTTCAGAAAGTATGATATTGTATTCCAACCGAGCCTTACCATCATGGTCGGTTTTGATATTCGGAGCAGCCAGCCCCACGTGACTTGTTCGTCCAATCAGCTGCAGCCATTGCAGCTGTGGGAGGGTGTACACTGTTTTCTTTGCTTGTCAATGGGCAGATGTACTAACTGACAAGCGGCACAGGGACAGACAGTTAGGTTTAGGAAAAGATCGGGAATGGGGTTATGAAATGTACAATTCAGTGACACAGAGGACACAATCCACAGTCTCCTGGCTGAAAGTCCTGTGTTGTTTGACCCACCACCCCAACCAACCTCCTAATGCAGCATTTTGGTCTATACTTCTCGCTACGGTCGTCACTTTTAATACTATGTCATCTTAAAGCACTATGGTTGCGCTGCTGCTCTGCCCATTGCATTCCATATATACAATGAAGGGTGCTTTTTGTGTCGTATCTGATGCTGAGAGCCACTGTTGGGCCTGCTGCTGGTAGCTGTCTCTGCTCTGCCCCTCCCCTGTCTGTCCTTAATTGCAGGAGTAAAGCCTGGTGTGCAGGAGTCAGGGTTCCAGCTTCTGCTCATCACTAATAACCTGCTTCAAATAGCCGGTCAACCTACCAATCTTTTTCAGATCATAGTCAAGGCGACCGCGTTAGTCTCGCTGCTGACTCTACCTGTTTGTACTAGTTTTTTGTGATTTTGGCTTGCTCTGGTCATTCTTTCTGCCACGGGTCTGTGAACCTGACTCCTGCTCACCAAACTGGATCTCTGGATTTCTTGACACGGACCCTCGGAAACACAGTACCACGCACACTCTGTACCCCGGATTGCTATAGGATTTGGACTTGGCGTTTCCCTGTTGCATTCCCTACTTGGAATTGGAATAACATTGGAATACACCTGTTAAACTGTCAATGTCTCTGCATTGTCTGCATTTGGGTTCAACATAGTTTCACACTTAACAGCCACTGGCCAAGCATCCGTATTTTGTGAGTTTGGAGTGAGAACGGGTTGGCGGTATCGACGTGTACTGTGGAATCATCTACCGCCAACATTAAACATATAATGTGTGCGTCTCATTTTCTAGAAAAAACAGAAGGCAGAGCAATGCTTGAGCTGATTCTGATACATGAGAAGATATTGGCTGCCTGATATATTCTTAACCTAACCCAGTCTTGATGTATCATGTCATGTCATTATTAAGAAACTCACTTTTTCTTTTCAGGAAATAACAGTCACATCTGAGGATTTGCATGCTTGGACCCAAAAGTGCCGAGGGGAGGCGAGGAGGCATTAAGCCAGTTTAGGTTTAATGAAATAAAAAAAGGCTTACACCAAAAATGTGTCCTGAGGCAGGCAGGTAAATCCAAAAACAAGATCAATGGATGATTCAAACAAATTTCAAAGCACACTGGGAAACTCAAAACCACCTGGAACCAATGAGACACAGAGAAAAGCAGGGAATGCATTGAAAGCACAGGGACTAAATACACCAGATAAGGAGGTTACTAATGAGGGACAGGTCACCTGAGGGCGGAGGAACAGGTGGAACACATCAGGCCAATCACAGAGACGGGAAAAAACAAGGCAGGAACTGAAACAGGAAAAACAGACTCCACAAAGTAAAACAGGAAACTGAATCATAAACATTCACACAGAAAATATGAACATGGGTAACATAACACACAAAAAAACATAAAACAAATTAACATAAAACCAAGAAAAAACACACAAAGGAATGAATAAACACAATGGCCCTCATTTATGAAATGTGCGTACAACCTAAAATAGGTGTAGAACTGGCGTACGCCGATTCCTATGCAAAGCAAGGCATTTATCAATTTGAACGTTAGATTAGGCTGCGAATAAATCTCACGTCTGGTCTGCACTCGTGTACATGAGTTTTTGAGTCAGTGTGGGTTTGCGGTGCAGCATGTGACAGGAGAAGGACAAGTCATCAGTTGATCACTTATTGATATTGGAAGATCTCGCTCTATTAGAAGACCTCTATGAGCCGAGCAAGTGCACACGTAGCCTACACACAGGGGCCATGGTGGAGGGAGGGAGGGAGGGGGCTCTACTATACCCGCCAGAAAAAGTCTGCAACATTGTTTTAGCCTGTGGGGTTCTGCCCAACATTGCGCAGGAAAACAGGGCGCCATAAATGTAGGCCTAGTGACGGAGCCAGCTGACCCGATGCCCAGAGAGCAGTTTCCAGCACAACGCCAACTGGGGCTACACAAAGGAGCCAGGACATTACTCCTTACTTTTAAAAGGTAGAGTGTCATGTTTGGAAATTAAATTCAATACAGAAAACATGACGATGCACAACATTTGTATTTATTCCTATTCTTATATAGGTGTTTTTTTGTCTTTTAAGGTGTCGTAGTGAATGATTTCTTTCTGCCATTGACTGACATATTTCAGCTTGTTTTTCCAGCCCCTCTGCTGTCAGGAGACAGGGTTGGCGTGGTGGTCTATCATGGGGGGAGGGGGGGGGGG
>NC_048419.1:22610808-22621068 GCF_013103735.1 Etheostoma cragini | reverse complement strand
GGGGGGGGGGCGGAGGACACGCTCTCCCTCACAACTTACGGTCTGCCCGGCCGTACACTGTGAGTCAGCTTTTCTGACTCATGAAAAGAACACAAGTAAAACAAAAGAGACTGCATAAACTCATCTACTACGTATTTATTTAAATTTAGGTTTGCCTACATCAAGGCCTAAGACATTTCAATATAAGCCTATATATTACTATTAGGAGTACAGCATGCATATGTCAAGGATGTCTACATTAAATAAACATCAGCTGGAGTCCGATTTACTACAGCAACATTGTCGACCACATCAGTGATCTCTTTCCATTCCGCATTCTTTCTACAGCCTTCAATAGCAGTTCTTAGGCTGCCAAATAGTACACACATTACTGCAAATGAACCTGAGATGTCAGGGTTTCAATTTCCACCTCTAAAAAGTGCCACTTCTCGTGATATTAAAATTACGATCGTTTTCAGCCGCTGCATTTATCAATGTACGGTCATTCTCACGCTCTGTGTGATACGAATGTTTCATGAATCACAGGAAGCATGTCATAAGATGATTTCTGTGCTCAAATTTGAGCTGGTTTCTACGCTACGTTGATAAATGAGGGCCATGAAAACAGGAAAAACTATAACTAAAAAACACAATTGTCAATAACAGTATCATTATAAAACTACAATTACAATACAGTCTTGAGATGTTCTTTTATTTGCTCATTGTGTGTCCGGGCGGCAGATGGCACGGTGAGCCAAAACAGAATAATTCTCCTCATAGTTACTGACCCATGTTTTAATTCGGATTGGAGCAGTATTTGATGTTACAAAAACAAAAAGAGCTGGAATGGGCTTACAATAATTGGTAAATGCTATCAACTTGCTACCACACAGGTGGTGATCAGCATGGAGCAAGTTACCAAAATGACAGTGCAGACGTTTTCTGTGACAACAGGAACCTAACTGTGTCTTTGACAGCTCTAACAGACTAACAGACTATTTTTGAAACTTTCCAGGTGCTCCAGTTTTGCTTCATTTTCATCCCAAACTTCTATTTTCTGCATTTCACACTTAAGGTTGTGCGCAGAAATGCTCTTATATAAATCCAGAAATCAATTGTTTCTGCCACTTAAAACAGGTAGAGGTAAGGCCTCTTAAGGTAAAGGCCAATAATGTTTTATTAAAATCAATAAAGGAAAAAAAAACAACTCAACCTACCTGTTCCAAGCTATTACAAAGGTGATACAAATACAACTAAATGTTGAATAAATAAGACCTGAAATAGCTGGGTTGGAAATAGACACATTCTTGCTTTTTCACCTCAGCTGGGGACATATCCCATCTGTTTCTCAACACAACACCTTCCTGGCTAATTAGTGAATGATTGACTGAATAATTTGGAAAAGGTGCAAATTTAGAGCTTCTATCCATTCAGAGTTTAGCGTATCTGTAGTTGTTTAAAAAAGAAATCCTTCTTTTAAAAGTAGATTTTGAAAGCAATTTTTCAAAGGCATGTACCGCCAAACCTTTCTGGCAATTTGCGGAGAATAGTGCCCTTTTTACCCTGTTCCCAAGCGTACATACATGCAATTACTTGAAATACTGCAAAATATCCATGAAAAGCGCGTGCGTGCGCACACACACACACACTCACACACACACACACACACACCACCGTGGATGAAACAAAGCCAAAGGATAAATTGCACAAGAAAGCCCACTGTGCCTTAAGGGGTTCAACTCACATTTGTTTGACTGGTATGAATATTTATCATGTGCAGAATACAGGAGTTATGTATATTTGCTTTTACATAATATTCCCCCAAATCTGAATTTAATTTAAATAAAAAACATCAGGAAACGTATATGGCCCTAAATTACATTAATAATGCAACATAAAACCACTTTAAGGAACACAGTATTGTATGAAAAGACTTCATTACCAGTGAAGATATATTTTCACTCATATAGGCCCACTGGCATCCTCCCAGATAATGGTGACGGAGGAGAGTGGTGCTCGGAACCTCTCACTACTCCTGGCTCTTTTCAGGGGGAGGTGACTATTGCTTGGCATGTCAGCATGCAATCCTGCCAAGCTCTTGACAGACCAAAGGTATGGACCGTCCACAAACAGAATGGTTAAATCCGGTCCGCATCAAAGGCCTGAATAGGAAATCACAATCAAGTGGAGAGAATGTCAATGAACTGCACAATCTACAACGATTGGAGAACAGCGCATTAGAAGGTTCTGAAAAAGCAAGGCAGTAGTTTATGTTACTTTTAATTTGTCACAACAACAAAAAAAAGATTTGTTTCTGATCTCATCAGGTATTGCAGTTTCTTGAATCTTTTCATCCATTTCATTTCCTTTGCCATTATTATACTGTGTGCGCTGTGTGGTTGTGTCAGTACTCTTTCTTCCAAAGACAGTCCGTGATATCCAAACAACCTGATTGAAGCAGCAAATCTCATGAGCCCAAGGTTCAGATTTCTCAGGACTTCTCCTCTGGACATTGCAACCAACAGTAATTCAAGCACGGGACATTCACCCAGGAGACCAGGGTTTGTCTCCCACATGGCCCTTTTCTTAAAGTCGCTTTCTTCTTTATCCATCCCATTATTCCCACAGGACGTAAGCCCACCCACGAGTTCATTAACATAATAGTGTCAAAGGGACGCCAATAGTCCCGACCAAGAGCGTTTAGATAAGACGCTAAAGGAGCCTTTTAGCGTCAATAATACTGACAAAGGGAACTGACCAAGCGTCTGTATTTTACAAGATGGGAATGAGAATCACTTGGTCCAGCACATTAATGAGGGGGTGAATATACCAGCTGATCCAGCCAGCTTCCAGGTCTTCACCATGGCCGCATACACCATTGAGGTCACCCACTTCCAGACTTATGTATTTTTGTCCAAATAGAATATAATGAATATTATATTTTCCTAATGAATCTATAGTCTCGGTCGCTCGTTTTAAGTCTTCTTCAATGCAGAATGATATTCATTTGGTAAATCATGGTCCTATTTAAAATAAAATATAGGATAGAGGCGTGGCTGTTATGACTCAGGGACTTTAAGGACCCAAAAGCAGAGAACAGGCAGGCGTAGGTTGAGGATTTATTAACAAAAACACAAAGTTCATACCAAACACAAGCAGCCCTGAAGGCAACAGGCGGAACATAGTCCAGAATGTAGAACAGTCCAAAAGAGCAGAATAACAAACAGGAACAAAGAGACCACGAGGTACGCCACACAAGAACACAAAAAAACACAACATGCAGCAATAGATGAGAATAATCTGACACAAGACAAGGGAAACACAAAGACTAAATACACCAGGTAACACGCAAAAACAGGACAGGTGACACTAGGGCTGGGGAACAGGTGGAACACAGACAAGGGCGGGAACACTAAAATACAAGAAGTAAAACAAGACAAAACAGAAAACAGACTAACAAAATAAAACAGGAAACAGAAACATACACCCTCATCGGAACCGTACACAATCAAGACAGGAAAACCGAAACATACACAATCATCACAGTGACAATGTGTATCAAGGGTACTGTGGACATTTAAATAGCAGTGAACGTGTTTTTGGGTGTTGTCCGTGTTTTGGTCTTAGAACTTTGACCCTTTCACTTTGTTTTCACCTCAAAGTTAATTGATTAAATTAAAATGTCTTGTTCAGCATTAGGTTGTCCTAAAAGCTAATCTAAGGATTTGGTTCTACACTTAGTTTCGAACCTTTTTCACTAGCTATAAAAATCCTCCCAATTAATATCACAGGTAATGTGAATTGCGGATGCCCTGGCACTAGTGGTAGCTTATAACTCCTCCTTTTTCCCCAAATATGGCTCCACAAAACCAAGATGGCGTCGGCAAAAATGCACAACTAAGATTCAAAACGTTAGTCCAAAAACTAATGGGTGACTTTATAGTGGCTGCTTCCATTTCTTTTGAGGATCAACGTCATTACTTGTGTGTGAGTGAGTGGTGAAGTCGTTTTTCGTCGTTATTATAAAACCTTCGGCCTACTCAACATGCTGGTCTTTGATAAGGTCAACAAATCCATCAAATCCATGCAAAGCGTGATACAGGTAACTAGAGAATGTTAGAAGTGGAATGCGTGTAGTTCAATGCCATTCATCTCCAGACATCGCCTGACAAATATCTCCTGTGCGGTCGCGCTAATGTAAAACAGTCAACAATCCATCATGAGGCTGGCTATTAGTTTCCCTTTCACCCCTATATATTTATTTTCTCGTTGCAAAATGATCCTAGAGGAGGCCGGTAACATTTCCATATAAATATCAATTGACCCAGTGTTTACCTTCTTCGCTGAGACGTGAAAATGAGAAGACTCCGTCAATCGAAGCTGAGCTTTGTGAAGGGAAGATGTACAGCACAAGCTGAGGAGACAAAGAAAAAGAGAGAAGGCGATAGAAATGAAAGAGGAAGAGCAGGTACTGTCCTACGTGCCCAGGATAGGATTAACATTATCTACCTATCCTGTTCAACACACCAAAAACTGATCTGATCCTATTCAAATTGTGTAATCATAACATATACTATATAGTATTGTATGAATACAGTATTGTATAACACACATTTTTGCTATGTGTATGCACTGTTTTAGACAATCCTGTAATTCAAATTCAAAATGATGCAAACTTAAACACAAAGATTAAATAAAAAAGGGGTATTACATTTTACTTCATTATTCTTAAAGGTCCCATGGCATGAAAATGTCACTTTTTGAAGTTTTTTTAACATTATGTATGCGTTCCCCCAGCCTGCCTATTGTCCCCCTGTGGCTAGAAATGGTGATGGGTGTAAATTGAGCCCTGGGTATACTTTTCTGCCTTTGAGAAAATTAAAGCTCAGATGGACCAATTTGGAATATTGTCCCTTATGCTTTTATAAGTGGCAAGCAGGGTGGGAAATTAACTTTTTGCCCACCCGCCACAGTGGCTGGTGGATGCCCAATCTTACCAGCGACTTACATTTTTTACCAGCCACTTTTTCTGGAATTCAAATTGATAAAAGAAAGTTCACTGTCATATTTAGAATTGCTTCAATACAATATTTTTTGGAAATATTAATACATATTTTAGCTCCAAGGTTTTAAAGCAGTACCAGCAATGGATACATTGTACTTAGATGTAAAGAGATGGGGACGGTTACATTTACCATCTTCAGAGTTGATGATGATCTACAGCCACCATGGGTACCAAACACTTTCACTCCGGATTTCAACAGGAGGAACAGATTTCTCAAGTCCAAAACAGCATTATTATGGCATACTTAATAAAAGATACACAGGTGTGGATGAAAAACACATTCTTCATTGTACAAAGATAATCATCCTGGCATCCTTAAATGATCTGAAATGTCAACCTCATGGTGCCGCTAGAGGGAATATCAGGTGATCACGAAAGTCAGTAGGATTTGTCTGCTGGGTACAATACCTGTGTGTACACACTCTGCTCAACAAAAAACAGCAGTCAGAGAGCGAAAAGAACAGAAAGAATGTAAAGTTGAAGACACAAGAGGATATGAGAGAGTATCTCAAGACAAATGTTCCCAGAGTCATACATTCAGTCACTTAAATGGTGGAAACTACGAAGCATATTTTAAGGAGCACTGAGATCTAATGAGAACATAAATCAGTTTCAACAAATGAGAAAATGTCCAAGTTTTATAGGGTTATAAATGTGTACTGGGGCTTTTACACAGCCTCCCGAGACAGCCCATTTCCTCTTCTCTTTCTACTTCTCTCCTTCAGTTGGATCAATGACTTACTTTGTCTTGCCAATATTTGGAACCTCGACAAAATGAAAAAATACAATGATCATCGGCAAACTGTATAAAGTTGCTGAAATATTATTTTAATGTTCAGTTTTGTTTTATATTTTTGAGCAACAAATCTTCTGTTACTTTTCACTTACTCTCTAATAAATCTCCCCGTCTGTCAGCCGTCCATCTCAGAGCAGTTATTTCTGCTGTACTGTGCCATTTCACTGACAATTACCTGCTCCCTGTCAGATTAAACAATGCCGGCTTCTTTGTATCACATTGCATCTGCAAACTAGAGCTGCAACATCAACTTTAGAAAAATAGTGAGGCTAACTTGCAATATTATCAATAAGCACACATAAATGTAATCCTGCTGCAAACTGAAAAGACAATTCACGCAGTGAGTACAGGTACACACATGGAGAAGGCTCTGTGGGACAGATTTTGGCGATCACAATGGCAACAGAGCCCTACACTTTAACAGCTACAATCTACATTGTTGACAGCTGAAAGATAATGGTGTGTGCCCCTTTTGTGTGCATGTGGCTACTTCAGTATGAAATGGTTTATTGTGGCATGGAAACATCATTCTTCAGGTTCTTCGGCTACTACCATCTGTGCACAGCGCATTTAGAATTGTGTTTTATTGGGGTTACATCTTAAAACAAGTCAGCTTAACTCCCTTATAGTCTGAGTTGATAGGCTGAAAGGGATATGGAAATGCCTTTGCCAAATAAGTTCTGACATAGCAAGCATTTAACTCACAACCTGAGTCTCATGCCTTGTTTTCCTCACTACAACACCTACTGGCCTATGCCCATCATTGTTCCCCATTTCAACATCTGTTCATCCTCTCATACTTAACGCCCATTTCTTCCCACCTCTGGACCCTCATTCTTCTTTCACACTCTTATTCACCACCCCCAGCCTTAACTGTCCTTATACCAACAATTAACAGATTTGCATACACAAGTGGCACAGCCTTTGTTAGTGCAATTACTTTGGATAAAGTGTTGCTGTGCGAATATTGCAGCAAATAAGAATGTTACCTTTTGTGACTTTAAATCAAACCCACACCTCCCTTTTAAAATGTGTTGAATCATTAGGGGCTCACACCACAATATTAATTGACTTTCATCATCCATCATGTAATCCCTTTTGGCCTCAGATCACAAGACAGTGGTTACCTTATTTCCCACCGAATCAAAAACTCTGTAGGCAGCAGTGTGTTTTCACTCTCTGGAATCAACCTCCTCGTCTTGCGATAAAGGAAACACTGACTGTGTAAACCTTCAAATTGAAACTCAAAGCCTATATATTCTCATAGTCATATGACTGACACTGGCACCAACTAACTCATAAGCGGCAGTCTCTACTCATAGATGGCAATAATACAGAAACTGGCCAGTGGGAACCCAGTACTAAATAATAATAATAATGTATACTTTATTAATCCCGCACTGGGAAATTACAATGTTTTTACTCTGTTGTTATTACACACATTACACACAGGCCTGAATTGCACAAACATGCTCAGTACCTATACATGCAGTAAATGGAGAGATGTGAGAGGGAGGGGGCTGCCCATAGAAAGGCACCCTGAGCAGTTGGGGGTTCGGTGCCTTGCTCAAGAGCACCAGCCACCAGTCCACTACCATATTTGTTATCTTCAGTGTGTGTGGCTGCTTATCTTTTGCTGTCTAAAAGACACTAGCCTGCTGTAGTGCATCTACTCGGTATTGAATATGACTCTTCTTCTGAAGACGGTGATCCTGGCTAACATTAAATTGGTCTGAGTCATATGGGTTTGCTGTCCATTTGACTGTTTTGTCTGCATCCACCCTGCACCCGCCCTTCCGGGTAGAGATGCTGAGCGGATGAATGTGTGCAGGGGAGCAATTTTTGCAAATCCAGCTTCACACAATCTCCGCCTGAATTACACTCACTCTGGCTTGGTGGCACCTCTTTCAGTCCTGAGAAGGACACCAGTTATCAGCACAGCCTGGATTTCCAAACCACTCAATCCAAAATTTCTTTCACACTGCAAACTTCCGCGGCGATGCAGGATATAGCTTTTCTGTGCCTTGCTGCTCGGTCAGGCAGCTGCAGTATGCAGGTGTGGGCTCAGCTGACCACAGAGTTGTCCATCAATATACATTTATTTTTCAAAAGAAAAAAAGATACGTTTTATTTGTTGTTTATTAGGTTTGGTTTGTTGGTATACGCCTATACGATTAACATGGTAGCATACTAGTTAACAGTGGAGACATTTTACTCTGAACCAAAGTGTGGGAGCAATATACATTGCAAGGCTAAACATAAATTTGGATAAAGCTTTGATTATCTTAATGAGAAATCCCCTTAGCAACAAAGGTAATAGCATACACCAAGAAGCATTAAAGTTAACATAAACGTAGAAAATAAAAAAATTGCAGTATCTACTAGTCATTTGCATATTGGCCCTACAGTATTAGCATGTTTTCAAAATTACCAGACACTGTATGTATGTAGCCAACCTAAGTGGAAATATGTTAGAATAAAATAACAAAGCATGGTCAAGGGGGTAATGTGTAATACTGACACCCAGTGTTTAAAAAGTAGTTACTGCAGTACACATTCAAAATTCTACGAGTCGACTCCCCCGCAACCTCCTCCCCAGACTCGAAGTTCACGGAGGTTGTCGTTCTGAGACCGCAGCATCCCCAATAGACGCTTGTCTCACATAGCCAGACATTACTTCACAGCACAGCGGAGTCGCTTACGTTAGATGCTAGCTATATTGACAGTGATTAAAGCACGTGCTCACGCGAAGCTCTGTGCCCACATGACAGACACACTTTTTTTTGGCTTAGAATTACAAATGAACCGCTAAAAACACAACAACCTCGCCGTCCTCTCCACCCCACGGACCGACACACTTCTTCAGCTTAGAGTTAAGGTAAGAACCGCTTAAAATAACACTACCTTGCCGTTCCCTCCACCCAACTGAACACACTTTATTGTCTTAGAATTACGACAACATTTGCTAAACACACTGCTAACAGTCCTTTTTTCCTGGTTTACAGCCTCCTCTCTTGGCTTTAAATACCTCACTGTTGTCGGCCGCTGAACAGCTTACACGTTGTAAACATCCGTGGCCCGCTTGCCTGGTCCTCCGGTAACGTTGGCAGTTAGCAGAGTTAGCATGACAGCGTTAGCCAGGGCCAGTCGGGACAACTTCACTGGCTGTGTCTTAATTGTTTTTGCAAGTAACCAACTCGGGTACTCTAGCAATGTACAATTCAATGTGAGTACACAAATGTTGAAAAGAACATAAAAGGCCCGTCCCTTGTATTCGTGATAAATTGAGGCTAATGCATACCTCTTCAGGAGGAACTTAGCCAACTGTACGACCTTTTAGGCTCTGCGCTGTCTCCATCTTAAAATTCCTCTCCAATATTTACATGGGTTTTGTTACCCCTTTGTCTCTGGACACGCAACTGTTTACCATGTTTTTAGGTCGGGTAGAATCTATCTCTACTTGGCTGCTTACATGGCTGTACTAGCAATATAGCTGTAGCACGCTGGGTTTACGTTTTTATAGGAATATCTGGCAACCCGGCCTGACTGTCAAACTGGGCAGTTGATAAAAACCAAAGGCCAAAACACAAAAAGAAATTCCGTCATGGAATAGAAATTTCATAAAGGGAAAATGCTGAATACTGAATTTGTGGTCAGAAAAGATAGTATTTCAACTTAGCATGTTTCCTAATATCTGATGATACATTGGAGTAATTTTTTGGATTTAGTACAGTAAATATATTACATATTGGACCTTTAAGCCTCGTCCCCAATGAATAATCCATCCATCCCTCTTCATCCGCTTATCCGGTATCGGGTCGCGGGGGCAGCAGCTCCAGTAGGGGGCCCCAAACTTCCCTTTCCCGAGCCACATCAACCAGCTCTGACTGGGGGATCCCGAGGCGTTCCCAGGCCAGGTTGGAGATATAATCTCTCCACCTAGTCCTGGGTCTTCCCCGAGGCCTCCTCCCAGCTGGACGTGCCTGGAACACCTCCCTAGGGAGGCGCCCAGGAGGCATCCTTACCAGATGCCCGAACCACCTCAATTGGCTCCTTTCAACGCGAAGGAGCAGCGGCTCTACTCCGAGCTCCTCTCGGATGATTGAGCTTCTCACCCTATCTCTAAGGGAGACGCCAGCCACCCTCCTGAGGAAACCCATTTCGGCCGCTTGTACCCTGGATCTCGTTCTTTCGGTCATGACCCAGCCTTCATGACCATAGGTGAGGGTAGGAACGAAAATTGCCCGGTAGATCGAGAGCTTTGCCTTCTGGCTCAGCTCCCTTTTCGTCACAACGGTGAGATAAACAGAATGTAATACCGCACCCGCTGCTCCGATTCTCAGACCAATCTCACGCTCCATGGTCCCCTCACTCGCAAACAAGACCCCAAGGTACTTAAACTCCTTCACTTGGGGTAAGG
>NC_048419.1:22607382-22610708 GCF_013103735.1 Etheostoma cragini | reverse complement strand
CTGAGAAGGGACCCCCTCACCCCATACTCCCGCAGCACCTCCCACAATTTCTCCCGGGGGACCCGGTCATACGCCTTCACCAGATCCACAAAACACATGTAGACTGGTTGGGCATACTCCCAGGCCCCCTCTAAGATCCTTGCGAGAGTAAAGATCTGGTCCGTTGTTCCACGGCCAGGACGGAATCCGCATTGTTCCTCTTCAATCCGAGGTTCGAGGTACCCAATGAATAAGGAGTTCTCATTTTGTCAATTAAATATGCCAGCTTGTTTTGATCTTTAATTCCTTTAGGGACCAATCAGTCAAGATCAGCCTGAACTGTTGTATTCAGCAGTGAAAAAAATTGCACATCCCCACTTTAAAATCAAGTTAGGCTTGTCAATATAGCTGGCCCAAGATTGTAGCAAATAAGCATCTCCTTATATTATTTGGAGTTGGTTTACTCTCAATGTAATTATGATGATTCTGTAAAATATAACTCACTTGTTTAGAGTTGTAATCAAATGACTTAAATGGAACAAAAGAGCATGTGAAGGTTGTGACCTGTTCCTGTTTTTTTTTCTCCAGTTATAGGCTGTGGCCCATTGTCTGTTAAGCAGAGATGGAGATGCTCATTCATGCATTCATTTCACCCTTACTCTCCAACCACATAAAGCATGGTGATTGTGAGGGACCAAGCTGTAAGGCATGAGGAGTCCCAGGTAAGTTTCAAAAAGAAGGGTATTACACAAAACATAGCAAATCAAACTGTTAACAAACACATGAAGATAAAGTTTTGGGCCCATAAGAGGTCACATAAACAGAACATAACTAAACCCTTTACAAAGCAAACATCAACATACAACTAACACAACAAAGAATAAACCAAGGTGACATATATACTGGTAGGTAAGATCAGGTTTGGCATATGGGGGAAACTACATTACTAATTAAAGCCATAGTGCGTAGTTTATGTCTCCCCATGAGGAATTCTAAGTAATGACAACAACACTGTCGGCGGGTCCACATGATACAAACCTTCAGTGATCGTGCTCCCCACCTCCACACAGTTGCTTGTAGCCAAGGAAGACATGAAGGATTAAAAAAAAAAATACTTCACTCGAACTTCTGCACGCAAAAGTTGCCATTTTATAAACAATACAGTTTTTTAAAAGAAAGTTTTATCTCAATCGGTTCAGTCTAAAAAGAGGCAGGAGCAAGAGAATAACAGGACTGTTTTATATCATGAGGATGGGACCCATTAGTGGTGTAGTCTACGTCATACGCAGGTAAACGCAGTATACCCACTAAGAAACCTCCAGAATTTCCACTAAACATATCCAATGGAATGCAATAACATACTTTCCATTTTATTTCTGATGTATCCTGAATTGTCATCAGTGTTTTTCTTCTTTGCAAAGCTAAATAATGGCATTTCCACAGTTAAATGGTGCAAAAAAGTATATCCGAATACAGGAAATGCAGTCATTGATGCTCAGAACTTCCCTGGGGGAGGACACCCTGACCCCCTGACACCGCCACTATGATATGCCCCCCTCCCCTAAATGCAGATTCTGGCCAATAATTATATACAGTACAGTATTCCTTCTACAATACATTAGACTACACCACTGGGACCCATCCAAGAACTCCAGTCACACAGAGACGCACACACCCCAACTCATCACTCCTGCAGAACAACAGAGCTATAAAAACATCAGATCCTCGCTATAGTTATTTCCCCTTCTGAGTAAATTCTAACGAGTTGTGGAATATAAGACACATTCAATAATTTAACACGATTTATAAAAAAGCTGCGAATTAAACTAATTTGGTAAATAGTACCCTCCCTTTCTCGCATCTCATTAACTGAGTCCCGTCGTAGCTATAGGTGAAGCTGCCTCTCTCTGCCATACTGAAGCAGGTGTCCAACATGGCGAACGCTGGCAGCGGCTCTCTCGCGACTATTCTCTTTTTATTCATGTTTCAAGCGGCTCTTCTTAAAGGTAGGACTTTTCCTTTGGTGTCTAAATGGAATACACACTTTCCTCTCAGATTCCCATGGCTGTAGAACGAGGAGTGTGATTTAATCAGCGTACTGGGCAAATTTTGAACGTGCGCGGCAGAGCATTTGGATGTATGATGTTGTTGAGCAAGTAAGAAAACCTAACTGTCCATAAAGTTGAAATACAGATTAGAATGAGCAGGTTAATGTGTCTGCAGTGTATGGTAACAGATAAGCTACGCTGTTTAGGAACACATCACTTTGGTCAGCTCACCATTATAAATCGCTTTGCCGCTACACAGCTGGCAACTCTTTAATGTAGCCTACTCTGTTGTGAAAAGACACAGCGTGGTCTTTTGTCACTCAGGAGGCAAAAGAAATACATTTGACATGCTTAAATGGGTGTTTGCTTGGTCATTTAGCTAGCTTGGTTACTTTAGTGCAATATTGTTCATAACGGAGCCTGAACTGCTGTAAATCACAGAAAACAGCGGTGCGTTTAAGAGGAATACGCAGCAGCCCTGCCAACGTCCAGTTTGAGGAAACACTACAGCAAACTCCATTCAAAGATCTAATAATTTAATTGGACGCCATTCAGTCACAGATTAATACAAAATAAAACGTAACTCATAACCTATCGATAAACCTATGGCGTTTTAATAAATTCGGCGTAAAGATAAATCTTGAATCAGCAGTCATTTTCCATTTAAACTTAGTTTTTAAATTCGTTCACCATAGCCACCCCGCTGGATTTCTGTGTTTGACTCAGAACGGCGTGCGAACCTTTGTAGAAAAGTTGTCATTTTAGTGAGACATGTGCTACTCGGTGTTTTATATGCATGCCGAAGTGAAAAGCATCTTGGAGGGTTCCAAACTCTGTCTTCAATTCCTTCCTAATACGTATGTACTCTTGCGGGTAAGCAATAGAAGATTAATGTGCCTGAGTTTCCAACAGCGTTTCGGGCTGTTTTCGTGATATGGGGACTGCATTCGCAGCATCGTGCATTGAAACATCAAAGGTTCGTGCGGGTATAGTAATCTGAGTCCGATGCTTTTAGTAAGCTAATATGTTACAGATAATGCGCGTGATGGTGAAAACTGCGATATGAATTTTATGCACTTCTAGCATTGGCGGTTAAGGGATATTTCGAGTTGGTGGGCTGCGGAACACGTTCATTTACCAGACTAAGGCGGGATAAAGTATTGTGTTAACGGATGTTGTCAGTATGATCTCAGCGTAAGTCATGTCCTAGTGAGGGATGCCCATTCGGTTTGGGGTTATTTATTTTTGCGCATTGATACGTTGACTATATAGCTATATAACGCATATAGAAACGTTAGT
>NC_048419.1:22588283-22607372 GCF_013103735.1 Etheostoma cragini | reverse complement strand
CCCCCCAGGACACGCGTGCTGTTACACACTAGAAACCCGTTCAAATAGGTTACACAATTATATAACTGTCCAACACAAGGCGTTGTGGTGAATTTCAGCACAGTTGCTGTGCCGTTTCATCCTCTCGTTATCTCACGTCAAGTCAGTTCTGTCATGAACGATTACGAACAAAGTTCTCAAGCTGCTCTTTGTAAGAATATAAACCTTGTTATGCTGAGTTCGAGCTTCTAATGGTGAGGGAGGCAAATGTCGCCGTTTGTCACAGTGTGGATTACCCACCAGAATTTAATCCATTACAACGTTTATCCATTCCATTTTTTTCAAGTAATTTTAGACAGTCCTATAAAGCAAATTTAAACTAGACAAGGTTCTTGTTGATCTTTGGACAGTGGGCAGTGCTGGTGCACCTTCATGGAAATGGCTCCACTGATTTCAAACAAAGCTCAGGCTGTGCTTACACAAACTACATCAATTATTTACCTCCACACAGAATCACATTGTGCTAAGCATTGCAGTTTTTTTGTTTTTTTTTCACTCAATGCATATAAATGGACGTTGCTGAGGGGAATTGCTTTGCAGTCAGAGAGAAGGCTGCATTAATTAATTAATTTCACCCTGACTATAAGTTCCATTTTGGCACACAGGCTCACCACATATGGTTATCAAATCACACAAGTGCTCCAAATGAAATATGTTTATGAGAAAGCATTCACAGTTCACTGCGTTCCACTGCCGTGGCTCTTGTTTCAGATGACTCTCTAGAGATAACTGTCATCTTTTGGAAATAAACTAATACATGATTTGATTTATACGATTTGTCAGTCTTTGGTCTATACATGCAGGATATATATATATGTATGTATGTATGTATGTTCACATACTGACCTGAGTCTACTGACTCAAACAGGAAGTTACCGGTCATATTATTATCATTTAGAATTTTGATGAAGCCAATATTGACCAGGGCTAGCCATTTGTGTGTGATGTGTAATGTTCCCACCTTCCATGCTGTGCTGAGGAATCTTATGTACAGGTTCATATGCCGATTAACCGAGTCAAATAATACAATTTTTAAATCTATAACCAGTCCTGCACTTAGTAATATCAGGTATTCATTAAAACTCTGGAGTCCCTGAAACACGCATGTGTACCTGTTTTAATTATTGGCCATTGCTATTTGTAGGTTTGTATTTATGTGTGTGTCTCTTTGGAATATTTTTGGGAGTCACTTTGTCTATATGTATTTGTTTGATTTTGGTGTGTACCCCTCTTGTAGTGTGTTGTGTGTGTACTTTTTATCTGGACCTTGAATCTGTAAATAAAAAAAATAAGAATATGTCTTAAACAGTGCACCTATTTTACACAATCCTTGTATAATTGAATAGATAGCAATTGCCTTAGGTGGTGATAATAATATATCGTTAAAGGTAAGGGCTCTACCTGAGCACTGAGATGGCCACCACTATTTTTAAACATCAGAGGAACATATCATTTCCTTATGGTTAGAGAGAACATGTACTCTAAAACACAGTGTTACCAAAAGTACCAATATAAGTGCAAACACACATGTGGCTTAAGAAAGCTTGTATATTTTGTATCTTAAGTCCTCCCAGAATAGTAGTAGTCTGATTGCAGTTATTAGTTTGACTACTACAAATACTTAGACTTTGAATTGGTTGAGGCGGTGGCAATTCACATTTAGATTCTCTGCTGAAATGTGTGCCTAATTTCTCATTTTATTGGGATCAATAAATATCTATCTAAATTCATTGTTTAATCAGAATCAGCTTTATTTTCCAGGTATAAGGACAGATACAAGGAATTTTGCTTTGGATCATATTGCTCACATTGCACTTACTCATACAAAACAAACAATATATACACACTATAGACAGGTTGAGATAATAGGGCAAAGTATGCAGCAGTAAATTATAATTGATGGTATTTTAATTATGGCGCATAGTGCAAAGGATGCTGGAATAAATAGTATGATGTTATTCTATAAGTACTACAGTATGAACAACTCTGAAATAGAGAATGATGAATACATAATAAGTGGAACCGGTAAACAGACTGATTGGAGACAGTGTTGCTGGGTTATTGCACAGAATTGAACCTGGCACTGTGAGTCAGAAGTCAGCTGTTCATCAGAGTGATGCCTAGTGGAAAGAAACTGTTCCTGAGTCTGTTGGTTTTGGCGTACAGTGTTCTATAGCGCCTGTCAGAGGGAATGAATTGTTGGATTATGGAATTGTATATTTCAATCAAGTTTATATAAGTAGTGAGGGCACTTTTCTGTTTAGGTTGCTGTTCATAAAATGTATTTAAAGATGGAATCTAAGAGTGACAATCATGCAATCCTATAATGGTTGTAAGTATCATGCAGGCATATAATGTATACTTTATTAAGGGGGAAATTACGATGTTTTCACTCTGTTATTACACACACTCGCTCAGTATCTATACATGCACTAATAGAGAGACGTCAGAGTGGGGGGAATGCGCATGGAAAGGCGTCCCGAGCAATTGGGAGTGCCTTGCTCAAGAGCACCTTGGCAGTGCCCTGAAGGTAAACTGGAACTTCTCCATCTACCAGTCCACCATTATACTTTAGTCTGTATGGGGACTTGAACCAGCGACCCTCCGGTTCCCAACCCAACTCCCCACTTTCTGAGCTACTGTCCCCCCTATCTTGTATCCAGTAAATTATGAATGCAGTAATACAATTAAAATGTATGTATTTTAGTCATCTTTATGCAATTCCGTTGCAGTTTTGCATTCTGCATTAGTAAATCCTACTGTAATGCAGATTATACCGAGCGGGAGCATGGTGTCTACAGGTATTATTAAAGAGTGCTAACACAGCACACTCTGACCACAAGCTTACTTAGAGTCCACGCCATCAGTTTTACTGAGAAGCTTTTTTGCTTTCACTTCTTTTGAAGTTATGTAATGTAACTGTGTGACAGTGCAGGTGTCAGCAGGGGCTGCATGTGTTTTGAATGCAGGGAAAATGTTACATATGACAAATTAATAAATGTTTGGATGATTTAAATATTAACTTAGGTCTTTTCTCGGGTTACACGGTTCCTGTGAGTTTTTTCTTGGATACTGGTCAGATTTCTCATCTACTGGACGTCCCGTGAAGTTTCAATGGCTAGTTTTAAGCTTTACAAAAGAATCCAACACATTTCCATGGGCCAACACATTGTCACTCCCATCGCGCAAAATATGGACATTGGTCAGGTGCCTTCGGTGTTGTGACGCTAAAAGTCTCCTTTAGCGTCATATCTAAGCGCGCTTTATCTGAACGCACAAGGTCGGGACTATTGGCATCACTTTGGACACAGTTAGTTTTAGGAAAAGATTGCGGGTGGGCTTAGAAAAGGTATGTTTCCGTAACATAGTGGGATAAGAACGGGACAGTTAGGGTTTAGGATAGAGCCCGGCTGATAAATATAATATTTATATGATTATATGATAATTTTAAGGGCAAAACCGATACAAATATTTGGTTATTTAAAAATCTGATATACCGATATTTTGCCCGATATGTTTTTTAAAATCCAGAAACTGTAATAAAACAGATTTCCCTAACATTAGTTATTTGTAGTTATATATGCGTTCTCACTAACCTAATTAGTTTTATTGTCACAACAGAACAGAGGAAGATCAAAATATATTAAAGGTCTGATAAATAAAATGTATAAAAATACAACCTTAAGATATGAAACTTAAAGAAAGAGAGACAGTGTAGAGTGTCCTCTGGTGGACAAACTATGAAACGCCAACACTCATAACATTGACGGTCTATTGTTTATTTTTTAAATATTCATTTATCAGAATAATTTGTCATTACAAATTATTCTGAATGAATATGCCTCCCTATGCCAAATTTTGGCCTTTCAAAATACTTGCTATTGTACTTGCTACTTAATGCTCTGTCATCTTCCTGTGCTGTGTAGCTGCTGCTCTGCCCGGTGCGTTCTACACACACGCTGGAGGGTGCTTTTATCGTCGTATCTGACCCTGAGAGCCACTGCCCAAGCGTCCGTATTCCACCAGTTGGAAGTGAGAACGGGTTGTCTGTGGGCGTTCTGAAATTTTAGACTGCTTGTTCTCAGCGTTCAAATCATTGTTCCATCAGACAGTGGACCGGAGTAAAATTAGATCCCTTTGGAACTTCTAACTTTTTGTGGTATGAAGTCCATCTACTTCTGGCATTGTCAGATCTTTCACTGACCTACAGCATATTGAACAGAATGATGAATCTGTTTTTGTTATGCACTATAAAGACTGGAATATTGCATAACTGCAGGCATGATTTTCGTTAGTGGTTATTGGCCTGAGTTCACAGTTTGCTCTGTAATTTTATGTCTGATTACTGAAGTATCTAAACTGAAGGGTGCATAGACAGCCTCATTTAGCCTACTACTTTATTGTGATGAATGCGGGATCTCTGTAAACTGTACCAATATGAGGGAGATCAAGTCATCTAGGGCTGGGCGTTATGGAGAAAATCAAATATCACAAGAACCAAATACCTCAATATTGATACCGCAACGATATTGTAGTGTTGACTATTGGTGCTTTCACAAAATATTTACACAATGATATTTTTGATAAATAAGAACAGTTACAACAGTCTAGTTCAGAAAATGAAATCACTTTACTTTAATTTAGCCTTTAAAACCAGGAAAAGACTTGAGAATGACTTGTCATATTATATCCCAAATCTAAGATGATATCTAGTCTCATAGCTCAATATCAATATAATATAGATATATTGCCCAGCTCTAATGTCATATTACTTAATCAGTGAATGTGCATGTGATGCACATTAAAAGAGTGATTTGTGTAGTCAAGGTTTGGACGGCAGTTTGCATGGATTTATGAATACACAATGGAGCTCAGATGTGATTGTGTACATCCACCCCTTCCATGTGACAGCCCATTAAAGATTGGATCTCTATGCGTGTCCCTTGCCAGCCTCCAGCCTCTTGAGCTCTTCACAAGCCATTCCCCCTTCTCTTAGAAATGAAATGGTAGGCGTTATGTGTCAATATGTTCAGTCTGGTTTGTACTGTCAATTTTTTTCAGTAAACTACAGTTTTCCAGGAAGTCCCCACTGAGGTGTTTTTAAAGCCATAAATGAGAAACTGAATCTTGATATGTAACGCTGTGGATCAATTCTGTTTATCACTTATTGAGCATGTTTGTCTTGTGTATCAGTTGTGATTAACAGAAGTTGAGATCTCTGGTAGTTTCAAGAATTAAAAAACAAATCACCCCGTGCCGTAACGACACTAGTCTGGACAAATTTCAAAGGATATCGACCTTAAGTGGGACACCTTTCTCTGGTACATTTCACACTGCAATTTTCCCCATCTCCTTTACCGGTTGTAAAGAATCTCCATGTTACATAAAAGGTTGTCTAGCAGCAGATGTTGTTTGTTGTCCCAAAGTGCACATCATCACAAATATCACTTGCATCTGAAACCCATTTTGTGAATGCCGTGTACAGTATGGGCGCTAAAGAGCTGTATTGGTGCTGTTATGGCTGCAGAGTTTCATTTGAGTTGTAGTTCATTGGAGTTGTAGTGTTCCGTAATGATCAAAATGCGTTTTTTACAGACTTGTTTCCTTTTTGTTGCCCTGACAAAAATCATTGACTGAATAATGTATTTCCTTGTAAAAAGTTATAAATTGCCATTTCAGTTTATCACTGTGAACCAGCACACAACATCGACTACGGGCAGCTTCCATTACAAAAAAGCAGCCTTTATTAGACTCCACACAGCGTGGCTTGGCTCTGAGTCAAGCTGGTAGAAGCCCGGGTGATGGAAAACAGGTGTGGAAATAGACTTGTTCTCCCTCTGTGCCCCCCCCCCCCCCCCCCCCCCCCCCCCCCCCCCCCCCCCCCAGGCAGCCTCTCCAGCTGTAATGAAGAACAATGGCTTTATTCCTGATAGGAGGGGACCCAAGTGACCCCCCCCCACTCCCCTCTTCCTCCTCCTGCCCAAGTCTATAGTGACTCTGCTGGCAAGCCAACAGATGACTGGGCTGGGTCGCATCTGGCCTCTGTGCACTTAGTGTAATCAAAGGGAGGAAAAAAAAAATAAATAAAAAATAAGGTTTATGGCTTAGTTGTTAGTGAGCCGTCGACTGATGGGATGTCAAGGAAGCACCCTCCGATTCCAAATCTCTCGGGGGTGGGAGAGGGCGTGGGCAGCAATCTGCCGTTCTGAACGCAGCCTATTGGCCTAGCTGTCGAATTAGACTGGGCTGTACAGTTTGACAATCTGGCTCTGAAATGAGTCAAATTCAACTGCAATTTGAATATTTTTGATCACATTTACATAATGTAGATTTACAAAAGGCTACTGGGTTGAATGCAAATATTTTAAGCGTGTACTAAAAACAAATGCAGACTAGTTTCAATAATCAGTAGGCCGAAATCACTTTTAGAGCAAGAAGGACGGAGAATGACAGTCTAAGGAGCTAAGGCATGACACGCCTCTGATGCATTTACTCAGGGATTAAAGTAAACCTGTCGTGCATGCAGCACTTTTTCACTTCATGTCATGACCAGCTTTACTCTACACACAAAAATCACTCTGCCAATTAGAATTTAAAGGGGCACTCCCAGTGATTTTTACACATCGAGATGTGTTTACTTGTTATGGCTACTGCTGCACAGACAGCCGGTAAAAAACAGTTGTACGATGTCTTTTGTGGCTCTGGAGGAGCTTTTTTCAAGTCTGAGAAAATATCCCTGATGATGTCTTCAGGTTTTTCTCAGCTTTGGCTGGGACACTACAGATTTGGATTTAAAAGCCTGTTACAAACTGGTGGCATGGGGTTTGAAAGACAGCAGGTTTTGGAGCTTGCCCCATACTGGAGACTACAATTCTGAATAACTCAACCTCTACTATCTTGCTATGGTGCATTTTTCAGTTTTTGTTTTCTCTTGAAAGGCTCCCAGCTTCATGGAAGCTCAATGCCAATACCCCATTAAGTGATCATTTGTTTCTCAAATGAAGTCTTATTTTTTGTTGTTGCTAGATTTGGCTTTTCAGAGGAATTCTATGATGAATTTACCACACAGTTCTGCACAGTGTGGCACTGTGGGATGCTATCTGTAAAGTTATCAGATGTAGACACCCCATGAGCATTAAATTCATCAGTACAGGTTTTAATATTAGCCTCTGTAGCTACAGACATAGATATATTGGTGACCAAGATGCAATTACAGATCAGTTCAAACGAGTCAGACCATTGTCCAGTTTTAGTGTCATTTGTGCTAAAAGCATACTGTGTAGGTCTTTAGCACTTCCTCCCTCTGACACTTCCGTGTTCTTCCTGTCACTTTTCTCATTTTGTGAGAAATGATCCTGCTAATCTTTCACCATTACTATTTAAAGTCAGTGCAGCTGTCATTTTTTGGGCAGGATTGACTTGCCCATAAAAATGACTTGCATTGACTAAGAAAATGTTTCTTAGTGATTCCTTGCTGCTTTTCTCTCCTGTCTGTCTGTGCTAGAGCACCGCCACGGCTTAAGTGTCACAGTTGGAAACAGTGATTGGTTAGTACGTCATGCATACAAAGAAACACGATTGGGCCAAACAGCGAAGTCAAGACAGGCAGTCAGGCCTGCTGCCAGCTCACTTGGTCGATTTTACGCAGCTGTATAGAGTAAGGTTAAATGAATTAACTTCAGACCTCATCAGACTTTTGGTGTCTTCTCTGGTAGTCTATGTCCATCTTGTTGTACTTCCAGGATTGTTCCGTTGCTGCCCGAAATTCAGATATGTGCAGGGTAAATCCAGACAGCTAGCTAGACTATCTGTCCAATCAGTTTTCTGTTTGAACGTACAAATGTTCCACAAAAACTAGCCCATTCCCCAGCTCATTTTTTAGCGGCACTGGGCTCCATCCGGCATGAAGCGCCGCCCAAGATGATTGTGATTAGTTTAAAAAAATTTCAATTAACCTGCCGTCCTCGCTTCTCACTGTTTTCAAGGGCTTTTCCCGTTTTGTCTTTTAATTTCACACAACAATTCCATTGTTTGAATTTACCTTTTCAAAAAAATGGAAATGTTGTAATTTCAAATATTTTTTGGGTCAGATCAGGTAGTCTGCACTTTTGTCTAGCGCTTTTATCTTGACAACTTCAGGCCAGATTACCGTATGTTTTTGATTTTAATGACCCACAGAGCATGATTCTTTGTTAGTTTGGTACCACCCGATGATTCATCCATCAGGAACCTTTGGACAACTGATAGGAGCACAGTGTTATATGTGGTCTGACATTATTTAGCCCCTGGCCCCTGCAGCAGCTGGTTTCCAATTTAATTTCTTGCTGTCTGACAATGTCAAAATCACACAATAGTGCTGCCTGGGCTAACTTTTAAGAACTGCGGTTGTGAAATTGAAATTGGCAAACTACAGCTCCTTGCAATCACTAGGTCAACTGTTGATCCGGTTTCATCAGCAGGCTGTCCACTAGAATCTAAGATCCAGCGTAAAAGAAAAAGTGTACTCACTCAACTTGAGTTTTTATTCTTGCTCATGGAGAAACGATGAAAACCCCCCACAACTGTGGCCTTTTATTGTGAAGCCCAAGCAGGAGCCCTAGCAACATCAGAGAGCAGCCTCAGGCAGGTGGATCTGCCCCAAGCCTCTGACACAGGGAAGCAATCCTGAATGGGTTCTCACACACACACACTTACGTATGATCCAAAGCCCCCCTTACCCCCAAAAATGTAATTGCATTTGAAAAAATGTGACGACAGGCAACAGAGAACTACGTAAATTTATGGTTTGAAAATTGTTGAATTTTTTAGAATTTTTATAAAGCATATTTCTTTGGGCATTTAAAGCCTTTTTATTTTTATTGGACAACTGAAGACATTAAAGGGGGGGGGAGAGGGGGGCAGGTTGGAGTGGAACCTCTGTATATGGGTGCTGTCTACCAGGTGAGATACGCAGGCGCTCAGTAAATAGTTGGATTCTGATAATACACTTAGATTTTTTTTTTCATACTAATGTAAATATAATGGATACTGTTGTGGCATGAATGCTTGCAATTATAAAAGGTGTTGAAATAAATGCAGTCGTTGTATAAAACGACACATTTAAATGCATTGCTTTCCTAAAAGAGTTCACCTCCTACGTGCCATACATTGTCAATACTGGCCTTCATTTACATCCAATGCAGAGAGAATAAGCTATTAATCTGAAACAAGGTTATATTTGAGGTAGGCAGTGGGAGTGGGAATCACCAGAGGCCTCACGATACGATAACATCTCAATACTCATGTAACAATACAACATTATTACACTTTTAAACACATTGCAATATTCTGCGATATATTACAATTTCTTACCTTTTTTCCCAACTTTCCCATTTTGAAATGATGTCCCTAAAACAAAACTTTGTCAACAGCTGTTTTATCTAAAAAGAAACATTTCTGTTTGTGTACCTTACTTCAATTGCATTGCTGCAAAATGGGATTTTCAAAAAAACTGACCATATAGATTTTATCCACCCCCAGCAGGCGGTTATTTTTCCTTAACCTCGGTCAGTGCAAACACTTCTGCCATGTTTACCTGTTTTAATATATTCACTACAATGCACATTTTCAAAGCACCAATTCTATAATTTAAAATAATAAGATAGATTACTACACACATGGTAGCAGCAGAAGACCAGCCACACACACACACACACACACACACAACGGAGCATACACCGATCACACTTGGCTTGATTGAAGTGTTACTGGCACGAATGAGGTAAAAATTCTCCCGGTTCAGTGACATGACTCAGGTTAATTAACCGCCTCTTCGGTCAGTTCGTCAACGCTAGTGTTAAAGTGCTGCCTGTCAACCTCCTCTAATTTAGCTACAGCCAGTCAAAAGCTAGCTTGGCAACTGCAGATGTTGGAGATCCATCAACAGAACTTGAACCCCCCCCCCCCAGTGTTCAAATGGGTACAAAAATGTGAAAGCCCTACAAAATAAGTGAGTATTGGACTAATCTAATCTGTAGTCCCCAGGGGCCATTGTCAATCCCAGCAAGAAATGTTTTTTCTTTTTGTTTTGGAATTTACAAAATGACAACAAGTGGCCCTTTGATTGCTCTTTTTCTCCAGTTTGAGGCCTTCATCATCTTGCTCTGCTGTGGAGTCACAGGGAGGCATCGCTTTCTGTAATTGGGCCCATTTTGCCTGCATTCATAGGTACAATGCCAAGTTCAACAATGAATGAATAAGGAATCAATGCATATCATTTGTGCTTTCAACCAAATAAACAATACAGCTGGTGTTCCGCTGTAATCATCGGAGGGGAAATGAATGCCCTTCTGAATACAATACAGGTATGCATCAGCCATCACAGCACAGTAGGCTTGAGCGATCAGGGTTCTCCCGTTTTTCATTATACAGAACACTTCAGCTTGTATTACATTTCTGTGAATCTGCTCCTGATGAGACCCTTCAGGCTGTTTCACTGTCTTGCATGGAACTGGTTCACTTCACCCCACTGTGCTCAGTTCCCCTCCTTTGTCTCATCTATTGTAACTCTGTATTGGCTGATACTTTCAGCACTAATTCCTGACAACTGCTGGACAAAAAAGCACCATTTCATTTTCTGACTTTGTGTCCCAATTGGATGATGCAGAGGGAAATTGTACCCGCCAAAAAACAATGGGGCCCTGTGTTGTGCAGAAGTTGTAGATTGTAAACATGTGTACCAGTTAACAAATGATAACTTTGGTTATCAGTCATTTTGTAATTCACTTGTCACACAGAACGTATTAGTATGTTGTATGTAGGATGTTTCTTCAGAAGGGACATTATTATTATTATTATTATTATTATTATTATTATTATTATAATAATAGTTAAAATTTATTATCATACCCGTTGGTTGAGCCTGGCTCAACTTTTGGCTGCACTGTCGTATCATCTGGCAATACACCGTGTAGGCCAATCACACGGGTGCAGGTGCACATTTAAGGTAGATTACTTATGAATGTGATTGGGCTACGCCTACGGTTTACATTGTGACTGACGGTGCAGTTTTTTGTCACTAAACCCCGTACACTGTCAGTTGTACACTCTACTGTGCATTGTACCATGATCAATTGTATTACTGGCGTTGCTTTATTAAATTGAGCACAATGACAGAAAGTGATTTACTACTATATAGTATGTGATATATGCATGTAACTTGCCAAAACCCTAGCAGCCTGTCCTACGTAGTGCTAGCATCCTGCGGGTGTAACAGTAGGTAATAACATACTCCTTCCAAAGCGAAAAATAACAACACCTTTACATGAGTGGATTTTTCACTATGTTGGTTCTGTTACCAATATAAAGCAGAGTTGAAGTAGAAATGGCATGTTGGCATCAGAAATGGATTATTTTGCCCAGCGAGGCTGTTCAACATTTAGAGCATAAGATTTGGCAGCAAACATCTTATTGATGAAGACTACAAAGGGGATGTTTGTGATCTCGGGGTCTTCCTGACTCACAAATCACCTTTTGATGCAATTCTATGCTTGCGGTGCTTTCTGCTGTAAGCCAAGGCTCTCTGCAGTTTGGTCCTTTAAAATCTAGTAGTTCTACATGGAGATATGGCAGTGACTGAGCAGCAATGTTTTCATAATGACTTATTCTACAAGGATTGATTCAACGTTGTCTTCTATAACAGATCATTTACAGAATACATAGACACGTTAAAAGAAGTAACATGTTCATCTAAACACTAAGACCAGAGGCCATTGTATACATTACTAAAAAACATGACTTAAACACTCACCACAGATTGAAATCTAAGCAGTGTTTATTTACATTTTAGGCACGTGTCTCTTACTGGAAATAGGTATACATTTTGGTTTGTTTATTTCCCGGAACACAAGTAATCAGGCCTTGAAAACAACAATATTTCAGCAAGTAGGACAAACCACCCCCTGCTCTCCGTCAGCCTCTGATCTGACATACTTTGAATCCAGTTATCTGCGTGTGTCCTCTTGCGCTCTCGCTTGAAGAAGGCATGCAGTAACGTTCAAAATGTATGAATATTTTAAATTAATAACTCAGTAAACAACAGCAACAAGAAAACAAAACTGAATTTTTGGTGCTATGTTTTTTGTTTTGTTTTTTTTTTCGTAGAAAAGTGACCACAGAAAACCAACGATGGATTTACTAGTTCTAGTAGCAAAGGAGTTTGATAACCGAACATATTTCAGTTGTCTTGTATCTGGTGTTGGTTTTCCTTTTATAACAATCACAAACCAAGCTCTTCTTTAGATCTACCCTCCAGCAGTCGCACTGAACAAGCACTCGGGGAGAAATCACATCCTGCGGGAGGTACAGATACCGATTTGTCCACCAATGGGAGCAAAGGCAGAGAGCCTGCTCACCATTCTCCCATGCAACGGTAATGGACGTGCAACCCTTGGAACCCAGGCCTTTTTTGCCAGTTCATGGCTCTTGGCCGTCTGACCTCAGGACACGCTGTTATGCTGAAATTGTTGTCCATCCTTCCATCTATTACAAGTTCTTTGGGAGTGGGACTGTGTGTGAGCATTGGGATTTCTCCATGACTTTTCCTTAGCCAAGCACTTAAAAAGTATTGTCTGTACTTTTCCTCTAATTATCTTTAAACAGAAGACCAAATGCACCGAGCCAAAAGACACTTTGCTCTGTGTAGGAGGTGAAAGAATCTCTGTGAAAGGTAGCACATCACTAACTGAAATTGAAATAAATTAGGCAGATGGAAACAAAGTGTCTACAGTACTACAGCACTAAAAAAAAGTTTTTGGAGTTAGTTATAAACACATTACACATGTAAGAAAATACTTGGGCACAGACTGTAAACTGTAGTACAGAATTGTGGAGTTGGACTGTTAAGTGACCTTTTTTCATTATTTCTTTGTCCAGGATGTTTCTGGGTGGCCTGACATCATGGTTCAATGACACACTGGAGTCATCCTTAACACAAGCCCTCCCCTATTATATAAAAACGATGTTACTGCTTACATTAGAGCTCATAGCATCGATGTCTGTCGTTTACCTCCTGTTTAAGCGGTGCAACTTTGCTACATTCCACAAGCTCTCTTAGCTCTTCTGTCTAATAAATACGTGGATAAACAATCTGTTAAATGCTACAATTGCAAAAAACGCGAGCAGAATAGCCATAACTAATGCACTTTTCAGTCCAGAGCAGAGTAGGCCGCTTCTCCTTCACAATTTTAAAACCTAATTTTTAGGCTACTTATGGGACTTCTTTAATCATTCAGATTTGGCTAGGTGGTTAATACGTTTTCCTTTGGTGTGACAGACTCCGAACACGCTTGCTGTACCAGAGCTTTAAATAACCATGAAGGTAACGTGACGGATTGATGGTACCTACATAGTAAAAAGAGTACAGTGGTGTATTTATGTGTTGTGAGTCTTGAGAATTTACCCAAGGCTTTACCTGCTCCCCCAGCCATAACATACTCAACTCAAGCAGTGGATCCAACTTTAAATGAGCTAAAAATGTTGAGTTGGAACATCAGTAAGCTACTCTTTATTTTAAGGTTTACTAAAAGTCGGCAAAATCACCATGGTAAGGGTATGTGTCTCAGACTGAAAATAGGAATGAAAGGAAATGTTTGAACCCGGACGGTTTTCCACAGCAGTTTCTGATGCTTTGAAGTGTGTAGTATTTGTTGGGCTTCACTTGGCTGTCAGATTAATACCTTCTTGTCTGAAAATGAAAATGGGTGAAGGAGCAGTTAATCCGCATAAGAATATTTTTGAGGATGAGAAGCTGTGAGTCTTGCAAACTGTCTGCACATTGATTGGTTGTCTGGCATTGCAGAGTTGACCTGACATGCCAGGATCATCTAATTTCCTCTGCAGGGCTGATTGCTAAATAGAATCTTGGTTTATCGTTTCATTTCTTCTTTGAGTTACAAGCTATGATGATACAATACCTGCAACATGAAGCCAAAGAAAATGTTACATTCTGAATCTGTGCATTTCAGGGGCGGCTGACCTTTTGAAACTGTTTACTTGAGAGGGCATGGTTGTTTTCCATTAATAATTGATTGAAATTATGTTTACTTTTGGAGAAGGCAAATGTTGTCAGCTTCACCTATGTGCAGTGCTTTACAACTGAAGTTATTTTGAAGCTAACTGAAGTGACATAACCCAACATCACCGATATTGTTGTCAAACATTCTCACCAATTTTTATATTTTGTTTTAGTTTGTAAACATAATTGACCACTAGCAGGATGGTCCTGGGGATTTACATACAGTTACTTTAGGAGTTCATGATCCAAGCATGTGGATTTTAAAAAGGAAATCACTGCCTAACCACCACCTACATAGCCTTGATTGTAGCTGTTCCTGTCACTGTACATCCTCCACGTCGACTCTGGCCTGTTGAACAATGGTGGCGGAGGATGGTGCTTTGATCCCCATATATTACCTCCTACACCAGAATGATTGGCCAATAATTGTAGCTTAGAAGGCTCTTTTAGTACTTCTTGAAGCCAATAAAAACACCATTATACCTCCATATAGGACATCAGGCTTTTCATATATCACAAGCCTGTGTTAAGGGAGGCAAGAATGTCATCTTGTGCCAATTTTATACTTCGTCTTTAGGATCCAGAAGTTAACACCTCCTGTTTATTACAATATGCACAAAATATACAAAATTCACTAATTTGGCCTTACTTTTCAATCTGATTAGTAAACCGTAATTTGCTACAAAATGAGTAATTTATGTGCCTGTATTCCAGTCACAATTACATCCGATACATAAGACATACATTTTTTATCATCAATTAACTGTTTTAGCCCTATACATAACTGTTGGTGTATTGTGTTGTAATCATCTGGAGTAAATTTATATAGATGCCACTGTAAATATGAATGGCAAATTGTGCTTGCTGTTTTTTTTTTGTATACCATCTATCAGTCTGTCTGTCTGTCTGTCTCACAAAAGCATAGTGTGGAAGAGCACATCAGACAGTAACAATCAATTAATTGCGTCCTCAGTCACCCACAGATGGTGCCACTTCAATCTCTTTCCTATTTTGTCACGCTAATGTGCTGAAAGATGACAATGGTGGGTCATTTCAGAACAAAAATAGCAAAGGCTGAGTGTGTCGGCCATGTCAGTCTGCCTTCTATTTTGTCTCACTAACGTTTGGGGAAAATGACATCTTTGGATAATTTCAGAGGAAAAATTACAACGGTAGTAGACTGTGACTGCAAGGTCTAGCTACATTTCCAAGATTGTATCTCCTATCTACCGTGATACTAAGATAAAACCTGAGCATTTCTTGTGGTACTGTAACATATTGCCCATTAATCATATGAGGTCACATTAATAATTTAAAACTGTGAGCACTCCTTAAGTCCTAAAGTGCCAGATCCCATCTGGATATGCATGCTAGAAGTGGATATAAAAATGGTAAAGTGAACATACGTTCTGAAAAATGTGAATGATTCTTTTTTGTAATTTGGATTTAGCTCAGGCATACAAGAAGTTCAGAGACCCCATAATTAGTTACTTATTATGATGTTGAAAGCAACATGCTTGCAACTGATACTCTTTGTGTCCCTTCACGTCACTGAGATCTGTCAGAATTTTACATTTCAAAAGGATTTCTAATGAAATTGATTTAAGGAATGTGATTCATTACTGAACCAAGCGGGGACATTTTGGCTTTGAGTTCACGGTTGTTTTAATATCAAAACTACCACAATGAATAAGCAGACAACAGGCTTATTGAGTTTTTGGTTTAAAGCCCTCACCTAACTTTACCCCTCACTTATTAAAAATGGCTGCAAAAGAACATTAATTCAAGGGAAGATTGAATAACTGAGCCTGTGATGAACTAAGCTGTACCTAATAATCATCTTTGGAAACGTGTGTGTGTGTGTGTGTGTGTGTGTGTGTGTGTGTGGCCAGCCTTGTTCCTTTCTCTTTGCTTTTCAGATAAGTTTGTTGATTAGAGCTAGGTATTAAACCGGAACATTATTTTTTTTTTTATACTGACTTAAATATGTCTTTAGCCCAGAGTATCTGAAACATCAAGTACTAAAATCTGTCATGTCTGGTCAGTATTTATGTTTATGCCAGTCTCCAGACCTAAACCCAGTAGAGAATCTTTGGGGGGAGGACAAAATTCTGTGTTTCTCAGCGACAGCCCAGAAACCTGACTGATCTAGAGAAGATCTTTGTGGAGGAGCGGGCCAAAATCCCTTCTGCAGTGTGTGCAAACCTGGTGAAAAACTACAGGAAACGTTAGACCTCTGGAATAGCAAACAAAGTCTACTGTACCAAATATAAACATTGATTTTCTCAGGTGTTCAAATATTTATTTGCAGCTGTATCATACAAATAAATAGTTAAAAATCATATATTGTGATTTCTGGATTTTTTTTTTTTTTTTTTACATTATGTCTCTCACAGTGGACATGCACCTACAATGACAATTTCAGACCCCTCCATGATTTCTAAGTGGGAGAACTTGCAAAATAGCAGGGTGTTCAAATACTTCTTTTCCTCACTGTGTGTGTGTGTGTGTGTGTGTGTGTGTGTGTGTATATGTGTGTATATGTGTGTATATGTATTTATTTATATATAATGTATTTAGGTACTTTACTGTTTTTTGGTATCTTGTGGTACTGTAATTCTAATATTGACTGAAGCACGTGTATCAAAATCTGTGACAAGACACCCAGCTCTTGACTGAATATGATTATAACATGTGTCTGTAAGCGTTGCCATCCTAAGCTTTATAGATGCTGTATTTGTTTCCACATCCTGCTTGATTCAACACATAGCTCTTTCCCAAATTGACTTCTCCAATCAAATTCTTCCCTGGTCCCCAAGAACTCTTTGATCTGGCCTGTCCTATGTAGATATAGCTGCCCCGCATTTCTGTAGGAATATGAGCCGCATAACACATCGATGAATGCAGATTCATTAATTTTTTCAGCTCTCAAAGAATTCATGAAGAAGAAGTCAATGTATCCCTGTCTGTCGACCTGTTATCCAGACATGCCGCAATGGCTCTAGAAAAAAATAGATTCTGTTGGTCAACTACTGACTGGAAAACTTTGTTGTATTGGGTTTGATACGTTTATAAAGCTGGATACCCATCGTTGTTCACATGAGACGCCGACAGTGCCACATAGATTGAAGCTGCTGGGAGGAGAAGCAGTGTTTTGTAAAAGCTGACAGTCTCTTTCTATATGATTTTGAGTTGGTGCCAGCGAGTAATTTTCCACGGCTCAGAGACTGACAGTGTTTTTACCACTGAAAATAATGAGCAGTTGGAACAATTGGGACATTGTTTAATGGAAGCTTAACTTGAAAAAAGAGGAAACGTGTAGAATGAATGTAGTTGTGTCATTGCTGTTAAATTAGAAAGTGAATTCTGACCTTCAAGTTTAAGGTTGGACTTTTTAAGACTTATTTTTATTTTTTGGCAGAGAGGTCTATGTCCACTAACTACTTTAACAGTCACCGTATCATAAGCCGTCTTTAGAATGGGAGTATGGATTATGTGTGGGCAAGACCTTGGTGTTGTTAACATGTTGGAATTATAGAGTTGGTTTTAAATGGCTTGTTTTTCAAAGCGTTTTATCCTGCTCAGGGCTCAACGCTAACTTTTGAAAGTGGTTGCCGGCTTGGCAACCGGGCATCAGCTTTTGGTTGCCGAAATTGACAATACCATATTTAAAACTGCCTGTATTTGGAGCAATTAATTTCTTACTACTACATGCCACACATTAAAATAATGAAACTATGAAGCAACGGCTTGCAATATAGTTTCCCATCCTTCTCAAATAGGGGTGCAACGCATCCCAGAAACCACGAAACGGATCACTGTTTTGAGTCACGGATCGTATCAAATTTTTGATCAGCACAAAAAAGGGGGGGGGGGGGATTTAAACGATTACTAAAAATTTTATAAACTTAAATAGATAAAAATGATGTCTTTCACCAGTAAATTGCTCTTAAAAGAAAAAAACAGATGAAAGCTAAAATGTAATGTAAAAGTTAAGCAGTAAATACTTTTTTGATAAATCTGAAAAAAAACCTAAAAAGCATTAATTTATCCAACCCTTTTATTCAAGTTCACTTGAACCTTGTTCATTTAATTATTTCAATCATTGTAGGAGGAGATCAGGAACCACAAAACGGTTGCCATATGTCTCAATACTGTCAAGCCCTGTCAACCAGTTCTGCGGTGTTGTCAATCAATAACAATATTACACCTATCATGCTAAAGCCTCAATTCTGACGTAACTGCTTGCTTTACTCGGACGTAGCCGTTGTACATAGACAAACCATACAACTGGTAAATCAATCGCATTGTCTCCCCCCCCCCCCTAACTGAGCACGGCCCACATTGCAGGCTTCCTCTGAAGTTTTGTTTTATTAAAGTTCCTTCTTGTATGGCAACACAATCAGGCCCCACTCAGAAACAAGGGGATTAGGGTGCACCCAGGCTAGTCTTTGTGAATAATCAGTCAGGCCTGTGCCCTGTGGAGAGGCAGCCCGATCATTTTCCCTACTCACACTGCCATCAATGTAGCATCACAATGTTGCTGCATGGAATAAATAGAGCATTAGTCAGCCTCAGCTCTTTGTGCTGTTTTGTACTACCTGTCCATGTGTATGCATAGCCTGCAGCTATTAGGGACAGCAAGGAAGTGTTGGTGACTAAAAGCTTACAACGTGTAGCTATAATGTATATAAAGTGGTACAAATAACTAAAAAGTAAACTGTGTGCCATACAGTATATCAAACCTGGATTAAATTCAGATACCATATTTTCTTTTTTGGTGCCTACGTATTTAAGAAATGGACATATTTTACTTGGAATACTAAAATAGTTTTCCTTAACCAAAAAACGCTGCACCAACCCTGACCCTTTTGATATTTACATTGAATCACATGATGTAAAACAGTTGCTGGCACTGCCAATCCCACTGAGAATCAACAGATATTTACAGCTTTTAGCAGGTATCGGGTCTTAGTTTTTGCAACTGCCTTGAGTCT
>NC_048419.1:22578201-22588210 GCF_013103735.1 Etheostoma cragini | reverse complement strand
ATATATATATATGTGTGGACACAGCCAAACATTCACTATCCAAATTCTTCCATATTCAGATGCTTTATACAGGTTTGGATGACATATCCTGTCCCGTGCATGACTAGGATTATGCCAACTTCTCTACTCCCCAGGTTGAAATGAACCTATTACTAAAAGGCTTGCCAACTAATGGACTATTTTAAGGTCTGTTGGAGTGTGCAGTGTGTCATTGCAATAATACACTACATCAGTTTAAATCTAAAATTGTTCATTAAAAATGTATTCATATCTTACTGGTTAATATTTCACAACCAAAAGCTAAAAAAGATTTCTTGAAAATTGGAGATTGGGATGGCACATTAAATTAAAAGTGGCTTCATATGCACTATGCTAACTGTAATTATGCTCTACACATAGCATAGACATGTGGACCGCCTAACATTACATCCATACAGTATGTTGTAGTTAAAAATTCCATATTAGCACCACAGACATTAATATGCTGCTATAACAGCCACCACTCTTCTGGGAAACATTTAGGACCTGACTAAAGGTTTGCCATTGTTCAGCAGATAGCGTTAGAGAGGTGGGCAACTGATGCTGGATTGCAGTTGGCGATCCAGTTCTTTACAATAGGTGCTAGATATAAACCTGGACCTACCAGACTCTCATACATTTCATAGAGTCCGGCCACTCTCCATTGACAAGTAATAACGTCCTTGCAGGCCGGTCTTCAACACTAACGGAGCGAGCTGAAAGACTTTTCCCGAACCCCTCTGGGAGGAGGGCCACAATCTCATGGGCACCAACAAAACTCATCAAAGATTGTTCTTGCTCGGGCTTTACCATCGGGATATTCGGCAGCGTCCACTCTTGGTTGTGGGTAACCAGCGTACAAAGGCACATGACCCTGTGGGGCCCGTGGTGGATGAGATGGTACAGACATTTGGTTCTGACTGTGTAGAATACCTAACATATTGGTCAACAAAGTTTGGGTTTCCACAAAATGGTTATTGGGCCCCGATAACGTGTGTGGGGCAGCGGCTTGTCCAATACTAGCAGCATAAAATCTGCTGTTTTATCTGCTTTTATATGTTCAACTTTTTTAACTGCTGTTTAATGGTTAATTTCTTATACTGCCCTGTAACTTTTATTATTTTAACACTCTTATGTAAAGCACTTTGAATTAGTCTGTTGCTAGAATATGCAATACAAATAAAGCTGCCTTGCCTTGCCACCATTACGGAACTCGCCGAAGGTTACCGAACCTCAACGTCATCGTTCTCAACCACTCGCTCTATTTGCTGGTCGGACCGCCAAATATTTGGTCGGAGAAAACCCACGAAAAACCCCAAACCCAGACAGAGTACTAAAGGAAAAAAAACTAGCTAGATATAGCTGAAACACATTGGTTAAAATAAAATTGTAAGCTGTAGCATTCACATTTCACTTCAGTGGAACTAAGTTCAGTGGAACTACACCAAATCATGTTTAACAGCTCCACAAAAACAAGGGGACTGGTGTGTTCACGTTCTTTTGACCATATACCTTACGTTTATTCTATGTGATTTGAATGGTACTGCCTTCTTTAATTGTGTATTTTGGGGTTTAAGTTTGGTTTGTTTAGCTTTACATGGTCCCATCAGGAGCACATTGTGAATCTTTTGAATCCTACCCCTAAATGCTAACTTAATTCCAATCCCATTTGATTCTTTCCAAGTGTAAGGAGCTTTAGTGCTTTTACTTGCATGATACAATTGCACAACATTTCCCCCATGCTAAAACCTTGCTTGAGACCAAATTATCCAAAGGAAACCATGCAGGTTTTAAATAAACCTTTGCAAAGATAATTGTTATGAATCCACCCATTAACAACACATTCTCTGTGGTGACCTATACTGATGCCAAACAAACCTGACCTTTTGTCCTAGTCACATACAATTGCTCACACTTCCCCAAACACCAGCTTAAACCTTATGTTTCCCTCTTTGCACTTAGCCTTCATCAAATATGAATCACCTTCTTGACATTGTGGCTTCGTTCACACGATGGTAAACCGATCCCAGTTGACAGAAATATGGCGTGAGCTGTGATGCTTAGCACTTGCTAATTTATTTTTTTCCCTCTCGACCCAAATGGAGCGCTATGTACACATTCATTAACATGATGCTGCTTGCTCTCTCTCATCTAGTGTCTGCTTTCAGAATGCTGCTTATGAGCCTATTAGAAGACATTAACTCAATGTTGTCATCTAATGGAGGATGTCTTTATGATATCAGAGAATAGGTGAAGATGTGTTATCCAAATGAAAAAGTGGTAAAATGGAAGCATAAATAGCACCAATAATCTTAATTTAGTTGAAATTCACCACATCTGCAGAAGCTCAGTAACTTGAGGCACCCAAGGCAGGTTATCAGAACACAGAATTAGTATACACATTTGGGAAAGGATGGTTATTTGTGAAGAAAATAACTTTTTTACTCCTCGTAGTTTGCTATCGATTTGTAGTGAAACAACACCAAATCCTTCCGATGAAATCTCCATGATACTGAATAAAGATGGGCCATTCTCTGTGTGTACAACACTATTTGATGGGAACTCCAAGCAGCCTCCAGAGCCACATCTGCGGGAGGCTGTGTATTTGATATCGAACACATTTCACATTACAGACTCAAAGCGGCAGTGAATAGATTTCTCTGACATAGTTGTATTTTTCTGCAGTTCACCAGGCCTCGGCTCAGGCAAGATGCAGTGTCCCCAAAGAGCAGGCGGAGCACCACAACGTTTCAAGAGATTAGAGGTTGGTCAGCCAGAGGAACAAAATCAATACATCCTCTCAGGGAAAGGATTGACCATGCATTGATCCAGACCTAACATAGCTGGTGATGCACCCAACCACTACATCTAGAGGTCTGAATACAGTATACCCACCTCGCAGCTTGATTTCTGAATCAGAAGCCAAGGTGGCATTTATGTGCTCATTCAAACAGTCATTAAGTGAGGTGTGGAGCCAAATTGCTGACTTGGACAAGCAGGACAAAACGCAGCAATGTGCTGAGTTTGTACCGCCTACTGGCTTTGGTGGATGTGGAAAATCAGCGGGCATGAATAGTCACACATTACACAAACAAGATAGTCATAGTTTTGGTTTATAGAGGGCTGCAAAGTTAATTACAATTTTATTGAAAAGGAAATGTGGACAATATCTAAATCAATATTTGTTAAGTGCAAAATAAGTATTGTGCTGCTGCAGAGATGTAACGTTCAACAGACTTAAGAAAAAAACATTTGTTTGGTACAGATCTTGCCGGAATAATGGGATTATTTTTATATATTTTTCAAAGAAAATGAGATCTGTGCAAAAACATGATTCCCTCTAATATTGCAAATCGTATCGCAATTGCACCATCAGTCAAAATAATCACAATGAGATATTTTCCTCATATTGTCCAGCCCTAATTCTTTATCGCAGAATATATTTGAATTGTTTTATTCATCAGTAGCAAGTGAGCGAGTACTCCAATGTCAGATTTAGATAGAGGTCTATGAAGAATCTAGAACATTATAACGACAGTGCATATTTTAAATGGGGATTTCATGTTTATGCTGAGAAATGAAAAGAATGGGATTCATCTGTGGTCAGAATTGGAATTTTATAGATTCAGTTTGGCATATTCAGAGGTGGCATTCAAATTGCTCCTTTCCAAGCACACTTAATTTTTCCTGCAGATATTTCCACACTAAAAGCCTACCCGGACGGTGGTAAGGGATTGGGCCATTTTAGCCATTTGAAGGTCTTTGATTTGAAACACACAGGAAGTGGACTTTTGTGAGAATGAATACGGAACAAATGGCACAGTTGAACTGATTTGAATGTGTTACTGAGTAAAAACTGTATTTATTTAACAAAGAGAAACTCAGAGCAGCGTGATGAGTGTGACATGACTTAATAGTTTTAGCATTGTTATTGTTGTACACTTATTTTTTGCTGTTTGTTAAATATCTTATGTATCCCTATACGGTGTCCTTAAGTGCAGAGAAAGTCGCCATTTTAAATAAAATGTAATATTACATCCTTAATTTGAGAAGAAGCGAGTACGGAGGAAGTTTTGAGTTTGCATTATCAGAAAAAAATGGCAAATGTGAAAAAAGGAGGGGTCTTATTAAACTCTGGTACAATATACTTGTGAAACAGGGGGCCATCTGAGATAAAATTGTGTCTAGAAAGCCGGCAGTTTTGGTAAAAAAACAACCTCCGTTTGAGGGTTAATAGTATGTAGCATGCTCGATGCTCCAACGGTTACTTTTAGACTTTTGCAACTCTTTCATACATTGACATGGAATTCATTCCACCATCTGTCACATCCATCTGTGTGAATGAACCTTTTGTGCACACGGCCAGCAAATCGTCTCGTCTTTTCAAAGGTAGGGGACAAACAATAGAAGTGAAATAGTGTGGTATGTTCTAGGTAATACTCATTCCACTTTCCTTTTCTGCCTGCCTCCATTGAGGAACTAAACTGTCTGATAGACTTAAATCCTATCAAATGAAAGGTGGTGGGTGGTTACTGCAACATAGTGTGTTACTGTACGCACCGTAGAATGTCATTTGCTGCCATTGCTTTTATATGAATGACACCCGATCGCTAATGTTTTCAACTGAAAACTGGGAATGTAAACCCAGAGCATAGAGCACGCAAGCAAGCACATTTTTCAGTTCAGTCTTTTTTATGTTAATGAGGTTAGAAAATCAATCCATGACTCCACTCAACCTTCCAAAAGAAGATCACTATTTTGTCTGTGTTGTGTTCACAACATCCCGAAAGCAAATTTTCAGAAGCATTTTATAAGTAGTCAAATATAGTAGCTGGGTAGGCCTGCTTTGTGGGAAATAACAAACGTGTGTCTCTTTAAGCCGAGGCAGGAAGCATGTGGGAAGGGAATGTGAAACGGGTAAAAAAATCTCCAAATCTTCAAGGAAACAAAAAACAACAAAACTGAGATAAAAATTGCCTAAGAGAAATGGTGTATCCATGCATTCATGTGGTTTACTTATTTAGTAAGGAAAAAAAAAGCCAGACAAGCAGGAATATGACAGCCTGGCATGTGACTTTTAATGCCAGCTTACTGACCTGAAAGTTAAACACGTACTTGAGTGAATGTTTTTTAAACTGTTTGTACAGTCATGTGTGCAAAAAATACATATATACAACTTTTTTTATCGTATGTCAACTGCAATCACATTTTAGACAGATACTTTATTAATTCCCAAGGGGAAATTCATTGTCCCAGTAGGTCACAGACATAACACACACAACATACACGTATACATCATAAACAGGATGTTAAAATAACAAATCCACGTAAATAATATGGATATACATACTTACATGGGAAAAATATAATCATGAGTCTAAAAATCTAAATAGAATCTTGACATTTTTTTAATCATACACCCATAATACTTTCGCATACTGTGATACGCAGATTTACAAATATTTCACATAATGAGATTCAAATTGCTAGACTGGTTTTGATTAGTTTCATTGAGCTTCAAAGCGTGACTAAATTCTGGTTATCCTCAGCTACCATCTTTTTATGATTAAAATATTGTATTTTATAAAAGCAATTTCCACAAGTAGTATTTGTTAAACTTCCAGAAAACACCTTTTATTGCAAGAATGCACAAACCAATTTTGCATCCTTGTATTTTTAGGAATTATGTTCATTGGACATTTCACCATCCCTGATTTTTAAATGTTTAAAAAAAAAAAAGTGAATGTCAATAGTAGTCAGTGAACGTAATTGGGTGTTTTGCATCATCCAATATTGATGTTGTTGACTGGCAATAGGGATGAAACATTTTCTACATCATTAGATGTAGAAAATGTCTGGGCTATATTCTGCATGTCTGGGCCCTTAGAAGAGCTCCATCTACATTTTTATACCCCAAAACACCATTACTTTAAGCGGTCAGCAAAATGTGTTTTTTGGGTATGGTATTTCCAATCTTTTTTTGTGTACATTTTTTTTCTCTTTCCTGTGTTAATTTAGAAGATGATTAAGTTTGTTGATTGCTGAAGATATGAGAGTAATTGTGCATGCCTGTCATTGTAAAGAGCCTGTCCTTTACGCTCCAAAGGTGACCCTGAGAATTACAAGCCTCCATGTATGGTGCGGCATATTGTTAAGACTGTTAAGTTTAGGCACCAAAACGACTAGTAAAGTTTGAGGGGGAAAAAAAGGTTGGTGTTAGTGGTACTCCAGACATGAACACTCCCCCCTCCGGCCTGTGGCCCTTTGCTGCATGTCATTCCCCTTCTCTCTCCTATCATCAATAATGTGGTTACAATGAATAAGTGGGTAAAGGCAAATAATAGAACAGCTAGTAAGTCTGGTAACTTCATAAAATGACATCACTTGACTGTGATGTAGCCTTTAAAACCAGGAAAAGACAACACTTGTGTCATGATTTTGGATGATATCTAGCCTCATATATCGATTTCAATATAATATTGCCCAGCCCTCCTTGTTTCTAAAATAAAAAGGCTTAAACTTTCTTTCGTGCAATTGCAGTTGATGCAACGTTGTTGTTTTCTACCACATTGTCTCCTCTCTCTTCTCAGAGGCAATACGACTGCTCTCATTGGCTGTCTTTCTCATGAGTGTAATCTCACCAAAGTTGAGCAGCATTTAATTGCTATTCATATGCCCCCGTTATCTTCCATTAGAAAGGAAGAATTCAAATGCCCGACAGACAAAATTAGGGTTCCTTTTATGTGGAAATGTATCATATAGTATAACGTCTGTCCTCATAATTAGCCCTGCCAATGACAACTGCAGGCTTATTGCAAAACAAACCCACAGGCTGGATGCTGCTATGTGATGTGGATTGGATTGTTTAGCTCTGACACTTACCTATTCTCTTTGCACCTGCATTATTACAAAAGCTGTGAACGCTGACCTTGTCCACTGGTTCAAACACTGCAGACAGCAGTTCATTGAATTCAGCTCAATAGTTCTTATAATGTCTGTCTCTGTCTGTTTAACAGAACCAATTAGACTGTTAATTCTTGCTGCAGTTCTGATCTAGTGATAATGACTGAGCAGAATGGAAAGCGTGTGCCTCACAGGTAAAAGTCAAGGGTCTCGCCTTTTCCAGCTTTGAGGGGTTTCTTCGTACAGCAAATCAGGTCTTGGAGCTTTGATTGGACTCTTTCTCATCCACCCTTGCTTTGTCAAGACTAGTTCATTTCACTCTATTCAGGTGGACCACATTGTGCGCTGCCTCTCTGCCCATGCATTTCATTTGCCAGGCCCTTTTGTTTTGAATCCTGCTGAAAATGAACTGGAGGCACTGAGTCGGAGCTAAGGCGGGGATTAGGACCGCTCGTTTCACGCTTTCGTGGAGGTGGACTAACTTTGAAAATGTCAAGAAGGGTGAGGTGATACAACTCTATTTAAATGCATGCTATAGGCACATGGCAGCAATGATGTAGAGCTGGGGCTGAAGCCTTATGACTAGACTTGTAATAGTTAAGTGGATATGTGATTGACATGACATGCTCTGTTCAGTAGCTTCTTAAAGTCTGCAATACACGCCACAAGGCCGAAGTAATTATGATGCCCATAACTGATCATTCAGCATCACATTTGCAAAACAATATCCACTCAGCACTGTTGTAAACACGTCCTTGTGTGATTTCCTTTTTTTGACTGACACAAGGCTGTCCACATAGTTTTGGCCAATCTGTTATAATTTTAGAAATGTAGCAGACCTTGTTTGATAACTTGAATCAGTTTGAATGTTTTAGGTTGAATTTCTCATAGCGTAGTAGTTCAATTTAGTATTTTTTTAAGAATCTGTACATTTTTCTTACACTATCTTTACCTTTTTACACACGTGTACCTGTTACATGTATGGAGCCAAACATCATAAAGCCAATATGTAAGCCTTTCAGATTGTAACTCAAGAAATTACAGCCTTTCTCGTGTTAGACAACCAAAGAATCTTAAAACCCTGTATCATTTGTCCAAAAAATTTCATTCTTACATTTTTCCTTGACAAAGGAATAGATGTATGTTCCAGAAAGGCTCATCAATCTGTTGTAGTTCTGAGTAAATATTCCATTCATCGTGCACATCGCGTCTGCATCACCTTTTGTTTCCTGATTATCCCATTATTTCCACACAAACAAAAAGAAAATCCAAACACCAAATCAAAATAGGAGCTGAAAACTCTCATTTGCTATTCAAACTTGGGACACAAGGTAATTAATTCTTTGGAATCAGTCAATTAATTTGCATAATAAGAGGTACCATAATTATGACTTCTGCTACTCAAGCCCAAAATTGTAATTAGAGATTTAGTCTGCATTACAGCAGAAAAGCCTGTTTTTTGGGAGCTGGTTCAGACAGGAGATTGAGCATCCGTAGCTCTGGGATGGAAACATTGGCAGAGCTGCATCAGAATCAAAGCTTTTCCTCCACCGCTCTCTCTTTTGAGCGGCCCTGAGGGGAAGTACTGGGAGGGCTGATCTTCTAATCTGTAAAGAACCAAGACCTCAGCTTTCAGGGGCCCCAGTCCTCACACAAGTCAGCCAGGGCGTCTGTTGTGGTCTTTTTCTCCCCAGCTTATTTTTTCCATTTCCATTTGCAAGGAAATCCATAATTTTTTGCAGTCCGCACTGCTGCCACGAAAAAGTAGGGGTGGAGCTGGAAGATGAAGGGTTGCATTAGGCTGGTGATATTAGCTTTCTGCTGCATGCTCACTCAGCTGTATGGCCTTGACAGGAAAAAAAAGCAAAACAAAATAAGGGAGGAAATGTCACTGGGTGTCGTGAGAGGACTTAGATCGATGCCAGCTAATCATCCACTTTACTCTGCTATAAAAGGCCAATTAAACAACTCCAGTCATTTGCAGGATATACAGAGCAAACAAGTACCTTTTACTTTCTTAAGCATTATGGCGCTCTCAGCCTTAAACATGCAGTATAGCTGTGGAGGTAGTTGAGGTTTTTACATCTTTGGTATTGCATTTTTGCAAGAAAATCAAGTCTGCAGTAAATCAGAAATTTATTTTTTGGGGGTATTTTAAGACTAGCGTATGAACACAGCCAGTCATTTAATTTCTAATGAAGTAGTGAGATCAGGAAAGCTTCATGTAGTGTGGTTCATTTTACAAACCTGTAACAGTATTGTATTGTATTGTTTTTTACACTGAGGTCCACATTGGAGTGTTGCATTACGCTTTCATGTGCTAACCTCTGGTTTTGACTTGGCACCCAATGATGATTTTTATGTCCGCTGTTTTTATACCTAAAATGGAAATCAATGAATTGCATAGAAAGGCTGTGTATATGCAGAAATCTGAATATTAACATATTCTCCATCACATTGACTTAGCAGCCAAAAACGTCTGTGTACAGGGAACAAACAAGTCAAATAGGGGGGTACAATAGAAGAGGTATTAAACATATGTTGTGTAATTTACAGGCAGGTCCTCTATATTAGCCAACAATCTCTCCTTTTGCCTTTTTACCAAATCATAAGTTCATTTGAATCTGCTATAAATCGGCTGAGTGGCTAACTCCACATAAAGCTAATCTTCTTTCATAATCTATTGAAATGTCAAACCCATTCATTTGGACTTCCCTCACCTTTTGCACATTATTCCACTTTTTATTATTATTATTGTACTATCGATTTATATTCATGAAGTCAACATGGCAGTGCATTGAACGAAGGCAGTTGTAAAATGTGGTGACAATAGCTGCAGGCCCGTTGAGCTGAATGTGGCGCATACCTCCTCTGATGGGAGTGTAAGTGAACGGTGGAAACAGCTGGAGTTACATAACCGTTACTCTGCATTTAGTCTGCTCAGAAGGGAGAAAAGCTGTGGGTGAGAGGGAATGCAGTCATGCCATTTTTTAACTGCGTGCCTGCGTGCATGCTACAGTGGTGTGAAAAAGTGTTTGCCCCCTTCCTCATTTCCTGTTCCTTTGCATGTTTGTCACACTTAAGTGTT
>NC_048419.1:22502006-22578101 GCF_013103735.1 Etheostoma cragini | reverse complement strand
CTCACTTGCCTCAGTTAAGGTCAGCGTTCATGCCTCCACCATCGGGAAAAGACTGGGCAAAAATGGCCTGCATGGCAGTGTTCAAAGGAGAAAACCACTGCTGAGCAAAAAGAACTTCAGAGCTCGTCTCAATTTCTCCACAACATATCTTGATGATCCCCAAGACTTTTGGGACAACATTCTCTGGACCGATGAGACAAAAGTGGAACTCTTTGGAAGGTGTGTTTCCAAGTATATCTGGCGTAGAAGGAACACTACATTTCATAAAAAGAACATTATACCAACAGTAAAATACGGTGGTGGTAGTGTGATGGTCTGGGGCTGTTTTGCTGCTTCAGGACCTGGAAGACTTGCCGTGATAAAAGGAACTATGAATTCTGCTGTCTACCTAGAGATCCTGAAGGAGAATGTCCGACCATCTGTTCGTTTACTCAAGCTGAAACGAACTTGGGTTCTGCAGCAGGACAATGATCCTAAACACACCAGCAAGTCCACCACCGAATGGCTGAAGAAAAACAAAATGAAGACTTTGGATTTTTTTTCACCTTTAATAATAAACACCTTCATTTACAAATTGCATTTTGTGTTTACTTGTGTTGTCCTTAACTATTGTTTAAATTGGTTTGATGTTCCGAAACACTTTAGTGTGACAAACATGCAAAGGAACAGGAAATGAGGAAGGGGGCAAACACTTTTTCACACCACTGTATATGTCTAAATGTTTCCATAAAAAAGAGTGCGGCTTGGAGATAGTGTGCCAATGTTTGTCAGCGGGCTTGTCTGTGTGGTGTGTTGCTCCTACGTGTGACTGTATATATGCATGGCAGCTCACTACAGCACTATCTGCCTGATGGGAACCTGCACTAATTCAAGCATGCAACCTCTGCGAGCAGCCACCCCCACCCCTTCATCCCCAGTTTGTATCCTGCTCTTACATGGTGACAAACTTGGCAAATCAGACTCTGCTGCTCCAGAGACCAATGCATATTATTAAAAAAAGAAAAGAAAAATAAATTCTACAGATTAACCAAAAAATGGCCCATCCCGGGTTTTCAAAACTGACAAATTATTTTGAGTTCAGCAGCCTTTTCCTTTTGTTTTTCCTGAAGGTCAAAGAGAGCAGCAGATGCCTAAGGTAATGAACCATGAGAACACTGAGATGCTACAAAATTAGCTACATCATCAGTGAGAAAGTTTGTTTTGGCAGCAGCCAGGTCTACACAAACACGTTCAGAGACGTGACTGCTTGTCACAGACGGATTCAAGGCCAGCTGGCATTATTTGGCTGCAAAAAAAAAAAATTTAAAAAAATAAGCAAACCAACTGTTCCATTTTCCTTCAGGGATTGTCAACGAGTGCAAATGCAGGTGTACGGGCGTCCAGTAAAGTCTCTAACAAACTTATGTTCAAACATAATGTAAAGTATTTTCTTGGTTCTGTCCACCGGCTTTATTTGTTAAAATAACTCAACATTAGAGCCCAATCAATACGACTATTTAGTTATTTAAAACTCAAGGCTACATATTTTTTTTTAAATCCAGAAATACTTTACAAAAATAATGGGATAATAATTTGTTTTATTGTCACAACAGAACAGAGGAACATCCACATATTGTAAAGTTATGATAAATTAAATGAATTAAAGATAGAGCTGGGCAGCGATTACAATTTTAAATCGCATAATTTCCCTGATTAATCGCGATTAATCGCAAAATGAAATAATGAATTCAACAGTAGTGTATATAGTGCAATTGTTTTTAAAATGTTCTGCCAAATGAGCAAAAGTGCTGTAATATTTGTTCTGCAAAAACTTACCAGCATTTTGTTTATAAAGTAGCAGTTAAATAAAATATGTATTACAGTTACATCTCAACTTAACCCTCTGAGCCCTAAGGCCATTTTTACAGTTCATTGTCCGTCTGGATTTATTTTATAAAAAACCTTGTAAAACATCAACCCTGTTGTCTACAGTCAAGATATGAACATCATTTTTTTCAGGACAAACTGGGTTTTTAGTACATGTGGGTTGCAGGTCACTTAAATGTTGAAAATGGTTGTAGGATCTTAAAGACAAATAAATAAATAAAACAGAACATGAATCTTCCAGATATGTATTGATGTCACAGACAGAGAAGTAAAACCTAAGCCATTTTCCTCTCTAAAACACTTCTCATATGTCTTGGGAGTCACACTGTGAAGAAATAATCATTATAACTTATACAGATGACAAAATACATACATTTTTTCAAAGAAAGTCCAGACGCTTTTGCCCTCATGACATTTACTTATGCCAATAATCAACATAATAATGTTATATTTATTGATATTACACCCACAGCAATGCTACACAAGCATTTGTGTGTCTAAAACAGTTCTTCTATATGCAAAAAAACATAATAAACATTATAACTCATATAAAGCACATACTATTTACATTTCTTCAAAAAAGGCCCAAATATATAATATAAATATATGCCAAATGTCAAACCAGTGAGGCCCTTTCCTCTATAAAACGGTAGATATCTATCTTGTGCACTACAGCATCTTTGATCGCATACTAGCCAGTTTGACTGGGACTATTGTCCTCTCTCAGCCTCCATACTCTTTGGATGACGTTGTCTCCCATGTGTGGGTATTCCATTGGCTTTACTTACCTAAACACAGGAGAGCAGACACGGAGCCGCGAGCTAGCGGCATAAATAACCAAAAACGCGATGAATTATGGACATAAAGTGGATAAATCTTGGATGTAACGTCTTGGATTTAATGCTCAACGACCCCGAAAAAGGCTGGAAGTTCCAGGCTTGATAGAAAATCACCTGTAGAGGCTAGAAGGACCCGGAAGAGACCTCCGTAACCGCTAACTCGTTACCTTTTAGATGCAACTTTTGGTGAGTTTCTGTGTTGTATGGTTGATAAATTATTAAACTATCAATCAAACTTAAGATATAAAATTTAACATCCTTTTGAACAAAAACCCATTAACAAAAATAATCGGTGTTGCCAATAGGGACGTTGCAGAGCACCCTCTGGTGGCCAAACCATGCAACGCCAGTGCTCATAAAATGGTTGATGTTTTTTTATTTTTTAAATATTCATTTTTGTCAGAATCATTTGTTATTATAAATGATTCTGATGATTATTTTTTTTTCTTTTTTCGAACCTTTATAAATGCTGATACCAATGGATCGGGAAATGCCTAATGTTGGCCGACAATTATTGGCCTGCCGATATATTGGTGGGGCTCTACTCAACATCTCACAGGCCTCGCTCTAACTTAGCCAACGAAAAGAAGTGCTTACAAAGGTTCAAATAGTGGAGGTTTGCTGATGTCCTTGGTCATCAAAAGGAAGTTAGAAGTGTGCGGTTTTGCGTTGGAGATGCGCGTTGACGGAGCTCCACAGCTCCTTTGTAGCCCGGAGCGGAGGACCTTGGCCGTTGAGGAACACTCACCGCCTTACCAACTTTGAGCGTCTCTCTCCACAGCTCGAGCAGCTTCATTCAATCAACTGTCAACAAAGGCGTTTTGTGTGGAACAAGGGCAGCGTGGGTCAAGGTTGAAAAACCCACCTGAACATCTTGTAATGGACCACGGCTTGTTGCCCCTGACAACAGTGTGTTTTCACTGGTCTTTGTCTTGAAAATCAGGGTGGATATTCTGCCGGACTCCCTCTCGGTGCACTAGTGTGTAACCATATTACAACCGTTTTAAATGAAATTCACTCAAAGTCAGACACACGCACAAAATGGTTGTATTTATTAAGGGCTGAAGGTTAGCCAGACAGGACAATGACGAAATACATTTTGTTTTAAAAGCAACGACCCAAAACAGTCATTGGGAAAATGGCAAGAATAAAATGCTAAAACAACAGTGGTGCAAATCTGGGCACCGGAGGGGAACAGTGGAAAAAAAAAAAAAAAAAAAAAAAATGAAGCAAATGACTAGGCAGGTACAGCAAAGAAACAACAGGCATCATGTGGATGACTGACAAACAGCACGAGCAAACACAAGTGAGGCCTAGTTTAAAGGGAATAAAACAAGCAGTGAAACAGCACGGTGACTGTCAGGGTAGTTATTAACTAGAGAGCAACAGCATGCATCTGGATTAATGTCTCTGATGGCAGCCTCAAAAACAGGAACAGATTAATTTGTCCAGTTGGAGTCTTATGCAACTCATTCCTGTCTTGATCCAGTGAAGTGGAATGAGAGAAAAGCCCAGGGGACTATTGGCTTTTGAAGACTTTATATATAACAGACAGCCCAGATATTGCATGTATGTAGCGGTGAAACGCTTTTGTAAATAAATCTCTTCACATAGTATTGAAATGGTTTTGTATTGTCATTGCCAGATGACATGGTATACCATACTAAAGGTAAACATAAATTGGTTAACACACTCAGATCTACATATACTCCAAATTGAGTTGGGTTTTAAATGATTTTAATCTGATGCAGTAATGTGTGTTGTTTTAACAAAGCAGGTGACATAGTGGAGTGGGAAGTAGGAGGCTGAATATTAAATGAACAAATCGGGTAAAGTGGTAAGCATAATGTTCACAGACACATTAGATATTGGATGAAGACTCCCCCGTGTATAAAATAGTCCTTAACCTGACAAAGCCACGCAGCCCTGGAAGTCTTGAAATATAGCATGTGGATCATATGGATCATAAGGATCTTTTGTTGCACAATATTCTGTGCACACATCTTATCTTGTGCGCCCAAAATGTCTGCACATAGGCTTACCACACACTTCTCTGCATCCTGCGTGGTTAAGAAAACTATGATGTGTTGATATTGCACACAATACTATTTAACACTAGCACAGTTGCAATAAAAATATATTAATTCAAGTGAACTTAAAATTACTCTTGGGTGCCTTATTTTCTGTAAACTAGTCATTTTTAGGTGACAATGTGGAAAAGGTGTTCCATGTATCTTTTGTTGTAAATTATATCTAGTGCTCTCTCATCATGAAAAATGAGTGTGCCATTAAAAAAGGTTTTAAAGTGATGCATTACTGTGGAAGAAAATTATCCTTTTTTGCAGCCTCCTTGAGGAACATGACTGAGTAACACTTTAGTTTTGAAAGCGCATCCCATAAATTGTATCAATACACAAATTGAAGAGGTGGCTCCTTGTAATATATTTTCTCAAAAAAGTATTTTTTTTTAATGGAGAACAAAATTTAGCTTGTTTGCACTCCTTTAAACAATTACAGCTTTTCAAAAACAGCCTGAACGAAGGGGGTTAACAGCCTATCTCCAGGGAAGGCATTACTGGAAGCTGACTTTTTCAGACCTTAAATGAATGTTTGTGACCCGCCAGAGTAAAATATCAGCCAAGTTCATGTGGTGATAGTTGTAAATCAGGCACACGTTCTGTTAGCATAGCCTTAAAAACTCTCCTTTCTCTGTTTCCTTCAGTGTTTTTATTTGGAGGCAGCTGACTGAGTGCCTGAAGTGACTTTTTTGGAAATACATATCTTCAAGAAAGCAAAACCACAGCCATGTTATTATCTCCAATCGGAGAGAACTCCCTAATCCCATCTGTAACTGTTGACCTGCTAATGGATTTCTCCTACTCTTGTACATGTCATGGGGACGCGTTTGAACAAATTGCAAGGTGCAAATGACATGTTGGTGTGAAAGAAAATAAATAAGAAGGTTAGTGGTTCTGTGGCAGCAGGATGCTGGAACGGACACTGGGTACCTGCTGGTTAATGCACTCAGAAAAGGAATAATAAAAACCTGTGATTTTCAATCTCTTCATACAGTTCCTCCTTTGTAAAATGTTTCTGTTTTTATTTAAAGTGGTAAAGTGGATTGCTGGAAAAATATATAGATAGTGTAAAGAACAATAAAGTATTAGAACAATGCGTGATCTGCCTTTAGCAGCTGATATATTTAACTAGTTAACAGTGAAACATTGACATGGGGAATTGTTTGTTTTTTATTTTGTGTCCAAAACCATCAACCTAACCAAATTTAGTAGTTAGCTACTTGTCAATGGAATTATCTGAAGTTCAGTAAAAAAACTCATTTGAATAAATCTGGTGAAAGGGTGTTTCCATCCTACGGCTTTAAAGCGAATAAAAAAAACTGTGCGTAATGGTGTCACTTGCTTTTTTGTGATCAAATTGGTATATTGAATTGATATTAGACATTTTACGCAAATAAATGTACATTTTACATTTAGATAAAAAGATGTGGATTGAAACATTGCTATTTTGTCAGACCTTCTTCCATCACGGCGCTGCGGAGGAGGGTCTGGCTAGTCCACACAGCACTCGGGATGGGAGGAAAACGTGCTCTGGTTTATCTACATTTCTTTAAATCAATTACAATCGTCTTGGAAGTCTCTAAACACCGAGAAAATGTACGGTACCGCTGCAAAATAGCCTCGGGAAGGAACTTGTTTATACTTAGCAGTAACCCAGCAGTACTTATTGTCAAAAATGGACTTTGGTTGGACCCAGCTTTTATTCACTTTTATTCAGGTGTTATTGACATATTATTGGGACATGCACACTGTTAGTTATAAACTGGAAGGGCAGCGGTGTCCCCTACTTCCCTTCCACTCTGCCCAAACTTCTTTTTAGGGGCAGATCCCTGGAGGATAATGTTCCTTTAAATGATCCAGCTACTACTTCTGGTGCATCTTGATTTCACTTGTATCAATGATTAACCAATCGGAGGGTTTTGAAAGCTGGGCCCTCTGCCAGGCAGCATCTTTGCGGTTAAGCAGCTTCGCTGACCCATGCTCAGGCCAGAAACCAGTGGTATTTTTTGAATTTATTTAATTTTTAGCTTCATTAAAGTATCATACTAGATTGAATGTTTTAGTCCATTTACATATTTCTTTATGCTTTACATCACTGGTGACCCATTGATTTCCATCCTTTCAGGTGGGCATTGGTTCCTATACATTTTTGAAAACTGAATATCACTCACTGAACTCAGCTTGCTGTCCTCCCTCAACTAACTCTTATTGGAAATGAAACTCCCATCCTCACGCTATGACCTTAGAGGTGCTTTGAGAGATGTTGGGCGACGTTACTTCTTGTTGACGTTTTTCAAACAAAACAAGACTAGCTTGCCTCTTCCTCATGCCATCCCCTCCCTTCTGTGCTTCCGCGCACTAACCCCCCAACTCCCACCCCCACCCCCAAATCCTTCTTTTCGGTTATTGGCTGGAAAGCTGGAACACTGTATGTATGGTTTGTGGTGCAGGTGGGCACCGTTGGTTTTTGTTGCCGTTTGTAGACCCTGGCTGTCTACAGAGACCGCATTTTTTACAGTGTGTTATGGGGAGAGGCAGCTAGCAGATAGTGAGATGTTTTTACAGTGTGTTCTAGGGACAGGCAGCTTGCAGATAGTGAGAAGATGTTTGCTGTATGTGACATCAAATGTTGTAGCCTAAAACACGTGTGACATCGCTTAGAGCACCTTTAACTTCAACACTGCAGGTCAATCCATGAGAAGGTGCAAATGTTACCACATAAAAAGGACATGCCCACTTAACTATGTCTTCCTCTCTTTTTCCTCTGCAAACTCTACGTCCTTCCTATTACAAGAAAACAAATAGACTAATGATTATGGATGACAGTATACAATTGTAAATAAATTGATCAACAGTAGTGGAGAAATATAGTACTAGACACCCAGCCAGTAGATTCACAATAATTTACTATGATAGAATAATATACACTATACACCTTTCACTAGCATGATACTGGTTATTTTTTGTTTTGCAAATTAGTGTGTGTGTGTGTGTGTGTGTGAGTGTGTGTGAGTGTGAGTGAGAGACAGTCACACTGGATGCTCAAACAAGTGTCAAATACAATTTGATTGTCACAGCTTATTTGAATGAATGAATGAAAGAAATGTATGTTAGTCAATGAAAAATAAACCCAACAAAACATTAAAGAAAAGTAGATCTTGTTTAAATAAGCAAAACATTTCAGAAACATTAACCAACATAGATATGTCTGAAGAGGAGTATAGACTTACTTAATCTTCCCCTTTTCCATAGCTCAGTAATTAATAATAATTATTTCTTTCTTTCTTTATTTTTTGGCTGTTTGGAAGGTTAGTAATTAGTCTTCAGGGCATTTTGCAGTAAAAATTATTGTTAATTGCCTAAACCATGAAACATCACTGGTATGTTCCTTTTATTAATATAATTAAATAAACTGATGAGAGTAAATGCATCTTTAACAGTGTTGATCAAATTTCCTAATGCCTTACAGGATGTAAATCAGAACCCTAACTGTGCAATAATAAAGTATTTCAGAAATGATCAAGTCAGGGGAAAGGGTTCATGACAGCTTTTGAAGCGAACCCCTGAGTGGCTTAACTCAGCTCTTATGTCTGAACTATGATAATGATATTTCTCCATTTTCATTTGGTAATCTCGTCTTGTGTAACTTTTAATCTGCACGATCTTTGCAAAAGTTCAGTTCACCTACACAATAAAAATGTTTACATAGGAAACGTGACTATGCACATGTGTGATTGTAAGTCATGAATCACCTCGTAATATCCCTGTCAACATAAACTGAAGTAAATGGTTCGTAATTGGTGTTTTTATGCCCCAGTCTTATGCTGCCAAAAGTGCAGAGGCAGATTACATTTTGAGAGTATAATTTGGAAGCAATAAGATTATAATTAGAAGAAGGTCATCAGGCATTAGCAAACATCCATAGAGCAAATAATAGCCAGGAAAGAAATATCTATCTGATGCATTTTAAATGGGTATACTCAAGAAAAACAAAATCAGTACCTTTTTTTTTGTCTTTTTTTTATAAAACGTAAAACCAGAATTGACATAAAAAGACAATCAGTCCCATAAAAAAATATGTAGTTACGTAATTCTTCATGAAGAAGGCTGCAGGATATACTGTAAACATACACTGCATTGTATAGCTTGGTCTTTCAATCTTTTCAGACAGGGGAATACCGACATATTAAAGCGTAATCTTTTGGAAAATGTTGCTACTTGCTCCATCAAGTTTTTTAATGCTCCGTCATATCGTGTGTGTGCGTGTGTGCGTGCGTGTGCGCGCAATATTATGATCATATGGAGATCTTTTTAAATTTATACCTGCCGTTAAAAACACTGTACTTAACATATACATGACATGCAATGGCAATATTGGAAAAGGTTCTACAGTTTTTTTTGGGCTGGACATGAATACAAATGATACGATTTAAGATCACTAGTGGCTCAGCAAACTGACAACTGGATGTTGCAGTAGGTTCATAAGTAGCATCTCAAGGGGGAATAATGAACTTCTTTCATGCTGTGGGAGCAGTCACGATATGAAAACACAAAAAACAACGAGAAAGACACTTGGGGAGCAGGAAGGAGCGGGAGGAGTGGAAAGGTCTTGGAGGTCAGGACTCGTGCATTGTTTCTTAGCATGCTCCAGTTCCAGCCGTCATCCCAGCTCTTTGTTTAAGCCTGAGCACAGGGGGTGTCTGGCTCCTGGACACTGTTGCCAGAGGCTGGAAACTTAAGGGTCAGCAGATTTTCCAAACCACTGCTTTATAGTGGACCATTCATGAAAAAAACTGCTCTACTGTACTTGTTCAACAGGCATCAAACTTGGTTTGGCCACAAGTTTTGGTCACGCTCGGGCCCTGCTGATGGCCAACATGAGTGAGCCGTCTGGCAGTTGTGGAAGAAGGACGCAAATGTTGTTCTTACAGATGTTAAAAAGTACCAATACAAAAAAGTAGGAAGTAGTCTAAAACTACCAATACAACAATGTGGAAAGTAGTCTAAAAATACCAATACAACAATGTAGAACATAGTCTAAAAGTACAACTACAACAATGTGGAAAGTAGACAAATTGTACAGTACAGTACAGTACTTGAACACATGTTCTTAGTCATTCAAATCACAAATTTTTAAAGCATTCTGGTTTCTTACAACTTGGGTCTTATGTGATTGAGGCCCAAGGCCATAACTGATAACAGATTGTACTTAAGTTGTGTTTTGCTGGGATTAATAAACTACTTTATGGAATATCTCTCCAAAAGCATAAAAAAAAAATCTTGCGTTTGATCAATGGATACTGTGATTCTTCAGACATGGCAGAAACAAATGATCTTGTCTCCAAAATACACGCAATTATACTTTCCTAGTTTTACAATGTGAGCGAGAAGATGTTTTAAACAGAGTTTCTGTGAGCATGTTAACAAAAGCATTCGCTGATAGATGACTGAGCAAAATGATCTGTTGAGAATCAGCAACAGGGAACAGAAGCTGTAAAAGTCATCAGTCTGAGAGTCCGCCATTGCTTTGAGACATGCTGAAAGAATGTAGTTCTAACAATCTGACTTTTACTAAATGTAGCCCTTTAGCCACAAATGCTTTTTAGACTTCCATTGTTGTCATTATTTGAGCTGTTTTAGGTGACATTTTGGAGACACATTTTGAAGGCTATTTTGAGCAACAGTCAGCTTAGCTCCTCACAATGCAGTGGAAGGTGGAGTTTAGATGAGTGATGGGAAACTGCATTAGATGTTATATGTGGTGTCCACTTCAGAAGTGGGAAGTACTGAGTGGCAGACTTCAATCACGGCACACTGGAGTGAACTATTTGGTCTTTTGCACAATTACTGATTCACACAATTAGATATCATGGTAGGGCAGAACAATATGGCAAAAAATTCTAATTGGGATTGTTGTAGTTTTTTTTGCGGTTATGAGACTTTCTCTAAAGTTCCTCATCTTCCTCTATCTTCCTCCATCAGCATTATTATGTCCTATCCCTAACAGTATTGTAACAAATCACTCAAACGAAAATGAACACAGGCTCTACCACTCTAAAATATTTAGATATCTCAGAGCGCCAGGGCAATCATGTTGCTAACCGTGGTTAATGCTCACTTCGGGTGTAACCTGCTTTCACTTTTCCCATCAGCTGGGGAGCAAGACACACGAACATTACTTGATTCTGATGAGTTGCACCATGCGTACAATACATAAAGACAAACTGAATCCTACACTTTACATTCACTACCAAGTGCCGACTTTAGTGCTCCTTTTTTTTGTCTCTCCGATTAACAACACCTGTCTTCTCTGAGAGCATCTCTCTCTATGAACACTCAGTCCACACACTTGCTACTCATATGTATATGTAAAATGAAACCAGGGTGGCAGTAGCTCAGTCCGTAGGGAGTTTGATTGGGAACCACAGGGTCACTGGTTCAAGTCCAAAGGGTGGATTGGTAGCTGGAGAGGAGCCAGTTCACCTCCTCAGCACTGCCAGGGCATCGCCCCAACTGCTTGGGGCGCCTGTCAAGCAGTTGCCGCCCACTCATTCTTACATCTTTCCATTTGTGCATGTATAGGATTTGAGCATGTGTGTATCTCACGCCTGTGTGGAATGTGTTCTAACAGAGGGGGAAAAAAAATTGTAATTGCTGCATTGTGGAAATGAAACGTATAAATTATGTATCTAAATGAATTGCTCATATACTGGACCTTGAGTCATGAGTGTAGTGCGTGTACCGTGTGTTGTCCTTTTTTTAGGCTTGTCTCAGTGGGACAACTTTCAAACCAGTGTACAGTAACTTCTCCCACAACACCAACAAACACTGGTGTTAGCAACTTTCAAATGACTTCCCTTAGGCTACACTGAACAGATGCTATGATGCGGAGCAGATTAGCTTTACAGTCATATTTTGATGTTTTACACAGAAACATGTATTTCACACAGCTAAAAAACAAGACATTTACCTTTTTAACATCTTTTAAAGTAAATAAGAAATATGTGACTACACTATTAGCTTTAAATTGTCAAACTCCATGGATGTAAATGAAAGAAAACATAGGCCCCACAATCATTTCAATTTCCCTGACATAATCTCGATGCAATCACATCCCATGCTTCCCATATCAAAAGATTTCAGCCACCATCTCTCTCTCTGATAGCTGCTTATCACATTTGTTTTTACTCGGTCACTGATTGTGCTGTAATACCACAATTTCCCATAAGTCACCTGAACGTTCAGATGACTGTAGTAACCAGCCTTGTGGCAATACTGATGCTGCGTGACAGGCAGTAGACCTGGGCGATATGAACTAAAACTTATAGCATGAAACATTTTCACATTTATCGAGATAACAAAAGATGTAGCCATTATTATTTGTTTATGCATTTCCTTTCTAATGCAGAATTTCTGAATGCAGTTATAGATACTGTTGTTGGATGATTGGATAGTAGAACCTCTGGTTAGATGTTAGTGGTCAGTTTTACATTTATTTAAATTTGTGATGTGAATTTTGGTCCCAAAGAGATCCTTAATGCTGGTAATCATAGAACTTTAGTTTATGGTCTAGCCCGATAGCAACAGAAGACGGTGCTTTGGCTCTCAACCAGGCAGGATAAAAAAAATATTGAGTGTACAATACCTCAATTGCAACAGTCGTCTTGCCCCCTCCGTTTTCTATGGTTATTCATGTACAGGAAGTGATAGATTGGTCCAAAAACTCTGAAGCCAAGACCATGGTGGGACCAGTCATGTCCGCTCTCGTCATCTTACTCTTCAACTGCACCAGTTCACGCCCAAACCGACCCCGCTGCTCCATCCAGACACTCAGACTGTCTCAGTGCCTGCCGCAGTGCTTCACTCTACCATTAACATTCTGATTGCTGTCTTGTTTCGTTTGCTTGGCCAAGCACTTTATTTCCAAAACGAGGCCGGCCTCAGCGCTGACCTTTCCATTTGCAGAAACCGCAATCATTCACAAATCACACTTCTAAGTGTAAAATATCCAAACTGTTTGATATTGCAGGCCTAATGAAATGACCAGCATTTCTTTGCTGCAATTATAGGAAAAGGTCAGTGCCATAACCGATGTTGAGCGTCAGCATGATTGCCCTACAGTACTTCACATTATCCAGTGTTTGTCTCATAAAACATCAGTATAGCCATATTGTATGACATTTTTGTCGGCACATTTTTTTTTTTTTTCAAACCATCAGAAATAACTAATTTGTGGTGGATGCTCACTTTGGAATTAACTTTGAAATGAGTATTTTATGGTACATTTGACTCTGTTAAAATTCAGACATTTATGAGTTTGAGGGATATTAGTGGGCCTCAGACCGTGACAGAGTAAATTATCCTTACTTGTAATTTTGTATTTCTTTGCAAATGCGGGCCATGAAATCAAGGAAAAGAGAGGAGTAAAACAAATTAAATTACAATCTGCTATAGCAAACTAGAATAACCACTAGCTGTATGCCTCTGCCAACCAGTCACCCTTTACATCCATGTCAGGCCAGATTCATATAATATACGTAGTAAATACTTGAAGCACTTTAATAAAAGCTGTTCAGTCTATTTTTTGGTTACACACACATCTTCAATTCAGCATCACAGACGATTGATAAAACCCTCCCCAGATTCAAGGTGGGCACCAAAGATGAGTGTCACCAATTAGGTATCCAAACAATCCCCCCTTCTGTTCCTGAGTTACAGTCCCAAAAAATTGTTTTTGCAGAATATAAAGATGTCACAGTGAAGTTGACCTTTGACCTTCTTGGAAATAAAATGTCCTTACTTTATCTTTTTTTTCTCCCAGACATTTGTGTGGGTCAGTGTCCCAATTAACTTAGGCATTCTTGAGTTGCCAGTTGCACTTACCTCCAATATCCAATCTATTCAGCCTGGCCTTCAAGTAGATGTTGGTACCAAATTTGAAGAAATTCCTTCTAGGGGGTCCTGAGATATCACGTGCACAAGAATGCCTCTCTGATTAATTCCCCTTCTTGCCCGGTTCCGTGAGTTTTGGTGGGTGGCCTTCTCATGGCAGGTTTGCTGTTGTGCTATGTTCTTTTAATTTGGTTATGAAAGATTAGGATATTTTTTTCATAACCTAACCCTGACTTGTACTTCTCAGCAACATTGTCCCTTACCTTTTCGGAGAGTTCCGTGGTCTTTATTGCAGTGGTTGGTTAGTGGTGCCTCTTGTTTAGGTGTTGCAGCCGCTGGGGCCTTTCAAAAAAGGTGTGTAAATCAGATCATGTGATACTTAGATTGCACACACTAATTACGTGACTTTTATGGGCTTCATAACAAATACAGTAATTTTATGTATATATTTTTCTCATTTCAATTCACCAACATAGACTATTGTGTTCTGATCCATCACATAAAATTCAGATTTAAAAAAAACATTGAAGTAAAGGCTGTAATACAACAAAATAGGTAAAAAGCCAAGGGGACACTGGATGTTTAGGCTGAGTTCCAATAATGCATAGTTTACCATAGACAGTAAAAGAAATGGACCAACAGATCCCTTTGTTTTAGACGGAGACCAGTGACTATTAGAAGCACTTTACCGGTGATGCTGAGCATTACTGCGCAGCCTCCAACTGAGCTTGACGACGTAGATGTGACATGAGCTACCTGTCTGAAAGTTGAAAGTCTTCTGGTAGCTGTGCCAAGAGAAATCTTAATCATTCCCAATCAGCAGAGACGGAGAGTGTAGGTTTATGTAAGGAGGTTGGCATATTGCTATCTAAAATGCTAGTTAACATTAGTATTTAAACCTAATCAGCTAATGTAAGTTAAAACTGTCTGAAACTGAAAAAATAATGCAACACAAATATGCTGGAATGTAAGAGCATGTCCACGATGGGTGACGTTAGTGACAGGAGGATAAGGTTATGTAGGATACATCACTCACAGACTGGGAAGAAAAACGATACCACTCATATGTGTAGATATCTGGAAGTGAAAATACATCTTTAGTCGTGGCCTCAATATCATCTTGCGACGTATGTTTAACTCCCTGCGAGGTAATCCGCTTCTTCATCAACGGGATCGTCGACACAAGGAAATGCCATATTAGAGAATAAACTGTTATATAATCGGCCCAACAATTAATAAACCAACCCGTTTTTTTATCCTTGCAAATGACAAACTGCTCTAAAATGAACCTGAGGAAATACCGCTGTGTCGACGTGAAGAGACTCAGAGAAGAAAACCTGTTCCCGACCAGGTTAGGTTAACAGGCTCAGTTACCATAGTAACGGACTCTAAGGTTAAGTTACCTCTCTTTTTGAAACGGGCTGGAGTAACCCCTCGCTCTCTCAGGTTTGACCTCCCTTTCTGAAAAAGAAAACAGAGTTCCCACTCGTCTCAGGGTTAACTAACTCAGTTTTCACTTAACCTGCTTCCTGAGACGGACCCCTGGACCCCTGTTTTTCTAACATCATCACTTACACAGGCTGAGAGAAATAAAGACATTTTTCTCTATTGATATCATTATGACCAGTGAATACTGTATAGTCTATGACTTTTATAATAATGTCTCATTTTCTATTCCTGCACATGTCCAGTTGGGCTGAACAAATTAGACCAATGTGAAACATCAAATAACTTCTAAGTGCAACTGTCTAGTATAAAGAACTATATTGTTTACAATACAGTTAAATACAGCATCACGATCAAAGGATAGCATTGTAAAATACCCCCCAAAAAATGTCACCCGAAGATTTTTCCTTTTTCTGATTTGATAGGTTGGTAGGCTCCCTCTGATGACAATGGCTTTCACTTTGAGGCATACGAGTCTGTTGATAATTAGGTGACAACTTGTTGGAGCAGTTTGCCCTGTAATTATGAAACTTAATCAAATAATCCACATCTCTTAATAACAATATAGTGTATGTAAAGCTCATTTAGCTTGGCCATAAGTTAAGTCATAAGGGAATAAAGTGTCAGTCAGTTTTGATAATAACTAGTGAAATTGGTGGTGGGCTGTTATCAAACCGCTTTTAGTAGGTATGAAGTCCTTTTTAACATTGGGCATGCATAAACTCTCCAGTGTGTAATCAAATTTCATAAATATTCCTCATTCAGTGGTGGCTTATTTAGTGTTTAGTTATGCATATGTTAATACATGAGATGTTTATAGAAAAGAGGAATACAGGTCATAACTGTTAAATCTGGGATGTTTTTACCCTAACAAGATTTAATTTGGGTGATTATTACTGATATTAGCATTACTAGTACACTAAGCAGTAGTGGCAGGAGCAGTATTGGCAAGTTTTCATTGTTTAAATTTACTTCTGTGTTAAGTGGGAAGAGAAGCAAATTTTAAGTGTAAAAACAAATGTTTTTTTGTTTTTAAAGTGGTCCAAACTATGCTAAAGGCGACAGTTACAATATGAATAGATAATAATAGATAATAACAACCTTCTTAACCTACTAGTTGGTGTAGCAGGCCCCTTCAGACTCATATCTATGAGGCTGATAAGCAATGATAAAACCCATTCAAAGGAGTGATTACATTCAAAATAAGTGACTTAACTCTGGTATTCAGCCAGATAATTTTAATTTTACTTGTCCAAGTCTTGAAATAGCCATCTCTGAAATTTTCAAAGGGAGTATTTCTTTCTTTGTTAGAATGTAGTTCTGATGAAACAATAACAGTGACAGTAAAGTGTTACATAAAATATATGGGACGTTGGATAGATCCATCACGCACATATCCAAACCTAGACAAAAACAACCAAAACTATCTGCATTGCTAGATACCACTTCAGTTTTCAAATCATAAGCACCAACACATAAGATTCTCTCATTTAAGCATGTTGATTAGGAATGCACCGATTGTGAAATTCTCAGCCTATGTTATGGTTTAAAATAATATGGCCAATAACCAATACCCACGTTTTAAAACTCTTTTTGTAAAACTCTTTTAACCTGCTATCTAACTAACGTTACTTACTCAATGACAATAATCTTTCAGTAAAGCTAAATAAAAAAATAAAAAACGTTTTGTTTAACGTGTTTAAATGTAAAAGCCATTACAAAAACTATAAAATGTTTACATATTGACGCTTCTTTTATCAAGTTACAATCCTAGTCAATCCACTGTGCCGTGAAGGACTGAGTCTTGATGGTGGCGGTTTATGTCGCTGATATTTCTCTGACACGGTGTAATAATCCCACATGGCCGACATTTTCTTTTTCTGTAGAAAAAAAAATCACGTGCACACTGCAACCTTTGACCCCCCAAGTCACACGCCATGTGCCATCAGCGAGGCGTACACCGGCAGATACCCATGTTGTGCCGATAACTCCTCGCATCCCTAATGTTAATGGAGGGATTTTCAAAGAGAGGGAAAAAAACAATTTGATTATTGTGCTGTAACAGCAGCTTGTCCAGGAGTTAGATTGCTTTTGCTTGGTGACAGAATGGATTTTCATTGAAGCCAAAATGGGTGATAGCCAGCAGCCCTGTTTTATGCATTTGTTCGAGGAGGTCTAAGACTTAATCTGCGATAAACTGAGGATGACTCTCAGCTGTGTTGTTCTGCCGTGGTTTGTGTCTGGCTGTAAAGATTTCTTTATGGTGCGAGGGGGTAATTATGGTGAAATAATTGATGTTTCACCTTAGCGAAACACGGGCCGATTGCATGTTCCATTCACCAATGTCCCTGTTTAAGTGTCAGCTCTATGAAGAAGCTCTGAGAGCTGACTCTAATGGATGCAAAGGCAGACTGACCGTGATGTTGATGTTCAAGCTGTCCATGCAGTAGCTCTGCCTCATCATCCATAACCTGTAAGATTTTTTATAAGTGTGTGATTCAATAATGTGCTAAGAATCAAAATGTTTTATTTTGTAGTACCTCAGTTGGATGCATGTTATTCATCTGATGGTATTGACAAGCCTGTTTCTCAGCGTCAGACTGTCCTCAGCCAGAAAACAGCCATATAGGTTGATTGTGCAAGCAGCATATAACAACCCAAATATATAAAGACCCATATTTACGCTTGTGGCTAGGCCTCCAGTCCTCGTAGTAATTATCACAGAAGCAAACAAGGAAGAAAGATGAGAATATAAAATATAAACACAAACACAGGACTTTCACCCAGGAAACCGGTGCTTATTTCAGACCATAATTCAACAGTCACTTAAATTTCAATGAACCGGTTTTTTTTTGGACCAAAGTCTGTCAGTAGTATTATTGTAATTTTGGATATTTATCGTTTGCGTCCGTGACTCATATATATATATATATATATATATATATATATATATATATATATATATATATATATATATATATATATTTATATTCAGTTCCTAAACTTGGCTCCATTTTACGTTAACTGTTTTTAAAACTGAAACTGTTACCTTTAGTAAAACGCCATCATGGCCGTTTCACAACATTCAAATCAAACTTTATTTACACAGCACTTTACAGCACCCAGCAGGTATCCAAAGTGCTTTACAGGTGCTTTATCAGGAACCAAGTACAAAACAACACATCATACAATAAAGAATGAAATCAGAAAAGCGAACAAAGAAACAGAGTGAAATTGTCACACAACTACTAGGTATTAAAGGCAGCCTAAACAAATAGGTTTTTAGTTTAGACCTAAAAAAAGTCTTTTATAGATAACGTTAAATAGGACATGAGGACGTGTTGCCAGGATAGGTGATGATTAATACGTGTTTTTTAATTACTTACTTTTTATATTCTTTAAAATGTAAGAGAGTTCATCAAAAAACGTTCTTCACAATTTTCTCATAAACCAAGTTGACGCCTAAAATTACTTATTTGTCTCGCAGTCCAAAAACACAAAGATATTTCATTACCAGTAATAGAAAAAAGTGAAAAGAAGCAAAACCTCAAATTTGAGATGCTGAAAACGTTTGTCAGTTGTTCTTTTTTTTAATTGTCAGTTTTCTGTCAATTGACTTACTGAATAATTAAAATAATCATATGTTACATGGCAGTAAATTGGGTAAGACCGCTATGGCCAGGGGCTGTACATATCGTATCACAACATTTGAATTGTAGATGCTCAAGGATGCACCCGTTTTATATTCTCCAGTTTAACTGTCCAGTTAAACATTTTCCAGTGTTAAGTGCTCTACCATGGACATTTGTGTGAGCACATGCCAAATGGTGCAGGGAAGAAATTGCCTAGTGTGGACATAAAACTAAACTCCCAGGGCAAAACAGCCTGCATTCGTACTCCAAAAATTAATATTTAATTTCAAGCCGTCAGCAGAATATTGGGAATAGTTCTCTAAAATAAATGCAAGGGGGAAAGGCAGGGGTTTTCTATATAAAGCTCTATAAACATGACCCTGTTAGAGGCTAAGTCTACTTCAGGAAGAGGTTCCCAGGCAATTCGAAGCTGTTTCCTTCCTGGGGGATTACATTCCACTGTTGATACACCAAAGATGGAGTAAAATCCTCAAGGAGAGAACATATTTATTGAAAGTTTACTTCTGTCTGGTATGCCACGTCATTTCAGTGTAACAGATGAGAAACCTAATGTGCAACCAACCAAAGCTGTCATGGCAAGTTTTTCATTAAGTACTCTCAAAGGGAAAGTCCAGTGATTTTGCATATTAAATGTCAGTACTGTAGTGTTTTAAGTAGTACTACTTAGCCTGTGAAAACAGTATAATTTCTTTTCAGCTCTGAGTTTGAAAGATGTTGCAGACAACAAGGACAACAACATAATGTGGCATTATAGGGATTTTTGGAGCTTGCCCAATATTAGGGATTACAATTCAGTATTTAAGTTACATTTCAAACAGACACCATTGCCATCAATTGAGTTTTTTGAATCTTTTAAAAATATATATATTTTTTAATGTATTTTCTCAAATGTATACAGAAACTGAAAATAGTCCTCTGCTATTTCATTTTGCGTTAGAGCTCATGAGATAATGAGTGTGATTAATGGCCTCAAACACAAGACGTACCTAAATCTAATCAGCAGATTGTCATGGACTTTGCTAAGCACATTTATGCTCCCAAGGATACAAACTGTCTGGATTACACTGTCCCCATGGTCCTTGCTTTGGGGTTAGCCACAGAACAAACTACATGTAAGGCTCTAAGAATTGCTAAATCATCAGTATCATCAGATGTTTGTTATAGGGTGTAATGAGCACTGCAGACTTTTGGGGCAGTGAGCACAGCTTTAGACTTTGGGTGGTTGACTTGCAGGTGTACAGAACATTTTGCCTTTGTTGTTTTAGCAGGGGAGAGTTTTTCTAAAACCATGATAACACTAATTACCATATTAACAAATAGTTGTGGCCTTTTAATAATGTGCTATTAACACATCTAATCGTACTATTAGGGACTTCACATATCCTTGGACTCACACAGTGAAGTGCATCCAGCTTGCAGTTTGTGTGTGGAATGTGTCAGGACAAAGCATGCAATGTGTCCATAGTCTCAAAAAGCTCTTTTTCTTAAATTGTTGTGGCATTTTTGACAGCAATTATTTCCAAGCAGCCCACCATAAAATTACCATTAAAATGTCTTCAAAGGACATGACACACAATTTTCTGTTGGTTTGATTTTTTTTTTTTATAAATGTCCTTGGATTTCCCGGTTCTTTTACTTCACTTGAATAAATAATGAAACCTTTCCTTCCATTTGACAAAGTAGACAGCAAATAAACCTCAACGGGTAGTGACAAGCATGCATAGTACAGGACGAACATCTGCTGCCTGACGTCAAACTCAGCTTCTCTCTCTCTCTCTCTGTTACTCCATTCAGTGAAGTACCTTAATTATGTACAATTTCTTTTGGCGGTTGCCCATTATTCATTAAATCAGCTTTTTACTACGAGTGTGTTTATTTCATCAGCTTGATGCTGGTTTTTGTATCATTTGTATGACAGTTGCAAAAGAGAATTTCATGTACCCACTCAAAACAGAAAGAAAATGGGTGGAGAGGGCTGCTCTCTTTTAATATCCAAACTAACCATTTTCTGAAAGGCACCTGTTAATCGGAATATGTGTGGTTTAGTTGAAACTTAGCGGACCGCATGAGAATATTCTGCCATGGGGAAAGACATTCCATTGCATTGAGAGATTATTGTGGTGCGTGCCTCAATCACTCACTCTTTGTTGGGATAAATATTCCCTGTGTCTGGAGGCCGGGCAAGCGGCTGGAATCGGTGCTTCAGTTTTTGCCATGCTCGAGATGCTGCTGTGTCTTGTACCAAGTCATTACCGTAACACTGTGGGGGGAAAGTTATGCACAGAGACGACTTCCTGAGAGCTTAGCCTACCGGACAAAGCCACTAGTGTGAGGGTTATTTCAGGTTGTTAGCTTTGCCTGTTTAGCATGGAAATCGTCACTTGGGCTTACTTTAGGCGACTTAATTACCCTGACACCCTCCAGTCCCCCTGAATTTATCATCTTCATCCAAGTCCAGGGAGTGCAACTAAAGCAATAACATCACTTGGGCCAAACCAATGGCTTATTGATTGATACCCTATATGGTAAGGGACATGTCTTTGCTGTAATGGAGTGGGACAGTAGAGTTTGTCAGGATAGGCTGATACACCTAGTGTTTTTTCACCTCCTCTTCAGTTAAATTTCCGTGCTTAAGTTAATGAGAGGCAAAGGTTCCCCGCCGCACATTTCTAATTGCCCTCATGTCGGCATGCAAAATGGCCGAGAGCAGCAATTTATCGGGTAAATCAACATAAGAAGGAAAGCGGTCAAGGACTGCCAAGCCACTGAGGCCCACCAACCGCGAGCTTGATCATTAGTCTGCGACTTTTGATGACCTAGCATCTCGACGATTACAATAGGACTGTGCAAAGTGGAGTTCTGCAACAACCTGCAGCAAGAGCCCAGTTCACATGCAACAATCAACTGGGATCCAGGTTCCTTTATTGCCAATCTAATATCCAATGAATTCACTCATAAACAACCCCAAATAAGAGTGGTTGCTCATTAGAACCTAATGAAAATCATTCTTTTTTTCTCGCTTATACTGGCAAATGGCTGATATAACAGTAAGGTGAAGCATTGTGAAAAAAAAGCTGGACTCACAAAGCATTCCAAGCACAGAAACAATCATTATGTGTATATGAACTTGCAACCCTACAGTAATATTACATGTCTAGTTTATTATGTACAATTGGCTAAACCTACAGTGTAATACATCTTCATTACTATGTGTTACTGCCTTTGCGGTGCTGTTGAATTGTATTGTGTCATACAGACAGGCCTTTCTAATGTTCTGTGTGCTCATTCTACATTTATTGAACGTATATCAAGGTATTTATTTGTCTGGATACCATCAAAACTATGCAAATAACATACTGTATATGTATGACTATAGGAGTCTCATTTCTTTCTTTGAAAACAGGGTGCACGGGCTATGTTGGTTCATAATGAAAGTCACACTCACATGATCAAATAATCAATCAAATGTCGGCCTCCTCCATGTAAACCAAATGAAAAGAAATGACGTGTTGATGTGCCAACACAAGTAAATGGTGTCTGTGTCTTTGTGTATGGGCACTTGAGCATCTTTATCTCTTTTACCTCCCCCGAAATATAGTTCTTGGTGGTATTGTTTACATCAAATGTGCAATTCCCAGTGAACACAGTAACCTTGCCTTTTTTACAACGCAGAGTCCTTTATATGAGCGACTCTTCTGTATGTTGGTGTAAACCCAGCATATAAGCAAGCTGTTTATTTTAAAAGGGAAAAGCCAAGATGCAAGTCTGCTCTTTTTTTTATTTTTATTTTTATTTATTTTTTTTACTGCCACAGTAATAAAGCTGCTATGAGCACTTGGGCTGAAATGGTTCACATAATTCACTTTTCGATTCATACCATGTTTTTTGGGGTTTGGTACGTTATAGAGTCTGACTGATATATATCGGCGGGACAATATTATCCACCGATATTAGGCATGTCACGATATATCTGTATTGGCATTTGCCGATTAAAAAAAATAAATGTATTTTTTTTAAATATTCATTCATCAGAATCATTTATGACAAATGATTCTGATAAATAAATATTTTAAAAATAAAATTGGAATGTCAGCCATGTTATGAGCGTTGGTGTTGCATAGTTTGTCAACCATAGAGCGCTCTTTTTGTTAATGTGCTTTTGTTCTAAGAACTTTTTTTATCAGACCTTTTAATATATTTTGATGTTCCTCCTTCCTGCCGTGACAAAACAAATTATTATCACATTATTTTAGTGAGAACTCATAAATAACTACAAATAACTAACGTTAGGGAAATCTGTTTACGTTTTGTAACGCGTTTCTGGATTATTATTTTTTTAATATATACAGTATATATCGGCCTATGAATATTGGTATGTCAGATTATTAAAAAAGCCAAATATTTGTATCAGTATCGGCCTTATCGGTTATCGTATCGGTTGGGCTGTAGTACGTTTTTGGCGTTTGGTCATTTCAACAGTAGCCTATAACATAATAGTTCTTTTTGGATATTAGTTGTTCCACTTGAAATTAAAGTGCAGTCTTTGTGATACAGTGAAAGGAATATGGATGGCTTCTGGATTAAAAGGGCATGTGACGCTACAAATAAAAACCAATACGTTCAACGTAACCCAAACACACACCCTGTATTTTATTTTCCTGTTCCTCGTAAGAAAAATATATTTTTGGATTTACTGTGTTACTGAAATGTTGATGAGAGGGAATATTATAGTGCGGCTCAAGTAAAGTTTTGTTACTCACACGCTGAAATCCTACATGACTGCACATCTTTTGCTATGAACCCGCCCAAAGCTTTAGTCCTGGATCTGCATGGGAAGGCTTTCTAAATGCTGCGGGAAGAAGGAGTTACTCTTTCTTACCCGACTCGCTCGTCCTCGCGGGTCTACGGACACACGGGTGTTATGGCTGTGTAAATGTAGCATCATATTTCAAAGTATCGTCGCTAGCATGAGCCGCACGTGTTGCACAATGGCCATTTTATCCAACACTTTTTTTTCTACATTGTCAGGTGACAAGTAAATCCCTAATGCTCCCCATGCAGCAAACACATACTGAGTGACAGCTGCACTCCACCCCTCCGTCCAAAAAAACTTTTATGTGAAGGTTTATTTCTGCACAAGGCATTTTGAAACCTGTTAGGCTAAAATTAACCTACCAATAAATACATGAATGTTACTAGCAGACTGAACAACAAAAAATGTCATTAAACCATGTAAACCTGTTCTGAAATAACCTCTAAATAGAATTAGGACCTGAAAATGAGCATAATATGAAAACTTAAAGATTTGAAACAAAAATGACTTGTTAAGATTAGGACAAAGGTCATGGTTGGATTAAAACACTAAGGAAGACACATTTCCTGGGTGAGAGTCTTATTTTTGCCCCGGAAAGTGAACTCTGCTCTCTGGCTTGAAAGTGGTGTATGTTAACGCCCACCTGAGCACCGCCGACGTCCTGCCTATGCAGTCAGTCCCGTTGTTACACAGTGGCCTTCAATGTTGTGAATACAGCAAAAAAAACCACGGAAAGCTTCTAAATTACGGTGCTTAACGTTTTGTTGCGTTTTCAACGAATGGTTCATAAGCAGAGGCTGCATTTTTATACTTCTATGCCATAACTGCCAGCTAACTGTGCACCGCACAATTAAACAGAATTAAACACAAGTGAGCAGTGAGGGCAGAATAATGGGATTGTTATATTGTTGGCATGGAGGAATAGTGCAAATTAAAGCTTGTTCTATTTTGTTTTTAAGTGGGATTGCATTTACTAAACTGAACTATTGTCAGTCAGCTCTCAGTTCAGGCTTCTGCAGTGTTTTCAGGTTATTATGCTTATCCATAAAGACCATTTTATGTTAGGCTGGGGATAGAGCTGGGCAATATATACATTCTTACAAATATATTAATGTCATGATATGAGCCTAGATATCGTCTTAGATACCATCATATGGCTTAAGTGTTGTCTTTTCCTGGTTTTAAAGGCTGCATCACAGTAAAGTGATGTCATTTTGTTCTGTTCTATTATTGTCTTTACCCACTGCCACAGTCATATGACAGTGCCAGTAGTTCAGCCCGTAGGGAGTTGGGTTGGGAACCGGAGGGTTGCTGGTTCAAGTCCCCATATGGACCAAAGTACGGAGTGTGGATTGGTAGTTGGAGAGATGCCACTTCACCTCCCGCTCAGCACTGGCAGCCCACTCACTCTGACATCTCTCCATTGCTACATGAATAGGTCCTGTGTGTGTGTGTGTGTGTGTGTGTGTATTTCAGGGCTGGCTGTAATGATTACTAACAAAACGTAATTTTGAGAAAGAAATTTATTGTAATTTCAATCAATTATTATTAGATCCACATTGCTGATGAATATTTAAATCTACTCCGTGGCTACGTATGTAGGTACGTGGAGGCACGTTGCTCAGTTGTGGCTTGGGAGCACTGCATTTTCCCCCCGACTCATTTCTTGGTTCTCCTTCTCCATAAACATAAAATCAAGGAGATACTTAACTTTTCCACTACATATATACCACCATGGTCCAAAAGCACCGCGGACACACTTTGTTTCACGCACTAGGCCTCTAGAGTCAGTACTCTGAAGCTAATCCCTGTCACTCTCTCGCGCGCTCTTTAACACACACACACACACACACACACACACACACACACACACACACACGCCGGTCCTGCCATTCTTTAAAGACATTGACGCAAACAACAACGCACAAGTTTTAAACTTCAGGCCACTTGCATTAGCTACGGCGAAAACTCTGCATGGCGTCTTCGCAGAACCATAAATCATGCTTGATTCTGTCCAGACAAACATCAACACACCGCAGCCCAGCGAGGAACCGCTAGCAGCCACCAGTGATCGGAGGCACCATGAGAACCAGCTCTTTGTCAACCACTCAACAGTCTGAGGGATTCTTGCTGAAGCATTGCATGTTTTGCAAAGTATAAAAAAATTGTGGTATTGATGCATATGAAGTGAACAGTTTTTGAGAACATGTCCAGTAATATGCTAGAACCAAAGAGGTGCTTCTTAATGGTATTTTTAGGTCTTGCAAAAGTCTAAAACATTGTGTGGAGTTTGAAGTGTTCTTCTCGCTAAGGAGTTAAACTATTCAGGCAATGATTTTCAGATTCTAATGTCGGCTTTTTTTATCCTTCCCATTATTGAAACTGCCTTCCTCTACATTATAATGAGCAGTGAAATGTCTTAAAAAGTCTTGAATTGAAGGTGACGGAAATTACAGGGAGCTGTTCTTAATGCGACTTCAGTTCTTCACTTTGGCCGAGACTCAACCAAAGCACAAAGACAGATGTGAGAGTTTTCCAGAGCGTGTCAAAATGAGCTGAAGGAACAAAGAGGAAAGATATCACTGCGACTTGGAATGCAATGATGTAAATTTAGGAGGGGGGAATAGATTACTAACGTTTCTCTGGAGGTTTTCAAAAGCTGGAAAAAGGCCATGAACACATGTTCTTGTCTTAATGGTGAATCAGCTTCTGCGTGTTTAGAGAAGCTGGCAGTGCTCATAGTGATTGTTGATAGAAAGAGCTAGTGTTCTGTGACAGGCGGGGACAATGAAAAGTATTGCCGTATCACAAGTCTGCACGTGAATGGCAAGAGCTATTCTCCTTAAATTGAGAAGACCAAATATGCATAATGTGGTGTATTGTAAGCGAGGTATATTCATTAAGCGACACAGCACACCAACAAAAGATGAACAACTCAACTTCACACATTAACACATTGGCAAACAATGGTTTGTTGAGAAAAGGTAATGTAGCCAGCAAAAGCGCATAAAGGCTTGAGATAAAGTGATGGCAGCAAGCAGTTAAAATGCAAAAGCACCGGAGCCGCCGGTGGCCGGGAAGATATGGAGATAACATGATCAACGCTTATTCTGATAGATCTATTCAGTAAGGGTGTGCAAAGAAATCAATACAGATTTATGAATCAATTCAAACTCTCAAAAATCGATTCATATTTAGTTTTGTTTAATTTTCATTCTTTTTTTATCATTTTATAATGGCGTTCATACTATCACATGGGAAAAGGAACTAGATGTACAGTACATACTCTGAAGCTCCCCTTTTTTACTGAGAATCGTTTTTGAATCAATATTTTAAATCGAATCGTGAGTCTAAAAATTGATATCAGCTGGTGACATTTGTTGGATCACGCTCCCCTACTATTCAGCTTCAGTTGCAGAACAGATGTTTTTTTTTTTTTTTTCTATGCCAGGAAACCGAAAAAAAAAAAATAAAAAAATCCCTTCAATATTTCTGGATTGATTTTTATTTATTTATTTTATTTTTTTGTAATTTGCACAGAGATTCTGCTGAATGCTACAGTTCTTCAGGAACTGAGCCTTCATCAATAACAAATGCAGAGGAATGCACACTGCAATGGTAGAAACACTGATATAAACAACTGATGCCTGGAAAGTATGATGCAGAAACTCCACAGCAATTTAAGCCTCCTAAGAAATGGAAATGAAACTAAATTCTTGAAGATTATGCAAACTGTACCTCATTCAAAACCAATATGTGCATTCCATCATACGAAAAAAAGAAACAAAGTGGATTTCCACAACAATAAAAAGGGATTGTATGCAATAAGGTCAGGCTGTTAAACCCATCCACTATTCCTTTTCCTGCCATTTTGCCCAGGACTCATGCTGAAGCAGCCACTCATGCATGTCTGCCCTAACACATCACTGCAGATCAAAGCATGGCTGGGTTATGTAAAGCTGAAGGGCCTAATAGAGTGACCACATCCAATACAAAATGTATTACTGTGCATTTGCTTCTGACAGGGATTGATGGGATGCATTACCCAATGAAATGGGGGGCTTCTGCAACACAGGCTTACTTACTCCCATACAGGCCCCATGCTGCAGACTTTTCTGGTGCTACTTGTGCACAAAGGATGGCTAGATTTGAGCAAATGGTAGACTCTTAGGGGACTTCTCTTCTGATTTTGTTTCAACTACATAAAAAAAAAGTTAAATAAAAAGTTTGACTTGTGGAACTCAAGCCATGTTTTGGGAACTGGTACATTTAACAGATTTGAGACTGTAAACCTGGAAGTCCTAATCCATAAAGATGGAATATGTCTAATAAACTGAATCTAAATAAATGTTTTTGTTCCCGTTAACCTGAAAAGACTGAATTGAGATTCTGCTTTCACTTTGTTTCATTGTTGCCCCATTGTTCTGAATGAATGCTTAGCAAGCCAATGCCTAACTAGAGTAATAGCTTTATGAACGGTTTTTACAATATTTACCTTTTATAAATTTGTCTGAAAACTATACCAGGCTGCTACAGTATAACCATACAGACTGACGTCTACAAGCAGACCGCTTGCTTGGAACTTGACTATTCTCTAATCCTGGTTGAGATGGACGACACAACTAGCAGTTTAAAGGTCCCATGACGTGACTCTTTGGATACTTGTATATAAGCCTTAGTGGTCCCCTTATTGCATATCTGAAGTCTCTTTCCCAATTGTCAGCCTTAGTGCAGAATTACAGACACTAGAGCCAGTCCCACAGTAAGCTTTCCTTAGTATTTGCCATTTCTGAGTCTGTAGCTCTTGAGGAGGAGAGGGGGGTGGCCTTGACCAACTGCCACTTTGCTTGTTTAAAATCCATAATGTCTCTCTCTCATGGGTGGGCCAAATTATCTGGGCGGGCGAAGCAGAGAAAGGGAGATAACCTCGCCCTTATGACCTACTAAGGGACAAGATTTCCGATTGGCCCATCTGAGCTTCCATATTCTCAAAGGCAGAGCGGGATACCCTGGGCTCGGTTTACACCTATCACTATTTCTAGTCACTGGGGGACCATAGGCAGGCTGGGGGGACACATGTTGATCTTAAAAAAACCTCATTAAGTGACATTTTCATGCCATGGGACCTTTTAATACTGACAAAACACAAGTAAATTTCAGCATGCATGCAAGTTTAAACAAAAAACAAAACAAATATTCAAATACCAAAATTGAAAATTGAATACCTACACAAACGAATATTTAAAAGCTTTTGTCAATCTTATTCTGCGCCCAGAAAACTGTGCCCTGTTTTATTTCCGTCTCTATGTCAGGCAGGTAAAGGGGGCATCTCTACTCCTCAGACAACTATCAGAGTTGACTGGCATTTTGGACAAGGAGCAAAGGACATCGTGGATTACCTCACAGTTTAGAACATGCTGTCAGAGTGGGAAGCGTACTTGTATGAGTCCACTGCTGAGGGAATGCGACAAAGACTGGCAGTTGTGATGATAAAAACCGAGCCTCGGGGAGTCGTAGAGTGAAGAGTTATTGTTGCCCCACTGATGTCAGCAGGGACTGAGTCACTATGCTGCAATGACTTTCACCTTGGACCATGTTGGCTGGAGTGTGTTGCTGATGCCACTAGAGGAGTGCTGGTGTGTGTGTGTGACAGCAGGGTCATTTAAACCGTCCTCGGTCATTAACCAACAGATTTAACAATTACCAATGGAGACTGTAAGATAGACTGTGAAGCATGCCACATCTCGTTTGTGCAGCAGCTGCAATTGTATGTGGAGGATGAGTGTGGGTTTGCTCCTGCACGTCCACTGATCGTGGTCATGACATGATTTTGGTCCAAAAGTTAACTTTAGATGGTGGTGTTACTTAGTCCTTAGAACACACTTTCCGCCACCATCATTTAATCACTAGTCTTACTTACAGGATGTACACTGCGGCTATATGACAGTTTTTTTTTTTTGTGATCAAATTATTATTTTTTTTTTTACATGTTTAAGAAATTAACAGTTACAACAATTAGAAACAATAAACTGAAATGAGAATGCGTCCCAGGGCCAACAAAAAAAAAAAAACATTTTTACAAATAATAATTAAAGAGGAAAGGCTGGAGGGAGGGAGCCAAAACAACACGTACAAGACAGGCCCAAGACAAGGGTCCAAACACCTGCACAAGTTAGTTACCTCACAGAGTCAGCGATGCACCGCCACGTGTCCAGAGTCGTTCCTGGGAAACCATTAATCCACGCTGTGGACGGTTCCAAATAGACCACATCCAGGTAGGAAAGGGTCCACGTGCGGATGGACATGTTGTGTGGCGTTTTCCAATGTGCCGCAATCATCCTCTTTGCGCGTGAGACATTTTATTTTTTATTCTTTTTTGAATTGCCACCGATCCGTCTGGAACTAATTACTATTTCATATGTCAGTGGAAACACGGATGTGTACAGATATTTTGGAGGGAAGGCACCCTAGCAAACATAAAGGGCAGTTTTTAAAGCCTAATTAACATCACATTGAATACAATTCAACTCCTGTTTTACGATTGTATCGGTCAAAGAATTGCAGAATACCAGTATTGGCAACAAGGCCTACGATTTTTTAAAGGTGCTCTAAGCAATGTCACACATGTTTTAGCCTACAACATTTGTTGTCACACACAAACATCTTTTCACTATCTGCGAGCTGCCGGTTAAGCTTGTCTCGTTTTTTTTTTAGTTTTATGAGTCAAACATTTGGATCTTTTTTATTATATATAAATATTAGGTACATTTTTAATTAAATGAGGATTATTGACCATGAATTCCAAAATGTACTTCAAAACTAGTGGTAGTAAGGTGGTGTTAGTGAAAACAAAAAAAAAAGTCGAATTTGTGTCTGTTTTTGACCCGGGAGGACAAACTGGGGTTCATTTTGGTGATTAAAAATTCTACTGCTTGCCCCTAATTTTCCAATGTCACTAGGATACAAAGTTGATGAAAAGGCATTACAAATGAGCTAACTTTACTTGTTTTCATTTCATTGATTCAAGCTTGCTTGCTTAGCCTAATTTATACAATAGGTGGTCTAGGGTATAATCCAGTGTGTAGCCGGTCTTAGTGTGTCGCTGCTACAGAGCTCTGCCAAACCGGATGCATTGCTCCGATTGGTGCTTAACTTGTCGTAGTTGTAGAAACGGTTCATGGCTGTTATGATAGCTATTAGCTGTTGGTGGTCGCTAGATAGCAGAGCTAACGCTTATATGCTAATTGATTTACCTGTTCCTTAGGCTACTAATTGCACAAACCCTACTACTATTCAATGGTGGTTTATTGGTATTTTAAGTGACTGATGTTTTTTGGCATGTGGGAGATGAAATGGAGCTTATGCCAACAGCTAGCTAAACAAACCCACTCCCTGAAGATGAGCTGGTTTTAACTGTTTTCATGCTTCATCTGACTCCACCCTAGGGAGGTAGTAACCGTGGTTGTACCTTTGTTACAATGACGAGTTTGTGTGTGTGTGTGTGTGTGTGTGTGTGTGTGTGTGTGTGTGTGTGTCTATATATATATATATATATATATATATATATATATATTGATCCAACAACCAATACCCATTTGTTTCCAGTGATAGAAGCACTTTTTTATCTGTTTTGGAAAATTTATTTTCTTAAATGTAGAATTTATCTGTTTTGGAAAATTTATTTTTTTAAATGTAGAAAATTTTTCTTTTTCTTCTTCCAGGTTACCAGAATGCTCTGCATTTAGCTGAACCAATACCAAAGCAATGGCTAACATGTTTTATCTGAAGATGAAGTTAAGAAATAATCCTGACTGAACTCTTAAAATGTTTTATTAATCCCATGCTACCTAGCGAGTTAGCTTTTATGAGCTGTTGTCAAGTTAATAATTCTCTGCTTTTCAATTGGGGATTGTCACACTTACTAAACTATGAGCTCAACTAAATAAAGAAGCAAGCAAGGCAGGCGAGCACTAAATCATATTGACAATTGCTAATGAATATCCCAGGTGCCAGAAATGCAGACTGTGGAGCTTTACTGCCTCCTAGATTATGTGAAAAAAGACCCCAGGTAGAAGATATTCTCTAGACAGCTTAAGTAGCTGTTTGCATTCCTCTATATTCCTCTACACAAGAACTACTTTGAGTTCTTCAAAAGCGCCAACTTTTTTTCCCCCTTGAAATATAAGTGATGCCTCTGGTGGTTCACAGACAAAAGCATTGTCACGGCATCTGGATTACACCAGTTTTCAGCAGGATTTTTATTTTTTTCCGAGGAAGAAAAAAAAGAAAGGGATAAAGAGCAGGAGAATAAATACAAAGAACATTGGCTGCATTGCAAAGAAACGTGCTGATTCCTTCTTTTCCGGGTTTCCTCAGCAACTTCCTCAGTTTGCAGCGAGGGACTAGAAGGAGTAACAAGGAGAGTAGACTCCCTCATGGTCAATTACTCCACTTGCCAAACTTGCACAAGCGCCAACTTTTTGCCAGTGACCTTTCACCCTGGAAATTTGTACTCTTGTCCCTCATTTTTGCTTAGCCAGCTGTGTTTCCTGTAAGCTGTTGTTGCACACATTTGGCCCACCAAATGGCCATTCATCTTCAATAAAATAAAGTATTAAAAACCCAGGGCTAATCTTTAGAGTGCCATTATCAAAAGACTCAATCTCATTTCAAAGCACTACTGTGTTGTTGGCAAACCTCTCAGCCAGATAGGTGTACGCGCGTGTTGGTGTTCCTGATGCACACCATGTGTAGATTGCTGACACTAGGGCAAGTAGGCTAAGTAGGGCGTTCAGTAGTTATTTCTGTTTAATCAAAGCCCTGTTTTGAAAAGCCTATGGTAAAAGCAAACTGTCTTACTTACAAGTATTGAATGCAACAGAATCAATAACTATATGCTGTAACTAAATGCTGCGTCCAATGTCTAAAGGGAAATGTTTTTTTTTCTTCTTTTTACTTGGGTGTAGCCTGTTAATAATGTGGTTTTACCAAGGAACCAGAGGACTGATTTTGTTGAAATGACAGGGTTGTTACTCATGGTGTTTGCCCTAATAGAAGCCATCATAATCTTGTGTTTGGACCTACTGTCTTTGAAAGGACTACAAGTTATTCAGTTGTGAACATAACCTACTGTCTAGGATTGGTGGCTCAGCTTAAAAAAAAAGACCTGTGTTGGAAAAGAATAGATTTTCTTTAAACAAAACTGTGCAGTTATGTTGTCCTTGCCACACTGAGTATTCCTAATACTTAAACATTAGGTGTGACAGAATCAAACCTTGTTTGTGTTGAGGTTTCTTACAGTCCCTTCTGAGATCATTGGATTTCTTCTTTAAAAAAAATAATAGTTATCCTTGTCTTCTAGGTGCAACCCCTTAGAGTATGGCTTAATCCTACCTCTGCCTGTAATCATCATCATCCTTCTTGTAAACTAAAACTACCACTGAAACCCCTTTTCCAGGCTGCCTTAATTATTGCTGTTCGGTTGCATTGTCTAGGACAAACTATATGTGGCAGGGCTCAACAAAGATGGATGAGTTCATTTATCAGGCCTCGTGTTCTGTGAACACTGTGTGGCCAAGTGCCCAGCAGCCCACGTAGAATCTCCAGGTCAGTTTAACCTTGTGCACAGGGGTGTATCAGTACTGTAGACTGCTGTAACCCAGCCAAGAGGCAGGGGCACCTTACACTTGCGATGCCGCAATACGCAGTCATTGTCAGTGAGATCCAATTGTTTTTAAATGGAAATACCCTTAGCCAGAAGGCTAAAGTTAGGTGTTTTGAAAGTTAGTTTTTTTTTTAAATTTTATTTCCATTGACAACTGCTATATATATATATATTTTTTTTGTTTGGTTCATCTGCCGTTTGTTTATCCTGCCATCATTTTGATTTAGAACAAAATATTTTGACAGTGTTGATTTTCAGTGAGTGAGATTTTTATGAACCATGCTGAGGACATCCATGATACCTCAAAACAATGAGTGGCCCTACTAGTATGGTGTTGTAATGCAATGGACCACATTTGCAAATCAATATGCACATTTCTGGTGGAAAACTTATAACTGGTCTCTCAGTTATATATCAATTACTTAAATGTAACTTCCCGGGTGGTATTCTTCTTCTACCATTCAATACAATGGCAGTTGAAACCAGCTCTGCTTCAGGGAGTGGGTGTGTTTAGCTAGCTGTTGGCAAATGCTCTATATCATGTCCCACATGCCAACACTGACTTAGGGTAGGGAACTTTTAGTATGTTCATATACATTCAACACTTTTATTAGGGGGTGTAATGAATTTAGCAAAATTGATGGAAAAACATGTCAATAAACCTTTTGGTTCGTGTTTTCTCAAAATCAATGAAAATATGAAATGAAAATAACCAAATCCATGTTAAACATTATACAGTCGCTTGTGTAGAGACAGAAAATGTACCTTCAACAAGGCATTAATCATAAAGTCAGTAGCTGTATGGCAAGAGGAATAAATCAAAGGCTCCTTTGGTCCCTGCCCCAAGTTTGGCACCAAAACAAGACCCACTCATCACACAGCGCTGCGACTTATAGCCCACAGGCATGACTGTGACATTTCTCAGTTTTAAGATACAGAGAAAAATGCTAATGAAGTGGCTGGATGGAGAATGTCAGTTTTTTTTGTTGAGGAAATGCCGCTCTGTGTTTTGTGGTCTGTGCTTATGTGTACCTTAGTGTCATGTTTGAGAGGCAGGGAAGTGACTAAAGGCTGACTTTTGACTCTTTTTTTTTCTTCTTTTTTTCTCCAAACCCAGGGGCTAGGGCAGAAATGCACAACCACAACAATGGCTGACTCTTTCTGCCTGGAAAGAGGTTGGGTGGAGGGTGTGGGTTAGAAGGGGTGCTGGAGGGGTTTATCTTAGTCATGGTAATTGGTTTGCTGGTGTGGAAGTAGGATCATTCGAGAAAACCTCATTCAGTCTGACTCCCTCCTATTTATCTGTCTGGAAGGCTGCAGGGAGAAAGGGGAGAAGGATGGGGAGAGGGAGGGAGGGAGTGAAGGAGTGCTGCTGCAGAGGCATTTTCATACAAAGGCTGGAGAAAGTGAGTGAGTACGTCTGAAGGCTCAATCTGATGCAAGCCTGAAATGAAGGATACTTTTTTTTGCATCCTGCCAAATTGTACTGACTTTTTATCCCTTGGCATCTCCCCATGAGGCCTAATGCACCTGTTTGCATGCATGTGTAAATGGGTTAGGTAAGACTTTAATATGACAGGGCAGAAGCACAATCATCAAATCATTTCTCAATTTCAAATTAGATTAATGAAGGCGGAAATCGAGCTGCTCTTTTTGGCCCGGCATTGTCTTTAAGCGGCTGATTCCCAAATTGCGGTGATGCATATTCCCAGGTTATTGGTAAAGGATTTATTAAGGGGCTGATGGAAAGACATTGGGCTCACAGGCTTATATCCACTTGGTGTTTAACATGCCTGTCCTATAGCACTGTTGCTGAGGAAGCAGGGTCCAGCTGCACAGACATCTCCTCAATCCGTTCCAACCACTGACTGAGTACTGAAACAACTGCAGAGCTCTGTAGATCATGTCCCAATGTGACCAATTGGTGCTGATTCCAAAAATCTCTGTATTCAAAAAAGTCCCAACTTTGATATCATAATACAAAAAAATGTGTTCCCCACAAGTAAATAAAGATCACTGCTTCTAATCACAGGTTGGAAACAAGCTCACAGTTTAACCAGAATATCCTTTATTCCGTGGCCCAATTTCACATGTGTTCGGATATGTTCCTTTGGCCCATTCTCCCAACTCTCCCAATTTGTCGACGTTGCTATCTTTCCACTTTGCCCTGCCTTGGCATTTATTCTCCTGGTCCCAATCTCTCTTTATAGCCTGCCTATTTGATTTATTTATTTTACAAATATTTTTTTTTTTTTTCACTGGTAAATGTCTTAGTTTTTGAATGCAGAAAAGGAATTTCCACACGACACACTAGTGAGACTCGTGACGGATCACTGCACACAGATGAATGATATTGGAAGGGAAGGGGGAAGTCACCACTGGGCTTTCTGTCTAAGGTTGTAAGGGTGTACCATGCTAGTTGCCAGGGTGACAACTAGACTCCCACAGCGATGCATCATCTAGCCTAAAAGGGAGTGTGATGGAGGGGCGAGAAATTGTAGCAGCAGATTTATTCATTTTTCATGTCAAGTCATTTGTGCCCCTCCTTACAAAAAAAAGCACTTGCTCTTTAAATTATCACCTGAGCACAATGTTAATATGTCAACATTGCTGTAAAAACTGTACTTCAATTATTTAATTTCATTTTTGTCCCAAAGATGTGGGACCTGAGCCAGATATGTAACATATGACCTTTAATCCAGCAGCAGTCAGGGCAAAATATCCAATTATGCAACAGAATTATCAAAATCTAACGGCCACACTGATGAGTGACAACTGACCCTTTCCCTCAATGCACTAATCGTAGCTGGGCTGGAACTCTCGCTCTCTACTCTGCCAACTATAAAAGGTGCAATGCTGCGATCCATTTATCTTCAAACACAGGGGTTGGAACAGGGAGTGATGTCTCACCCGAGTTGACAGTGTTCCAGTAACAGTCAGAAAACCATTCTATTTAACAGGTTGGGGGGAATCTAGCCGGGTTAGCCATTGTTAGCAATACCAGTTGATACCAACGCATTATGCTGTGTTTTGCGTATCTAAACACCGTAGCAACATGTCCACAGTCAGAAGATGGACAGAGCCGTGTGTACCACTGATTTAGTTAGACACAAATAAGACAGAACAGGTACAAATACAAATTATTACTGCTTTACTACTTTTGATGCTTGAAGGAGCCATGTTGGATTATATTTTGGGTCGGCGTACTTTCCCTGACTTTCCGAGTTGGAAATCTGACTTTTGAGGTCAGGCATTGGCCAGTATGAGCTTCTGACGGTATGATAACCTTCAGCAAAAATATCACAGTAGTACAGTATTGCAAGTTAAGTTAAGTAAGTTCATTCTCTCCGTGCCTGGAGGCACACAAGGCTTGGACATCACTCCTCCACTGGGTTCGGTTTGCAGCTGCACGTCGTGCTGTATTCCACGTGTTCCAGCCTGCACCGTTACGTTCCAATTCCAACATGATGATGTCCGTTGTTTCTGTAACAGGCTTGTTTTCCAGGAGTAGGTTGTCAGCCTTCTGCCCAACCCCCAAGCTTGGAGGGCCAGTGGTTTTCTGCCAGGGTGTCCTTCTCTTAGACTGCGTTGGTCCACGACACCATACGGTGTAACCCCCCATCCGCCACCCGGGGGGCACGCCTCATACGCCGTGCAGTCCCAGCGCAAGGGTGCAGTATTGCAACAGTTATAAATGTAATACTTTTAAATGGCTGGATAAAAAAACTTGTTTCCCATTAAAGTCAATATATATATTTTTTTAAAACACTGGCAGGGAGAGGGATTTCTAAACTGCACTTTCTGTCCTAGAAGCGTCATACCTTAGGAACGCTATGACAGAAAATATATTAGTGTTTTAGAGACCGTGGTGTTATGCCCCAGCCTAGGGGTACCAAAGAACCAACATGAAAAAAGGCCCCATCTTCCCCGTCTCCCAAGTAGCCACAAACTATTGTGTTTGAATGTTACAAACTTACTTATTTAACATTAAGTAGAAAATATATAATTAAACATAGATATAGGTAACTTATACAAGGCTTCAGGTTGGCCTACCTCTAAATCTTCAAACAATCCTGTCTAGAAAGTAAGACATTGACCTAAGAAACTAAAAATGGCCAAAAGAATGACAAACGACTTACCTCCTTAACTAAGTAAACAGGAGAAAACAAGATTAACACACCTGGCAGTCCACCCCCCCCCCCCAGACGGCTGCCATCTTGGCTCCTTGAATATCTGGTGGTTCCCCAGCTGCAGCCGATCTCAGGTTGGACATGAAAGCTTCCACCTTGAAACCGGTAACCGGCCTACGCCTCGTTCCAGTTGACGTTTCCAACTTGGAACTCTAAAATTCCGAAATCAGCTGGAAACCATGATACATGACTAAAGGCTTCCGCAGATTAGCAAGACATTGATTATCTGTTTTTACCCAAATGACCTTAACTCAGCTGGAGATGGTGGAGACCACTCCAACCTCTAGGGCAGGGGTCTTCAACAGGGGGTCCGCGACCCCTAGGGGGTCCGCGGAGGTACTGCATGGGGGTCACGAAAGTTTTGGTTGATTAGACTTTTTTTTATATTCCCCCCCCCACTAATTGAAATGTCTTTAAATACACATTAACATGAATTCAACACACTGTAGTAAACAGATAAATGGAGGCAGAAGATGTCTTTCAGTCATCAATGCACACATTCAGCGACACACAGGAGCTCTTTCAAGCTGGGCACCGTTTCATTCACAACACCTGTCCCATCAACGAGGAATCAGAATCAGAATCAGAAATACTTTAATAATCCCAGGGCAAAATTACTTTCGTTACATTACTCCATATGTAATAGACATTACTTACTTACTTCAGTTTGATATAACACAATTTTATACAATATATATAATTAGGGGGTCCCCGCTCCATCTCGCCATCAGTTTGGGGGTCCTTAGCCTGGAAAACGTTGAAGACCCCTGCTCTAGGGGCCACTAGCTGACATTTTCTGATTCTCTGTTTGAGTCAGCATTATTGCAAAATGTTTGTTCCTCTTTATTGCCAAAAACAACATGCAGAAACAATCCAAAGCTCTTTATTAAAGCGAGTGATTGAAAGAGCCCCATGTGTGAGCTGAAAAGCTGTCATGAAGCCATGATCCAGCAGAACATCAACACCCAAAAGCTATACATTATTCATTGCATTGTGCAGAATGCATGGCTGCTCCAGCGGGCCTGTACTCACCCACATTTTGATGCATCAGCAACACTGCCTTCTGTGCTCTCTAACTCTTGTCCATCAGCCCTGCTATTCATAGAGCCCATTAATGATTTATTGAATAACAAATCGTGAGTAATGGGACCCTAATCCGTCATCCTACTGCCATAATGCTCAATGCTTCAGAGACGCTTTCTTTATTTAATCTCTAAGATTTCCAAATTGAATTTCCCAATTACTAATGGATTGATAACATTTCATTTCTAGGCAACTTGGTTTGAGAGTGGGTGGGGGCAAGCTGACCTTTTTGAACTTACACTTGCTTTTACACAATGATGATACCCATATTTTGTTGGTATTCCTGTATGACTGTTAGTCTAACCATTCAGTTTGGAGCTGTTGACGCGTTTTTATCAAGTTAGATGACATCACAGTTGGAGAAAGCTGCAGCTGAGTGGAGGCTTCTGCTCGTAATAATAGCAGGCGGATTAAACCTCTGTTATTTTTTGCATTCTCAGATCAATCCATAAAAAACAGATGGCCTGTGAAGAGGTATTGTTATTGCAGTGGGGAAAAGCAATATCATTCAAATTCTTAATTGGTTCCCCAAGGGCACTTGATGATGTGCAAAAGACAAGCTCTAAAGTAGTACTGAGCATCGTGAAATTTGGACCTAATTTGTAATGAGCTTTTTTTTTCTTCTTTAACATTCCCAAACATAAAGTCTCCATTGTGTCTTAACATACACTGGGACGGAATTGCTGCTACAGTGTGTGTCAGAGACATTTCGACATGTGGCATTCAACTTAACACTACTGATGCAAATCACCTCTTCTCAGCAGTTCTTCACTCCAGGGATAAGGCAGAAGAAATCTGCAATGGACCACTTTTTGGGGGGGAGTCAAATAATCCCCACAGTACTGTTGGGTTGGTGTAATGACACTAAATAGAGCTGACTTGGAACAGACCTCAGTTCAGCCTTTTGACTACAAATTTATACACACTTTATATCAAGTCCCCGTGGATGTTATCAGTGTTAGATCATGCAACCAGGATCTAATATCATGTTATCATGAGTTAGTCTCCCCATCGGTATGCACTAGGGATGTAAGGATTACCGGTGTAACGGTAAACCACACTATGAATATTGACGATAACAATTACCCTTTTCATATAAAAGTCTCATTATCACGGTGGATTACCACGGTGTGGAAACCGTGTGTATATTCTTTCCCAGCTTCACCCGAGTCTCCTGAAGTTGCAGCGCAGCCGCCTGCGTAGCCTACAACGTGCGTTTCTTAAAGTTGGAATCATGGCGGAAGGAGGAGATGACAGCTCTCAGGACATTTATCCGTCCACTAGGAAGAGTAAGTCTGAAGCATGGGCATGTTTTAGTTATTATAACAATGCCGAAGGACAGTTGATTGAAGAGAGTTACTCTATCAAAAAAATAGTGTGATAATACCGAAAACCGTGATCATTTTGGTCACTATAACCGTGAGGTTACATTTTCAAACCTTTACTTCCCTAGTATGCACCCCGTCTAAAATATCAACTGTTTTATATAACAACACATTTAATAATAATACATATTTTTTTATAGCGCTTTTCTAAACACTCAAAGATGCTTGTACAGTTTTGGTTACAAAAAACTAAGCCGTCTAAACAGACAGGGTACGGTGACAAGATTACTTGACAGACAAAAAAGAGAAAAGAAAAACACATAGGTGCATGGACAGGCATAGGCAAAGCAGGAGAGGTGGCCAATAAAAAAGAGGGAAAAACTGGGAAAGTCTGTAGCAGGAAAAAGCATGTTTGAAGAGGTGAGTTTTGAGGGCCTGTTTGAAGGATGGTAGGGTGCTTGACTGTTTGATGTGGTTGGGGACGGTGTTCTAGAGGGTGGGTGCAGCAGCTGAGAAGGCTCTGTCACCCCAGGTCTGCAGCTTAGTTCTAATGGTCTTGAGTGCGTCGGCATCGACGGACCTGAAGAGGCGGGAATGTGGGCAGGTGAGGAGGTTGGAGAGGTATGGAGGTGCAAGGTTATTAAGTTCTTTGTATGCGAGGAGAAGTATTTTGAAGTTGATCCTGGGAGCCAGGGGAGGTGTGGAGAACAGGGTGATGTGGTCTCAGTGGCGGATGGAGGTAAGAAGGTGGGCAGCTGAGTTTTGGACGTATTGGAGTTTGTTGGTGATTCTGTCCGGTAGTCCGTAAAGAATGCTGTTGCAGTAGTCCTGTCTGGAGTAATATCATTTTTTGTTTTCTGTTCAGTAATAGGTTTCTAGAAACTAAATTTGTTTAAATGGATGGGTTTTAACATAACAATCCCCTGGTACCGTCCTTTTTATTTTTGTTAATTTCCAATACACACCAACTGCATCATAGTGTTTTGTGAATGCACATAGCGTGCCATGGCACCAGTAAACTGTAGCAGCCTTTGGAGTTTGCTGTCTATTAGACTGTACACATGTTATTGGGCTATAATGTATAATACAGCTTACAGATTCCTATAGCATCACACAACACTCCATTGACTGTTTTTAGGTGCTCTTCAGGCATTATGGTCCTTCTCTTAGGAATTCTCAACCTTGTGAAGTAAGGCCTTCAAAAAAAATCTTCTTTTACAAGCAGGTTAAAGAAAATGTTTACAAAGGCTACACTGGAACCCCAGAAATATTGGCCGTTGGCCCCAGAGGCTAAAGCTTCGTCGGCCTGATAGCCGACTGGTTCCAAGTTTGTGTGTGAATAAATGTGGACGTATCTGATCAATGTCATTCATGTAGTTTTAGGGGTTTGTAATGTATTTATGTGAGGCTCTGTATGGATTGTGGCAACCCATTTCCCTGGATAAAGGACAATACACAATCAAATTATTGTGTGGGACGGCTTACATCAACCACTACAACCACCTAACTAACATATTGAATATTTTGGCTTTAAGTTAACCTGCCATATGTAAAAATGAGCAGATGTTACACAAAGCCGTTAATAGTAACTAACTTGAAACACACTGCAACTGCTTAAGCAGATGGGGAGCGCAATGTCCTGTATGAATTAAACAGAACTTTTTGTACAAGACAGCGTGCTGATGCATTTGGCGCGCACCAGGCTTAAAACACTAAATACAGATTCCTTTTGTGTGTAGTTCAGTCTAATGTTTTCATCCTCGAAGTCAAAGAGTCCAACTGCCCTTAGGTTTTAAGAAGTGCACAGATGGTTATGAGACTCGTGCTTGCTGTAATCCCCAGGTTATGGAACATAGTTACGTGATTAATTAATAAGCCCCACCAGGCTGAAGGTATGCTGTGGTTTGGTGCCAGGTCCCAACTCCCGGACTCACAGCATGACTGTTTCACAGGGAGCTGGACAATGTGCAAGAGAACCTAAAACCCCCAAAATAAACAATCAAACCGTGTGTCACCAGGAATGAATAAGGAGCCCTTATTAAGACGTAGTGCATCTGAATAAATGATTCAAATGTGTGCATGAGAGCCTATCTCTGAAGATGTGCTTTGCATAAAATCATCTTTACTACTGATTCCGCCTGCAGGAGCTGGCACTTACTTTGTTGGTTTTCAGGTGACAGGAAAGCATCCAAATCCCCTCCCAGCTTTGTAAGACGTGTACGAAAGATTTTTTACAGCTCCGTCTGTAATGTGTGGTGCAATCTGGAACCCTTTTAGCCACTTTTATTTACTGTATAATATACACTATGATACCAAACAAGTCTTTGCCAATAGAGAAAGAAAGATTCTAATCCCTAAACGGATGCAGTATTTTCATTTCATTATCAGCTGCAAAAGTTCTTAATCATGATGCAGCTTCCTGCTAATAAAGGCGATTAAGTAACATTTTTATTTAGGTCTGGGCAAAATATCGATTTATCGATATTGCGATATGAGACTAGAGATCGTCTTAGATTTTGGAGATTGTAATACGTTAACTGTCGTTTTTTTTCTGGAGAAAAATTAATTAAAAATCTCATTGTGTAAATAACATTTTGTTAAAGCACCTATAGTCAACCATACAATGTTGTCACAATATTGACATCAAGGTATTTGGTCAAGAATATTGTGATATTTGATTTTACTCTAAATCGACCAGCGCTATTTTCATGCATTAAAATAATTGAACTCCTTGATCTGAACTGTACCCAGCATGCCATGAAATACAATAGTTTGGAACAATTCCCTTAAGGGCTGATCAGACACTTAGAACACTTTTAGGGTGGTGATCTAGTGGGATTAAACCACTTTGTTAATGTCATCAAGTGACATTGGATGTTTGGACTTGGGAATGTTTCCTTCGACACATTTGCACAAGTCTTTATTAATAGGATGCTTTCTGTTAAAAGCATTTGATCCACATGTTTGCCAACAGCATACCACTTTAGCTGTTAATGGATTGCAATTAGAGGAAGGAATGATATTTTGCAGAATACACAAAGCTCTATTTGCTTTCTGTGGTCCTTTTTAACATGGTAGTTCATTTTTAAATGTTTTAGGACTCACGTGCCAAGTTGTTATGATGTAGGAACTCATTTTATGTGTTTTTTTTAAAGAGCTCTTGTTGCCCAGTCTTCTATTTATACCACACTATCAACATCTTATTTCATATTGCCATACTGACTGTTGCTGTGGCATTGTTTGTTTCTTTTGACACTTTCATTTTGCATTTTATACACAGGCAAGCAACAGCAAAACAAACTGAAAATGTAAGTCTCCCGGCCCTCCCTACTCCCACAAGGCTCTAAAGAAAAAATGAAATCTGTAACACACAACATCAACAAAAAAACCCACCAAAGACAACCTTCTGTAACATAAGCACAGAGTACAGCAGTACATAAAAAAATAAATAATACTAAAAAAAAAATACCTTGCTACGCAGGAGCTTATTCTCAAAGTGTCTTGAGCGTAGTGGAAGTTAAGGATAAATATTACCAACACAAAGCTATTGTTAGAATGAAAAATGTTCGATAAAATCAATAAACAGGCTACCGGTCGTGGCAAAGTTTTAATGAGCTTTACACATTTTGTATCGTAATTTTTCTAATTGCAAAAATGATAGCACCTCTTTTAACCGCTGTATAAATGACGGTGCCTTGTTTCTGAGGGAAACTTGTACTGTCTCTCCCTTGTGCAACAATTCTATCTAAAGTCTGAAAATCCTGTGTAATGTAAAAATAAGCACCAAAACACATTCTATTGAAGTTGTTTTCCATATTTTTATATGTATGTCTCTGTGGTAGAGGAGTAAAGATGCTTAGGGAGATAACGGAACTACTGATAATGGATACTACTGTATGTCCAGTACTGTATGCTACCCTGTTACGGTTGGTATATCACAGCCATTGATGTTGCTTTAGCGCTATACAGAAACGGAATGGGCCCAGAACAGTTTTGATGAAAAAAGGGGGAATTTTAACTATTATTTTAAATTCTGTTTAATGAGCCGCGGCAGATTCTTCTGACAACAATTGAACTCGGCAAATAATGATGGCTTACATATAGTCAACTGGGGCCTTGTAATTAATTGGTTTAAGTGGGGAAGGCAGTGAGCCGTGTTTGTGTGCCAGTAACTGTTTTGTTTCAGATAATGCTAATACTAGGCATATGGTGTATACAATAATGTTCTTTGGCTGGTGTAGAGAGGAAAAAGTGGCATTGCTTCCATTCACAGTGTTTCTTTGCTTGACTAAAGCCCCAAAAACCATGGCATTTGAATTGTTTTGGTTAGTTGAACTTTAAGAGGGATTTGACATGCATGCTCATTCCATGAATAAAAATGATGTGAAGTGAGCGAGCTGCACCCTCTGATGGTGTGTTGACTTGCTCATCTGGATTTCACAAGAGTCATTCAGACCTTTAACCATCGTTTATCTGGCATTCATTAGATACTTTGAAATTAGATGGAGGGAACGGTTTGTGTCTTAGTCACAACATTAGCATTCCAGTTATCAACTGTCCCACAGGGATGTCATTGTATTTTGGTAGGTAAATTAGAGCAGTTGGTTGGCATTCCTGTACTAGTTGGTAGCTGCTCATATAGCTAGTTGGGAGCTAGTACATAACAACCTAAGCTTTGCGGAAGCACTACCGTCTGGAGACAAAGTTTTTAAAGGCACCTTACCACTGTGATCTGTTTCAACTTCCACCTTGTTTGTCGGTGACCTTTTAATTTGCGATATTGAGAAGACTTCTGTCTGTGACACTTTAAAGCGAAAGGACGGTAGAAAGGTTTCATGTAGCCAAACCTAATTATTGATCATTGGGTTCTAACATGCCCTATTCTCTGAAGGAGAATACTTCCCAGTGTGTTGTTCTGTATAATGGGGATTGGGCACATTTGTGAAAAACTCTTGCCGTGGTGGCTTGAATTAGCATCCCTCTTTGTCAAGATAGCCAATCCCTGGGGGGGTTCTGTTTGATTGTATCCCTGGCGAACTCGTTCATGGAGGACTTCACCCCATTCTCCCGCTCCTACTTCTGACATACCTTGGACATGCTGGCACTTCTAAATGAAAAAAAACCCTACTCTGAATCAGATCAAATCACAGTGAGGCTGGTGCACACACATCATCCCTCAGAGCTGCAGAAACACAGAGGCTTTTTGCTCAGAGCAAGACCAGTGAATTCACAGAGGAGCCTAAAAGCCATGTAGCCTGTCACGCTGTATTTATAGAATGTCCCCCAGGCAGCCATGTCCTGATTCTGGGAAAACACAATATAATATTAATATAGTGTGAATAGAACAATGTACGGATCAGGCTTTATGTGGAGGGAGATGTAGACAGTTTGTCTATAAATCAAGAAGAGAGTTATGAGCTATTGATGAAATATTGCCATGGCCATGTTGGGAGTAGAATGAACAGTACATGGAGCAGTGACACAATCTATGCGTTTTCACTCGGGTGATATTATGTCAATTTGAATTAGCTTTAGCCTCATGAGAACATCTTTATTAGACCATTGTCGCACAGGATGTGTGCAACCAGAAGCCCAGTTATCGCATTACGTGGCATTCATCAACATGGAACCTGCTGCAGTGATAAAATAGTGGAAATAATAGGTGTCAAGACTGAAACCAATAATATCCTGGCTTCTATTACATCAAGGCGCGCAATTTAATTGGAAGTGCCACCCTGGTGTTGCAAAATAAGAAATATTGATATCATATTTTTGTGTCACTCCTCAGAAATTTGTTTTGTGTTTACCTCACCAAATGCTGTTACAAAATGGTCTAAAGCCCCGTTGGCTTTCTTTGCATGCGGCTTGTGTTTAGCATAATAGGCCCAGTAGTGCACTGCCCTGGCGTTTCGCCTCTGTCAGCCCTATTAATCGGAAGTCAAATCACTTCCATTAGATTTCTGGGGTAAAGCATTTGGCTGCTGGGATTTGCTGAAGCAGGACAGAGTGAAGGGAAAAAAGGCAGGAGAGAGGGGGAGAAAGATAGAAAGAGGAGCACAAGGCAGAGAGAGAACGGTTGCTGCTGATAAGCTGCAGGCAAGAAATACGCAAACCACCGCAGAATATGAGAATGATGAATCAGGGATAATAGTCACCCTGCAGTGAATGTTGTCATCATGGGACATTTTCTTCAGAGACAACATTTACCTGTCACAGCATCTGCGTTCAGAGGAGCAATAATGGGCTTTGTTCCCACTCCCAGGCTTCAAGGTGCAGCTTGGGGTGAGAGGATTGCGGGTGGGGGGTGGGGGGGAAGGGTTGGTATGGCGTTTTATAGGAAGGCCTTGGGGGAATGAATTCACTTTCACTGATTTGTGCAGATTGTGCTAAATGGGCCAGGTAATAATTGCTGGCAAAGTAAAGAGGTCATTCCTTCTCCATTCATTGAAGTTTGTATTTACTGATTTTTATTGCAGGACTCAGTTTAGAGTGTTAATGGCCTATCTAGCAGCAAGAGGTTTACTGATTCATAAAAAAAGAAGTGAAGTAAATAGAGAAAATAGTGAACTCTACTGAATTGATTGCAAACTGAATTTAAAGATATATTCAGTTTGCAATCCATTCAATAGAGATCACTATTTTTTATTTTCCTCAAGGGGACATTTGCAGGAACATTAAAGCATACATAGAAGGTAATGTAAAAGTGTAAGTCAAAAACGCGTGCAATGCATTCAACAATGCCTCAATCCACAAGGACATAAAGAGGCTAAGGTGCCTTTTAAAGCTAATTGATATACAGGTTCATACTTGTTACAGTGAAAAAGTTTTGTCTTGCGTTAGTAATAACAATAACAATTCCAATGATTCATCATAAATAACTACAACTCTATAAAGGCTAACTATCTAGTTTATGTACAATCAAGTTCCTATATGGATTTAAATAGTAAATCATGAGCACCTTAAGGATTCTTCTGATATGCCACAGCTCCATACACTGTGTTGTATTTCAAAGGACATTATATTGCTTAAATTAGGTTTAAAGGAAATCTCGTGTAGTACAACCTTAAAGCTCCTTTTACATCTGCTGTCCAACCGGTGTTTCCATCAGTTTGTTTCTGCTAAGTTTCTTTCACTCAGCTTCTACCGTCATTGTAGGAAAGGTTAGGGGCTCCATGTGACTAATGGGCACATTAGACGGCAGCCAGTAGTCCTTGTTGAGAGATTATTTTCCATACTGAATCCATGCCCACCCCACCCCCTTCCCCCCGCTGGCCAACAGGACCCCCATTGCCCCGCTGTTTGAGCTCAGTGTTGACAGGTCAATATGACTGACACCAGACCAATTGGTCATAGTGTCCCATCTGGGTGTGTGGGAGCTGGGAGGCAGAGCAGCCTGACCTCACACTGCGAGGCACCAGGGCTCCAAGCTGGCATCCAAAGAGAAGGGAGCTTAAGTCTTATTAGAGAGGGTATTACATCCAAACACAGACACGCCACTTATTAAGACAACACTATCTGGGGAACAAAACAGGAGATTAAAGACCCATCCCATTACACTGTAGGTCACAGAGGGCTCCTTGGCACTATTGTAATCTGGAAGGAATCACCCATGGTTGACTAACCAACAGGGAGTCTGGAAACATTTTGTCTCATTGGGACATTTTTCCTGCAGTGAATCTGTTGAAAGCCACACAGGCAAATAGCAGTCAATTCACCCACTATAAGTTCCCATAGGGGCATATTGGTGTAGACCCGTCGCGCACAGCATAGACCCCAAGTTGTTCCGCCATGCTTTAAAAGTCGTTACCAAAGAGCAAACCAAACGGATTTCCTTGTATTTCATTCCAGCCAGCATATCACTTGCTGTTTTGATTTCTTGCCTTTCTGCCTCTCGACACAGCTGATGGACTCTCTCTTCCAGCGTGGGTAATAAGAGCAGAATGCATTAACCTTGTTTTCATTTACTCCCCATGGATACAGCATGGGCCCACCAAGTTGGAAATTCTTCTTTTTGGCAGCTTACTTTATCATTGCTGGCACCTTCTGTTAAATCCAGGGACCTTTTTGTGACCTCCCCTCTCTGTTCCTGGGAGAATTCTCCTGAAGGTGACTGCAGCCTCCGCGAGTGGATTGGGAGTTTCTCAGCCCTCGATCCATGCCTCAGCTGCCATGTTCATTTCTTAAAGGCCTCACTGCAGCTGCCAATAAAAACCCATAAGGGTTTTGATACTGAATGGGCCCCATCTTAGATGTGTCGATTTGAAGGCACTACAAAGAGTTGATTTTTCACTGTTAGGGAACTTTTAAGCACTCAAGCCTTAGTCGAAGGCATGCAGAGGATGACTTTTAACTCATTGTTTATCTGTTTTTGCTAAAATAACAGGACTAGAACAGACGAGGAAACTGTCTTAAAAACAAATAACTCTAGGTGCAAGTTGAAGCAACAGGAAAGATTTATCGCTCAATTTCATCTTTAATTTAAGGATTTAAACACAACCACACTATACTAATTTTGCCCTAATGTCATTTCGTTTACAACTCTGGGAAAATAAAGTCAGCTACTACAAATCCACTCACTGCCGTCAATTTATTGAAATCCTGTGTATATCTACAGAGGTTAGAACAGTGTTGCTACAAGGAGTCAGCCTTTTCGAGGTTATTGAGTTCATAAAATTTTATGTAGGGTATTACTGCTCATGCCTAAATAATTTCCCCAGTAAAAACCTCACTGGCTTGCTCTTACAGCTCCCCGGTCTTCATGTCTTTCATTCTACTTATATATTTGCATTTGTTCAATTTTGAAATTCAGAGTTGGGTGTTCCATAGATAAGATACCGTACAGCCGATGCTGTTACATCAACAGTGTGCACTGGATGTCTGTACTACACCACGGCCCTGCTTCCGCTCCCTGCTATACTGCTCAACATTGCGTTGCATTTTCAGTACACACTGGGGCCAGAAGCACAGTTGGCACTTTCAAACCTGATTGTGCTTTTAATGTGCACAAGCTATTAATCAGCAGTTTTATTCTAGGCCATGGGGTTTATGAGACCCAGTGTTACTAGGAACTCTGGGTTGCCCTGCATATTTTTTTTAAAGCACAGTCATTTCAGCACATGAGATTGTAACAGCTCCTTAATGCCATTGGGGGACTGTTGAGAAATATACAACCAATAAAAGATGTAGACCCCGGCCTGTGGCACAGAGGACACAAACACACACACTTTGCAATGTATCAGAGTCTACATGGACAATGCTAGTTGTTTCATTTGGTAAGCTAAAGAGGCTCTGTCATGTAAAGAGAGGGCTTCAGATGCATGTGTATGGTGGATCTCTTTTCCCCTTGGTGACCTTGCATCTACTAAAGGTTGCCATGCTGGGATTTATATGAAACAAGCTCTTCATTACTGTACAATAAACTGCAGATCAGGAGTGTGTTTGATACAAAACCATTGGTGAGCTTTTGCTTACCTTATTGTCAGTGTGTTAGTGCTCTGCATACACAATGTTTTAAAAACAAAGCATTCACATTTAGTATTTCATTTAAAGGAACTACATTTTTATAATTAACGTTGACAGTAAAATGATGAAAGATAAGCAGAACTGAGTGTTGTGAAGACGTGCCAATTAGCACTGCTGTGCTTGGGTCTCAGGCTAGCTAGTGATGCTTTCAGGCAGGAAAGCAGTAATGATTCTTAGGCGTCACGAAAAGGCTTATCGCGTGGATGTGCCGCCAATTTTGTTGTCATTACTTAGAATTCCTCATGAAGGCATCAGAAACGAAGCACCATAGCTTTAAACCCTCATTTTCTATAGGGCTGACCCCTCCTGGTAAGGGATTCAGATATTTACTTGTAAGGGACTTCCCCAGCTTGAAGCTTTAGTACACCAAGAGATGTTACTTACTTATTTCTTTTTCTCTTTCTGTACACATACTTTGAGAAGTGGTGCCTGTGCTTAAGGACAACATGCATTATAAATCAAGTTGAGTGTCAATATTTCAAGTGGCTGACCGCACAAGTAAGCGTATATTGCAATTTCTATCTGGCATTTCTCTTAATAATGCAAGAGCTTACTCAATTACATTTGCTTGCATTGCCTCTGAACTATCTCTCAGTTTACTCTTAAGCTAATGAAGTTGACCTATGGATAACAACATTGTTTGCAAGAACATGAAATAAGAATTCCAGGTTGCTTACAGAACTACTTCGGCTGGCTATGCTGAGATCATGGCATGTGAATTGGCTAAAGTTGTAGCCAATACATTTTTTTTTACAACAGAGGGAGGGATAAAAATGGCTTTCTTTTTCAATCCTATCAAAATTTAGCTGTGTTCTTTAAATTTAATGTTGTAGAATATCTCAAAATACAACATCCATTATCTTGCTGAATGGTCAGACAAGGGCTGCCGGCTTGCTTCCCAACTTCTATGCATGAGAAGAGGGACTGTAAGAGCAATCAAGGCTAAACATAACAAGCTTAATGCAAAAAATAAATGATGGTACAAAGGATTATAACTCACTCCACATTGAGATAGTTAGCATATCCCACTTGACCAAGAACAAAGTACCTATGACAACCTGCACTTTTTAAATGTAAGACCAATGTACAATCTTGGAATACAAGGTTTAGTTGTGTTATTTTGTTATCTTTGTATCCTACATTTTACTTAAGCTTACTCTTTTATATGAACTGACCTGGTATAGTCCTTTAACAGCTAAATTGCTCTGAGCAATAATTGGTTCATTTTTGGTGCCCTGTTTATTAAAAATTAATATTTATAAAATATTACCTCATTAAGTGAACGAGCTATCATCCGCATGCTCGTCATTTTGTGCATTTCTTGACCAGCTTGCAAGTCGGAGATGGGATTGCACTGCAGTGCTACTTAAAGATCCACAGATGTATTGTAGACCTACATGAGCACTGCACACATGCAACCTTCGTAACTACAGGCCTGTGCCAGTGATTTGTCCTGTGTCCACTGCAAACTAACCCCATATGACCCTGGGAGAGGGCCACCACAGGATTCAGCAGACGGGCTCCCTCCCAGGGAGCTCCAAGAGGTCACAGGGGCATCACTCCAAAACTTTGGCAAGGGTATCCTCCCATCTGTTGAGGCAATAAGTGCTGTCCAATTATTGGCCATCCGATTGACTCTGGCAACACGGCTGTGGGTAGGCGGAGGCCATCAGCTGCACCTCGCAGGGAGGACTGTTTGGAGTTTCCATCCTTTGCCTTATCTGGTTTATTTAAGTCATGCTCTCAGCACAGCAAATAACATTTATTGCATGTTTACATATATAAGACAGCCCCTATTTTGACAGCTTTTTAAGCACCACACTCTGTATTGAGATTGCATGAGACTGAGGACAAAAAGGACAGAAAGTGAGAGATGTTGTTTCAAGATAATAAGAGGCAATGCTGCAGTTATTAACAATACAATACCAGCAAAAGGAAGCTTTCTTCTTCAATTTGTTTGCTTTAATATACAAATGCACAAAATGCAATGGACACTGTCATTCCATACACCTGAAATAATGTCAAATTGTCAGTATTACAAGTTTTTCTGGTTTCCTTGGAAGCTTGTTTCACTCTGAAACATAAGATATGTCACAGTTTACAAGTGTGTTCAGGGGATTAAGCCAACAGACCACTAAACATAGTAACCACCAAAGGGGACCACTAAGGTCTATATAAAAGCATCCAAAGAGCACAATGTCATTGGACCTTTTAAGAAGCCTTCTAAGAAGGAGAAGTTAGGTCTGTGACAAAACGTCAGATTTACTTTACAACTTTCATTCTTAAACATAGGTTCATGTTTATGGTGTAAGGAAGGGATGTCATCATGGTTCACATCTTGTTGATAGAATGTGAAAGGTGTTTTGTGTATTACCCACTTCCTAACAAATGTGTCTAGTCTTATGTTTCTACACTGGAGCCGGAGGAGAGATTGCACCTGATCGACCTGTGCGCCGAGTCATTATGCTCCCACTGCTAAATGTTGGTGAAGCTGTTTGAGAATGGTTCTGGTTAGTCTAAAGGGAATGCTACAGTGTTTGTCTCAGTCAAATGCTATGGGAAAGGCAGTCCCATAAGTGTGTGAGCAGGTCTGTCCCAGGGTGTCCTTCCAGTTGGGAAAGCGTGTAGAATCAAATGGTAGAACCAGGTGGCGCCACACCGTAATGCAGGTGTCTTACTAGACGGTCGTGGTGACGAGGGAGGTGAGCCTTGATGCAAAGCTTTGTTTTACCTTGTCGGTCACTTTCCTTAGAACGGTGTCACAATCTCCTTAGTGATACTGTGAGAAACTCCGACATGTAGAAATAGCTTGTTGAAGAATCACTTCTACTTTGGTTTGAAAGAAGCCAGTTGAGATTGCCCGGGGAAGGATGTGGGCCTGTTACTGGCCGAACTGCTATGAGGGCAATTTTCCATAATGCACTTTTTTTAAACTTAAAGATCACACAAGTTTGCATTACTCTACTTTTGCCACAAAATCTGTTAAATGTTGAAATGTTCCCAGTAGAAGAGCCTGTTCAAAGCATCTTTTTTCTGAAAATCTCTTGTGAATTTTAAAGATGAGGGTAGCATTCAGTATAAATATCCACTGGTTTGCGCTGGTGCATGTCCTGCTGACTTGTTATGGCAAATCCTAACCTTCTTCTGGGTTAATTATCTCTGCAGTCTCAAACCCACCAGTCATGTGGCTGCCAGCATGATAGATGGCCACAGTACTGCTTAACCATGTTTTACGCTCTCTTGTTTTAGGTAGTATTTCTGTCAGCGGCGCGAGCTGAGACAGGAGGATTAGGATGTGGTGTTTTTCACTACAGCATCGCCTCTGTTGTCTGTTGTTATTTTGTTCCGTTCAAGAGAAACCCATACAGACACATGAACTCATACATAGTCTTAGTGTTGTTGTTGTACTATATAAGAGTGGAAACATTACCTGCTTGGTATAACCAATTTTTGTTACATTTACATTGGAGTCCAGGCCAACCCATGAAGAATACGGTATCAAATGAATGTTAAAGCAAAGTTCCGGAGCCCAAAGATGTGCCTCCACAAAAATATCAGTGGTGTCAACCGATTTTATTTCCTGCTTTTTCATTTGAAATGGGTTTTTTATACAGCCTACTGATATTTTTTAAGATAAATCTGATGGGATTTGAATAAAGTCTAAACTCTTGTTACATAAACAGTGAATACAAAAGTGCTAAAGAAACCCTCAAATGCCTCATTGTATCATAATGTTGTGAATTAATTAGAAAGTTAAAACTATGAATGTTGGTAGATAGTAGATGGCAGCATAACAGTGTGGTAATGTTCTACTTTATTAACAGCTTTGTTTGCAAACCATGTTCCAACTGTAACCTAGAAGCAGTAACCCTTAAAGCTCCCATGTGATGAAAATGTCACTTTGTGAGCTTTTTTAACATTAATATGAGGTCCTCCAGCCGGCCTATGGTCCTCCAGTGGCTTGAAATGGTGATAAGTGTAAACCAAGCCCTGGGTATCCTGCTCTGCTTTTGAGAAAGATGGAAGTTCAGATGGGCAAATCTGGCCAACGCGTCCCTCTCCTCTTTAATACAGCCACAGAAATGGCACATACTAAGGAAAGGTCATTGAGTCTAATATTTAGATACTACATTTACTACTAAATATTCATTTTCACAGTACTAGCAGACAATCAGGGTTCTACAGAGTTGGCAGGCTTAGGGTTTGTTTTGTTGTGTGTGTGTGTGTGTGTGTGTGTGTGTGTGCGCACGTCCTGAACATCTTCATATTTATATATAACATGGTTTATACGTTTCTGTCTCTCTTTCTTTCTAGGTAAGTGTGTTTGGGCCTTCCTCTTCCTCCATTCTGATACAAGCACCTCTCACCCCAGCCGTCAGAGCATGCCCCCTGGAGATAGCGGGTGCCGAGGTGATTCATCGGTAGCTGTGCTGGTTAAAAATATTCCTCCTCCTCCTTCTCCCTCTGCTCCACTTCCTTCTGACTGTCAGAGGACATTATGCTCCTGTTCACCACTAAACAAGACTGAGAAGGGGCTCTGTAAGCTTTTATCATTTTAACGTAATGTTTCCAGGCATGGGATATGTGTTCAAGTTGTTGTAAACTGACGAAGAGGCCCAGATGATGTTAAGGCAACAGGGAGCAGGTGTGTGCCTTTGAATGTGGTGGACAGTGAAAGGGCAGGGAAAGGACAACAGTGGTCTTTAGAGGGTGGTGATGTGTTGTCCTTGTATTTTAAAGCTGTCTTTTCCAGTTCAGCTCCTGCTGACCACTGATGGTTAGGTTGTAGGTTTGTCCTCGTCTTATCTCCGCCTTTTATTAATTCGGGTTGTTGTTGAAGTATGTTGTTGACCTTGTGCTTTGTGGGTTTTATCTGAATCTTTCCAAGTCACATACTCGTTAAGCATTCGAGGAAAATAAGAAGCAGAATCTGTGAACCTTCTATTCCGGGTCCAAAAGTTTTCACAAGTCGGGGAAAGAATCTTGACCTTGTCAGGGGACGATAAATAATTATCATTCTAATGTCTGATACAGTTTTGCTCCATGTGATTATCTTCCCTGTCTCCCTTGTCCTTCCTGCTGATATTGGCCTGAAGTACGTTTTATCTTCACCTTCCAGGCGGACCAGATTAATCCAGTGAAATGTGTTTTAGCTAAGTCAGTGCACTAAATGGGGAGACGATGGAACCCAGTGGTTCTGTGTCTCTTGAATGACAATGAGTTTGGCTCCTTCTTCAGAAATGGGAGAACGGTGTTTATGCTACAAAGATCAATGACTTCATAGAGCATTGTTTGGGTTTTAACTTTTGAGGACCTTGTTGGCTTTGGGGATGACGAATTTTTCAGCAATGCTCTCGTGGACCCAGAAATCCAACTGATGCAATAAGGCTGCAATTGTTTATGCTTTTGAACAGTGGTTTCTCAGACCGCCGGAGTTGCCTTGCTGTGTCTCTGCTGGAGTGGCTCTGCTACAAAGTCGTTCTTCGCCCGCTTCAGACTGCAGCTTTTATTGGGAGATTGTGTGCTGGGTGAGGCGCAGCAAATTAACCAAGGCCTGCGAAGGTTAAATGCTGCTACCGGGGACTTTGTGCATGAGGCGGGCAATGCCACATCATTGGCAGTACCCTTCTAGCCTTTCCGTCTTGTCAATAACGGCTGTTCACATCACAGCCCATTTATGTCCCCTGTGTGAAACCGTGTCCACTGTAATGCCGTCACATTACGCGGAACATATTCATTTCTGGCAGCAAAACAAGAGTCTGGCATTCATTTTCACTCCATTTATCTTCATATTTCTTTGCATGTTCACAGTGGGCTTCAATGGAGCTTTGTTCACATTCGTACAGATGACCTCTTAGTTTTTTCCTCCCATTTGTCCTCACTACCCTGGCTCAATGGGTTGCTGTGTTCACTCTGATACCGACAGCATGGTCCCTAAAGGCACGAGGACTCCCAGATGATGGAGTGGCTAAGACATCTGCCATGGAAGTACAGATGGTAGCCTTGGGTACACTGTGCCTTGTTACAGTTGAGAAATATGATTTCAACCTAAGTAAGCTGTATTGACTGAGACGTCTCCTGCATCAGTCAGGTTGTTGGTGCAGGCAGTGGGTGGTGGATTGATAAATGTTCAGTATTTGTACAAGAGAGCACTGACCTAGACTTCTACCATTAACCAGCAATATGTTGTTTACATTGAGATATAGTTTTCTGCAACTGTATGTGCAAAGTCAGCCATTATATAATCATATATATATATATATATATATATATATATATATATATATATATATATATATATATATATATATATATATATATATATATATATATATATATATATATATATATATATATATATATATATAATAGAGGCTTTAAGCGGGCACATAATGTGTGACTGTCAGAATGTGTGATTGCATGAGTATTTGAGTTCCTCCTTCTGTAGTCCATAAGGATGTTATTTGTAGGATTCAGTGTAAGAGGAATGTTTTACTGTGTGTGTTTTGTAACGCTTGATTCTATGAACTGACTTTTCACTTCATTCTGGATGCCATAAGCAGAAATGTTGAAATTGAAACATTTGATAATCTCATGAAAGCAGCATGTGGAGTGAACCTGGTACTATTTGGGTCCACTTGTCTTTTCATTGACTTTGTATGCAATCACTCTGCATTTAGAATTTGTTTCATGTTCAGTATGAACCGTAAAATTGTCAGTACCGTATACTGTCAATATATTTTGGACTGCAGTTAGCATTACAGCCTCTAGAAATCGCTTTAGATATGGACACTTGTTGACCAATAATTGATCTTGCAGAAAATAATTATAGCACACATTTTAATAATTAAAACAAATAGAAACAAATGCATCTGATTTCAAATTCAAAATAGCTCCCAAAATAATCCACACGCCTCAGTCATATAAAATGGCCCATGGAAGCACATTTGGGATTTTTCTTGAAAATTATTGCTTTGACAAAGCCTCTTTGAGTTTTCCAGTCTGTCCTCTGTTCTCCTTGTGCGTTGTGTATGTGTGGGTTGTGTGTGTGTGGGGGTGGGTGTATGTGTGTGTGGGGGTGGGTGTGCGTGCACGCCTTCACACACTGCCTTGTCCATCCTCCCTTTGTACCACGTCTGGCTGGTGTTCTCCCACTACTGCTGCTTTGTGTTTGGAAGGGCCAGCAGGGCCAGCATGGAGAAGGGAAGGAGGGCCGTCTGTGCCCAGCCTGGCCACCTGGCTGCCCAGAGGGGAAGGGGGCGTGGAGGGCGATGGAGCAGAGGAAGCCGGTCAGCGGGAAAAAGAGACATTTCCCCTCCTCTTTCTCTCTCGAGTTTTCTCTCCAGCCTTCTGTTCTCTCATTCTTTCTTTTTGCTTTCACACTTGGTTTTAATCTATGCTTTTTACTACTGCCGTGGTTTTCAAAGCCCAGTTCATATCGACTCTATGAGAGGCGGTTGTCCCTATTGCAAGATTTTAACAAACTTCATTGCAGGGAAAATAATCTATATAAAATCTAGTTTATTTGATGGGCAGTTCAACACTGATTCAAATTGAGACATAATTGTAGAAGTTATACTTCCATGATGAAATCATCTTTTCCATTAGTGTTGTCAATATCATATCGTATAAATGAAAATACAAAACTTATGATGAAATGGCACTGTTGTACTTACAGTACAGCCGTGCATATGCAACTTGTCACACAGTGGGGTGGTTGCATGTGTATCTTTTCTCTAAAGAAGAGATAGAGTAAGCTGAATAACTAATGAGCTGTAGAGCTGAGTTTCGTTGTTTTCTTCTTGTGAACGATGCGTTCCTGTTTGGACTGTTGCTACCTGGCTCTTCTCTGCCGTCCTTCTGCCACAACCTCACTTCTCGTCTGCTCTCTGGGATGGATGGACTGTGCCTGCCCATGCCAGACTGTAAACTGCTGGGCATTACCTATGGTTCACCTAGGTGAACATCTGACAAACGAGTATGTTCTAGTAGCCGCTACATGTAATAACATGAGCATTTACACCAAAACATATAGAGGATTTAGATGCAATAATATTAGACATGCAACAAAAGTATATGGGAATTCCACAAGCAAATTGAAATTTCTGTTAGTTTCATCTTGTGATTGTTGTTCTACATCACTGTTGCAGTTGGTATGTGACATACTGGATATCCTAGTCTTTCAAATGATAGCTGGTCAACAAGCATTTTGTATGGTGTTGCTTCTTTCACATGCATTTCTAAAGCAACATTAGACAACTAACATAAATTGTTATACACTTAATTTATGTTGCCCTTTTTCTTTATTTAACCCTCCTGTTGTCCTCGGGGTCAAACTTGACCCATTTTTCAAAGTTTCTACTCAAATTTAACCAAATTGCCAAGAAACAACAACACAGTTGGTTCAATAAAATTCTTCTTTTCAACATCATTGAACCCCGGATGTTACATTGTATTTACAACATTTGGAGGAGAGAATAAACTGTTTAAATTGTTTAAAAACCATTTCATACTGAACTCTGACAAAAGTCTTCCTCGGATTTGAACTCTTCAAAATATTTCATAATTTCTGCTTTTTAACTAAAACATTATGTGTGAAATGTATGAGGTTTATTGACCATGCACTTTGAAAAAATAATTGTAGAACTTTTGTTAATAAGTTGGTTTAAGTGGTTTGTTTACTGGTGGTAGCTGGGGGAAAAAGCATAGAAAACGTTGAATAGAGATAGAAAAAATATATTAAAGTAACTTTTTGGGATGTATTTTGCCTGAAGACAGGAACTGGGAGATAGTAGTAAACCTCTATATATGGACGCCCGCTCCACCAACCGAGCTATCCGGGTGCCCTATGTTGCCCTTTTTATTCAAGACCTCCAAATGTTGTTTTCTTGCTATCAAATGTTTTTTTTTTCAGAAACTCAACAGTTACAAACAATTACAAACAATACACTGAGACGTTGGAACACATGAGACCTGCAAATGTCTTAAACTGAAAACAAAAAAGAAATGCGTAAAACTGGATGAACCTCTGTGCCGCTGACCTTTTTACGGAGCCCCCGAGGTGACATGGAAGACATGATTTTCTTTTTCCACCTTATGTCACCCATCAGTTTTGTGTGCTTGCTAAAAGAAGTTCGGCTTGTACCGACATTAGTTTGGTCGTATGCCTGATGGTGGCCATGCATTGCATGTGTGTAACACACTTGTGAGCAGTTAACATGCATGTCATTATTTGAGTCTACTTATCATTCAGATGACTTTTACTCCTTAATTATTTTTAAGCTCTTCTGGAGGAGCTGACACATGGTCCAGAGGTCAAACTGTGAGGCCAGGTGAAACTAAACTCACCATATTGCAGTCTCCTCTGCCTCCCCCTCCCTCTGGCTCTCCCCTTGGGCTGATAATAGAGATTTGGGGCTCCCCTGCTGCTCAAGCCACCTGTGATATTATCTCTGAGCTCTACCAGGCAAGGTGGGACTCTTAGCTATCTCCATGGGACAGAAGAATTAGAATTAACGTTACGGCTAAGTGGATCGGATGTCTGGATCTGAAAATGGAGCAGAAGGCTTTGATATGAAATTGTTTTTGTTTTTTTTGTGGGAGAGAAGAAACATATGTGCAGGCATAGAAAATGAGAGCTCTTTGATAAAGCTAGTGCTTCATTTAGTTAAAGGCTGATACCACTGTACTCAACAAATCTATAACATGCAAAAATATGCATCTTAAAATACTGATGATTTTTGCCTTTCTTTCCAAATATTTCAATTAATCCTTTTTAAAAAATAACTGAGGAGTAAAATTGATGTTTCAGTGTGGCCGACATCAGACATTAAATTGCATATTCTAATAAGCCCTCTTAATTATAAAAATCCAAACCAAAATGGATGGATTGTTCTTATTTAGCGCTTTTCTAGTCTTAATAACGTATCAACGTGCTTTTACATAGCACAGGAACCATTCACACACATTTATACAATGTGGCCGAAGCTGCCGTACTGGTGGCACCTGCTCATCAGCCTAGGACTTTGACATAGGACTGCAGGACCAGGGATCAAACCACCAACCTTCCATTGGCAGGCGAGCGCAGTACCACTGAGCCACAGCCGCTGTGTGTGTGTGTGGATGCGTGTGTTTCACGCCGTAAGCATTGAGTTGGACACAAACTTGTTAACTTCTTCGTATTAAGTTAGTTTTGTTCTTGCACATCTGCGGCCCTGTTATCATGGCGACACAATGACTATCTCAAGCAGCGCTTTGACCGTTTTGATAATTACCAGACCTTAACCTTTGCTTTTGCCGTCTGCGGTACTATATTCTGTTGCCCAGCGCATTGTGCCCACATTGGGGAGGAGGCGCAAACAGGTGTTAGGTTCATTCAGATGAGGAAACGCAAATTTAGTTGGTATTTTTATGGAATATTCTTAGGCACCAAGAATTGATGTCTCACCGTTTGGGACTCAACATCGATCTGCTGCCAGTCTTATTATTATTTAAATTAACATAAACCATGTTATTTAATTGCTCCAACCAGTGGATGCGTTTGAATCATGTTATGTGGTTAAAGCAGGAATGGCGGCAAAGCAGTCTGCATTTATGAAATATGATTCTTACAGAGTCTGTTGTCCACGGCTACAGATGTCAGTTCACAGCAGCTGATTAATTCCTGTGTGCCATCGCTGCCTTTCCATCTTTTTTAAGCAGTGGTGGCTTTTTATGTTTTATTCTTGAAATACATAATGGTGCAAATTTCACTGCTGTCACATTTTATGAATTATGACATGAGAAACAGTCTAAGTAAAAAGTGTTAAGTGTTTTGGATGGCTGCCTTAATATAAACACTTCATAAAAAATGTTTCTTATTTCTATCGAAATATCTGTTTAACCCATGTCTTGTTTTCCTGTCGACCTGCAACTTTGTCTTTATGGGTTGAAATTTCCCAAAAAAAATTCTAAACTTTTCTTGGCGTTTTTTTGTCGATTTTATTCAAATTTGTCACTTTTTGAGTTTTATTTTTATTTGTTTTTGTCAATATTGGCAATGTTTTTTGTCACTTTTTCTGATTGTTTTGGTCATTTTTTTTAGCATCTTTGACAAAAACACTATTTTTTAAATTTATTTATTTTGCTAGGTTTTTGTAGCTTTGTCCAACAGTTGTCACTTTTTCAGCGTTCTTTTGTCATTGGTTCTGATATAGAACGTTTTTGTAAACGGGTCAATTTGAGCCGAGGACAACAGGAGGGTTAAAAAGCCACACCATCTGCCTCTGGCTGTTGAAACAAAACAAGGTGCATTTGGACTGTGCTTCTTTTTTTTTTTTTAAAGCAACATTGTCATCTTATCCATCTTTATGCAGAGTGCCTGTAAACTCACTATCCCCGACTAACTCTGTGAAAGTGGTGATGTGTGTGTCTGTCAGGTTCTTATTGTCACAGTTTCACATGGTTTAGTGATGCCCTCCAACGGTACATGACCTGTAATTTTACATTCTGGAGTTAAATGGGTACAAAGCTCTCTAAATCTCTGTGAAAGCCGTCACAGGGAAACTGGAATTTGTGCATGGAAGAGTGTAGAATAGTGGCCTGAATTTGGCGTACCAGTCCCATTAGCTACTGGAATTCAAGTGGAAACTCTTTTGAGGACAATTTTTAGGGGTAAAAGGTTGACTATTTTTGAGATTTTTGTCTCTCAAATGACCATGTTTCTGTTCCTCCTTATCAACTGAGCTTTGTGGAATCCTAATGGATTTTAAAACCGTGGAAGCGTCTATTTTTGTTAGTGAGTTACAAACAAAATGAAGCGGCCTCGTATATTACTTGCCTAGTACTCCGCAATTAGCAACGCTTTCAGGTACTAGTAGGACATAACATATAGGCTAATCACATAGACATTATGGCTGATTTTCTGGAAACCTCCCTGAGCGCACCTGTTAAATGGGCCTTATCATTAAGTTTAAAGTCTCCAGGGGGAAGGTTAAAGACTGTTTGTTATGTTGTTCAGATGCTCCAAACTCTCTACTGATCCGGTTTATGTAAATCAGGTGATTATTTTTGAGTAATCAGAATGGCTGGATTTAAACTGGGGAAGTGTGATGGTTGTGAGGAATGTTTTTAGAAAATAATCACAGAAGGGGAAGATTTCTGATGTTTTCACTCATTTTGTAGTGAGTGTGCAGCCTTCAGTGTTAACAGTCTGATTTAATTGCACGTTGCCACTTTTTGCTCAAATTACACTGCAGTCAAATAACACATGAGAAGCCAGGGACTATTTAACTAATCAAGTGAATTGACAATTTGGGAATTCAAACCCGCCATCTTTGCGCTTATTCTGCTACTGCAGATTTTTTTCCTTTGCTTTCTTAACATGAAGCTAAACGTGAATGTACAGACAGCCCACTTGATTTTGCACTGCTTTTATTTATTTTTTACCTCGGCATCTAATGCCACAATGGACTACTTTGAAATGTATACCTCTTTATTTAGCCAGCATAAGGTCAGGAGCATGCAGCACTTTCTCAGTTAGTGTGCTTTCTGTATCTGTTATCGATCAATGTCATTCACAGTCTTGCTTTGCCAGACCTTCCTCCACAGCACCCCGTAGGAGGGTCTGTCGAGTCCACACAGCATTCTTGGATGGGAGAATTATTGGCATTTCTTTAAACCAATCACAATCGTCATGAGCAGTGCTAAATCCCGTTCGGCGCAACGGTGAATTTGCAATATAGCCTCAGGAAGGAACTTGTTTTGGTGGAACATGTACGTTCAAAAGTGGTTTTAGTCATGCGAGAGAGATCTCTGATTGGACAGTCCAGCTAGCTGTCTGGATTTACCCCGCAGAGATCCGAAAGAGCAGTTAACCATTGTCCTCAAAGATCCACATGAGTTTAGAATTTCAACACAAAGAAAGCAGGAGGTGAGGCAGATCTTGGTTAAAAGAGCGACATTCTGTGTCATTTATGGCGGTACCGGAGCAATCCCAGAAGTAGAACATTGTGGGTATGGACTAGAGTGAGGATCGGGCCGGATTCTTCTGTCCGAGCCCGGCCCGCGTCCGACAGAGCAGTAACCAAACCCGACCCGAGCCCGACAGGCATTAAGATATTTCTGTCCGAGCCCGGCCCGAGCCCGACACAGTTAAAATCGCATTTGTTTCTCATACTAATGACACATGTACGTTTGTTTGTGGGGAAAGCCCGCTTTTATTAAGCAAGTGTAGGAAGGCATTGGGAAATGTCAACAGATGAGCGCATCAATGCACACGGGGCAACAAGCGACTCCTCCATAATAAGCTGTTTTATATTCAAAATGTTCAATGCCTTATCGCGCTGATGTGACCGAGCCCGACCCGAACCCGAGCATCCTTTCTAAAAATCTGTCCGAACCCGGCCCGACCCGTCGGGTACCATCAGGCTCGGGTCGGGTATCCATCCTCTAGTATGGACTGTATAGACTGAGCTTGTTGACATTTACAGACACAGACAAGTCAAAATTAATTCAAAAAAGATATTTATTTTACTACAACTTAGGTCTCATTTTTGTAGTTTTGGCTATCAATTCAGTGTTAACAATGTAGCCACTGCACTAGTTAATATTCAACATCGATACTGATAAGTCACGCAGGGCAGGAAACAAGAGCAGTCAGACTCTCACGCTCTCACAGGTTGTAACCAAACCAGCAGTTCATAGCCAGACTGTCAAACCCATTTTATTTGGAGGTAAATTGAAAGCATGTGAACCCCTGAATTGTCTGTAATATCTGTCATTGTTAGGCAGGAAGTTGTGTTACATGTTAAATACATGTGATACTCACTTGCCCATATGTGCACTGACATAGTTATGGGGTTGCTGTAGTCATTTATCCACATGGATCCCTCTCTAGAGGGAGTCCCATTGAAGAATGGCCATTTTTGGCCATTGTAACATGCCTTGTCATTTTCAACTGGAGCTAACATTAGTAGTTCAGTGGTAGGAGTCAGCCAAAACAAGTGGGTACCTTAGTATCAGCCAAAAGCCATTTTGCTTGTCAAGTAAGTAGTCAAGTACACTTATTTATGATGCACATTTAAAACCAACCTAGGCTGAAAGTCGAGTTAGTTTATTTATAGAGCACATTTAAAACCAACCTCGGCTGTCTTGTGATGCTCTGAAAGGAACCCTTGTTGGTAGTGACATTTTGAACACATACAGTAGCTGGGTTTGAGAGTTTTCACTCTAATTTGTGTAAATGTGGTTCTGCAAACCCTTATTTTGTACATTTTAATATTTTCAAAGTTACACAATTTTCCCAGTGGGACACAGCAGGTCTGATAATATAATATCCTTGATAAGACACCTTATTTACTCTTATCCTTTGTCACCTCATCAAATGCAGTGTAGTAAGTGGCTGCCTCTAAGCATTGTGGCTATCCTCATGGAACAATGTGCCAAATAGTGCTTAAGGCACCAATCACACCCAAATGTTTCTTTTTTTAAATTTAGTTTCATGAACCAAGCATGTTTTTTTTCCATTCATGTTGGTAATTTATCCTGGTTTTTAAGAAACATGATGGTGCCATTCAACTTTTACTAGGTAATAATACTGCTTCTGGGGTACTTTGTATCCATTTACAATCTTGTCCTTGGTAATGTTTTTCTTCCTTTTCAATAGCTCATAGATCTTGAGAGCTGTGTTAACTTAGATTTCTACTCCCACGTTTTAAGTGTTCAAAGCTTGAAGAGGGGCTGCATGACAGATTCTCATTCTCCATAACTGGCACAGTTCAGATTCACCCTTTTTGCTCAAATCAAGTATTTGGTTTTGACACTATTTTGGCTACCAGAATTGACACGTTGAAAGAACTGATTCTTAATTGGCCACATGGTCCTGATCCTGCCAGAAAAGCTTTGACTTACGAAAAGTTAATAACTTACTTCTGCCACCACAGACTGGCTGAGTTGCTAAAATGTGCAGGTGATTGTCAGCCATCATTTTTGGTGATTAAGGTTTCCAAATTCAATCAGTTGCCTTTTTTTTAAGAACATTGCATTGTGCAGCTTTGATTCTCAAAGTGTATGCCACTTTAAATGTGGGGGGAAAAAAGTAAAACACCCCTCCCCCCTCCTCTTTCAGAATGCTTTCTGGGATCGGTTGTCAGGTGTTCCAATTTGTTCTGGTAGGTGTTTAGAAAGACTTTCTAGCACACATAATTGCTAGACAATTTCTTATTTCACGGCTCTGACCTGATTTCTACCTACCACATCGTGGGTTTTATCAAAAGCCCCGTCAAAGTGCAACGCAGGAGTTTACCTCCCACACTGAAGGACAGGTTGGATATTTCGCTGCTACCAAATTGGCCGTTTGTCTCCTTGTACTCTCATTTATAGCACACAGGTGGCAAATGTAGCAAACTGGACCACACATTTCATACCCCCTCAGCGGCAGAATTGATACACTTGAAATGAGGGATGTGGGATAAGCAGATAAAAAAAAAACTTAAATTGCCACAAGATCATGATTGACATTGCACTAAGTTGTTCTCACATCCCTTTAACAATCTGTCAGGGCTACTGTACCACAAAGTTTCACCAAGGCATTGATTTTATTCCCTAGCAAAGATCCTGTTTCACAAGCTGAGATGATGTTCCCTGGTTTTAATCTTTATGATTGGATTTATCGCTCTAGATTAAACACTTTGCAGTCTGTATTGACACAAGGGTCCGTTGAGGGAGGATAGATACCTGAGGAGGGAAGAAGTCTGCGGTTATTAAATATCACTCCATCCTGCCTCCTGGATGTTTATCTTTCATTTTGCTGGATTTTATTAAAAGAAATGCTTATGGAAATCTCTGTGAGCTCTGGCCTCTCTCTGGCCTCTCCTGTGGGATTTAAGATAAGAAGGAGCATTTCATTTGCTGTGTTTTCTCAAGCAAGTCTCATGGCATTGGCCACTGCTTGTTATTAGCAATCCTAATGACTTCTAAATTTGATTTGAGACCTTTTGCCAACGGTTCCTGGTTGGTGGCACTGTGCCTGTCTCTTGAGATACTAAATAGTGCCTCCTGCTCTTTTGATTAAACTTTCATATGGCAGTGAACTGCACCATCTAGCAGGCACTGAGTCACCGGCTCCATCTCCCTGCCATTGTTTACCCAAGTGAAAGAGGAGAGGATATCTGATGTGCACCAAATGAGACTGCTGAAGGAAAAATCGGATTTCTTACTGGAGTCTCTGCAACAAAACCACTACACAACACTGTCCTGGGTAGGCAGCACAGTGTTTGTTCAGTCTTTATAAAGTGGGTTTGGTTGAAGCTATAGCTGTAACACAGTGACAGGCTATCGCTCTTCTGCTTAATAATTCATGTGGTCTTTGTTATTTGACTTTTTAATGGAAGTTTGTGCTCCTACTCAAACACCCTGGCCTTAGTTGTCCCCTCTAACTGCTGACTTTGAGTACCAGAGCATCTCCAAGTTATTAACTGCAAGTGTAAGATACATCCTGTCTGAAGCATAACTATTACACAAGCCTAATGTAGTAGTTGTAGTAGCAGTAGTAGTAGTAGCAGCGTAGAGGCACATATTGCATCTATGGATTGTTCTAGGAAAAAACCAAATGGAGTACTCCCTGACTGTGTTAGAACCACATATTGTTTGTTATAGTCTTTGCTGTTGCCATTAACAGTTGTCTGGTTGTATTGACATCCTGTCAAACCACTAGCAATAGGGGGTGTGTGCTAGGTGCTAAATGGCTCAGGTGAAGTCTGACTGTGATAGTGACTAAGCTCCCACTCGGGGCCCTTTTTCCACTTCCTAATAGAATGTGGCCAAAGTTTAGGCCTATTATAGCGGAAGCTCATTTATCTGAAACCCAGGCATCCTAACAACCATTGACCCAAACGATTAGCAAGTTCACCTTTGTGTTCACGTTGTGCTGTCGTAAAGGTTTAGATAAAGACAAGCTTGCTTAAAGTTTGTAGGAGTGGAACGGTACACAGAAGTCACGGTTCGGTTCCTACCTCGGTTTAGACATCACGATTTGGTACGAGTTTGGTACAATGGAGAAAAAGCACAAATAAAATGCAGAAGGCAATTTTTATTTTTTATTTTTTTTGTACTATATACTAGTCTAGTGTCTGTATGACACTAGACCGTACCACCAAGTGTCACACAGTCTCTCCCCTGAGCTAGCTGCAACAGCCTGAAGTGTGTAAAGTAAGATGTAAACGGTAAACAAAAAGTACCCCCCATCATCTCCAGACTCCATCTGGAACTTGTAAACAAAGTAAGACAATTGGCTATAAAACTGAAAATACAGCATCTCTTATTAATGAAAGTGCAAATTAAAGAATAGTAACATATGTGGACGGAATGGCGTGTTTGTACCAGGTTTGCGTACATGCAGCAAATACTTAAAGCCCTATCTGTGTTTTTAAATGAAGGCTAGTTGAGCACTGTCGGGAGGAGAAGGACAGTTTTTTTGTCTCATTCCAGTGATTGGTAGTACATCTGGGTGATGGCATTGGAAATGCGTTAGCATGTTAGCTGACCCAACAACTGCTGAACAATGCCGACACACAGTCTTCGTCTTTTCCACCACTCTCTTGCCTGTATTACTGTTACTGACCCAAAGACCAAAGTTTTTGAGGCGGTGACGGCACTTGGCGTGAGGGCATAAGACCAGAGGGCATAACATGGGAGGCTCCAGGCTGCAGCCACACAGTCTTGAAGTTTTTTCATACTTGTGGGTCTCCACCACTTGCCATACTTGTCCTTAGTGCTGTCTCTGACTCACACACTGGTCTGTGGACCTCACGAAAAACTACATGTTGGTGTAGGTTGGCTAGCCTCGGAGCTAAGGTGGGGCTGCAGATTAGGTCTCCTTAGGTCCTGCGTATCTAACAGTAGTTACGCATAACATCAATTCATTTGAATGCAAGATAAATATATTTTCCAACAATCATGCTGACAAATCCCCAGATTTCTCACAGCTCACTGTTTGTCAGTTGAGTTTCAAGTTGAGTTGAGGTTAGACAGCTTGTTCACCCACATAAAGTCTTATCAATCAACCTTTTCATCAAAATTATTTTTTTACAATAAATACATATTTTATTATGGTACAAACCCTGTTGCTACTACAGGTAAACTTAATACAATTAACCATTTAGGATCTCCATTGTTGATGGGGGATCAAATAACGCTAAATCTCTGCAACCTTACAGTTTCCCCTGCCCAGTGTCGGATGTGGACACTTTACAAAAGATCCACATTGACCAGTAGGCAAAATATGGATCTGCTTTATTGTTGAACACAGAGAGCATGACACCCATGACTCACCGCTTCCCATTTGTCGAAACTGTGCTACATTTCACCATTATTCTGCACAAACAAAGACGCGCTCGCGCACCTTTCCAAGTCCATTCCTCAGTCAGTCTATTAAGGCCTCTCAAGGCCCCATAATGACCCATTGTTCAGGGATTGAGGGTCACTGATGGCCAGGGCTGATAGTGTCTGAACCATCTCGGGTGACCTGAAATTCTTTTGATTTACATCAAACTCACCCCTGTTGCAACCTATGTCTCGACACTGGTGACAAAAGAGCGATGCACATGCTTATTCTTCGCCCAAAGACTGATTGATCTCAATTCGACCAAGACACCAGCAGAAGCAAGACATTATTACCTTTTGTCCGGGAGCACATTGGCACATTTCAAAGGAGGGCGAACCAAGTCACTGGGAATGTGTGTGCGCTTTTGACTAAGCCTTTTGATGACTGCTCCTTCACAGTGCCAGTTTAGAATGAATAGGTGATCCATGTAGACCTAAAATCCTGCACAAATCTCATTCAAATTTAAAGGGAGGATAAGCTGCTATGACATATTAATGTTAATCCTGGCAGATAGTTATGTTCTCTTTGGATTTGAACTTTTCCTTAGGATTTCCTGCTGTTCCCTTCTTTGTTTGATTTCCTTGATAAAGAGAAAGCCCAAATTCATTTTGATTAAAGTACCCATCCAAAGTCCCCATTCTAACTCAACACCTCAGCCACTGATTGCAAGTTTTAAAGCTGTCTTTGTGATTAAAAGTGTCTTAATCAATTAATTCAGGTGCTGTTATGTTGTACTGCAATAAAAACCAACATTTCAGATAGGGCTGGGCGATATAGAGAAAATAAAATAACTCAGTATTTTTTACCAAATACCTCAGTGTTGATATTGCAACGATTTTGAATGGTTGACTATTGGTGCTTTAACAAAATATTATTTAGACAATGAGATTTGTGATAAATACTCTCCAGAAATTATTTAATGATTTATGTGGGTAAAGGTAAATAATAGAACAGCTGGAACAGTAGGTTCAGAAAATTAAATACCTTTACTGTAATGCAGCCTGTAAAACCAGGTAAAAACAACACTCACCATCTTACTATATTACAATATATACAAAATCTAAGACAATATCCAGTCTCATGTTGCAAAATTGATACATTGATATATTGCCCAGCCCTAACTTCGGTCCTGGTGAAGCATGGTGTTGATTCCCATCCAGAAACCAGAGGAACAAAAGAGTGAAGATCTTCCAGCTCTACATGGGGAATGTATAACACGAAAAAGGGTCAGAAGTGAACTTGCATCATCGAAAAGCTTTCACTCAAAAGCCGAATGAGGGGGATGTGTTCACGAAGACGCCAGGGTTGATTCATTATTGATAGGATTATGGCTCCATAAATAGGTTGTATACCCATTTCCCCTTTATCAGCCCCAGGAGACAGCTCCCATTTTGGATAAATGTGAAAATGTAGTTGAGACTGGGTGATGAACTTTGAAACACAATCCCCAGCACAGCAAATGGTAATGTCTGCTCAAACCTTTCTTTGTTTTCAGTGGGGATGGAGGGTAATTAATAACCAGTGAAGGATTGCAGGCTGAGTGGAGTGGGGTTGCAATTTCTGCGTGTCCCATGGAAAATAAATAGAATTAGACAAAGTCCAAACACATTTTCTGTGACACACTTCATTTAATTTCAGTTGTGGAGGAAAACAACAACATGGCTAAAAGAGAACCCTTTTTATGATTTCAATCAGGATTTACTGAAAATATGGCTTGGCCGTTTTGTAAAGTGCAATGGCAAACATAACATTTCTTTGAGAGTGAAATGTATGATGTGCAAACAATTTGCCTGTTTTCTTTTTTCCGATGAGATAAGAGATAAGAAAGGACAGCCAGCCACAGTTGGCAAATGAAATACACCCCAAGGGAATTGGCGTCGGCCTCACTTCGCAGCAGGGATCTCAAGAAGTTGAATAAGGATATTGCTTTTTAACGTTCACTTGTGTGACATCCAACTCCATTAGTCAAAAACAACATGCACATTTTTGGATTTGTACGTTACACCTGATAATACTTAGTCAAATTATAAGTCTAAGCAAAACTGAAACCGTCACATTGTTACACCAGAGGAGTTGGCCAATGCAGGAAGGTATATGACTCCCAATTTCCACCAGTTGGGAAACGGCTGGGGATCTATTAGGTTACCATTAAAGTCAATGTGTGTATTTCCACTGACTGTGGAACGCCTGTGTCCTGACTCCATCCCATCTCTGGCAGTCCGTAGCCATCCGGCAAAAATAGAAGCCCTGCGTATCTGCTCCAGACGCCGGAGAGCACCACAGCTATTCATCACAAAATACAACATCCGGTTGATTTTCAAAATAAAATAGATCGCAATAGATAGCTTTGCAGCTGAACAATCTGTGGGAGTGCAGCTATTTAGGTTTGCAGTCAGATTTGCTCCCGATTGTGCTAACTGGAAAATGCCCAGATTTCATTTTCATTACACTATATTACACTGCATTGTTCCTCTCGCTTCTAGTATTTTTAGAATACAGTTTAAGATTGTATTGATAACTAAGGCCTCACATCAAGTGGCTTGATCCAAGTAATGTTTCCAAACCATTAAGCTTTACTTTTTTGTAGCCTCACTGAGCCGTACTAGAAGCTCAGTGAAGCTACAATGCTCACTATAAAAAAAACACAACTAAATGTAAGAAAAAAGTTGGGTTCAAAGATTCCCGATCCTTGGCCATTGTACATGAATGAATGGTTGTGGTGGGTATGGTAAACGTTGTAATGCATACTAAGTCACACTGACACTGCTGATATGTGATACTGAGCAGGTAGTGTTATGAGAAGCTGTTGCATCTATTTTATTTCTTTCAGTAGTTTTTCTCCTTTCTCCACCTACACAGAAAGTTAACAATGATCCTTACTTTTGGAATCAAAGGAAGTTTGTAATGTGGGTTGGCATTCCTTTTTTTTAGCACATTTACTTCATAATGGGCTTTCCTTCCTCACAGGAAAGATAAAGACGTCTAAAGAACCCAAACTGATTCATCATGTGGCCTTCTCCCACAGTGGCTCACTCTTGATCCAAAACTGGCATGAAAATGTGATGCTTGTACAGTATGTAGCAGGGAGCGAAATCTGTTACTGATTTGGTGAAATGGCACATGTCAACTACGGTCAACCGCTGTCTCTTGTTAAAGCACAATACATTTCACTGTCATCTCTAAAAGCCGCAGGATGCTTATCTCACACAAAGAGGATTTAAAGGGAGAGCTTTGTTGGACATATTGAGCTTTCCATGTTTCACAATGAAATATTGCCAGATGTGTTTAAGTGCTGCCTCGAGCCATGTTTCACAGTAGCGCTGCTATCTTTTATGAACGCTGTCAGAGAGCTCATTTGAGGCTACTGTATGTTCTTTTCCATCTCCTCAAGACAGGAAGTTCCCTTTTTAAATTAATCTTATTGTTCATGTCTAGACACGGGATGTATTACTGTACCTGTCTAGACGTGTCCTGTTTTTGTTTTTGTTCCGTGAGCAAATGTGTAATAAAGTCAGCTGTGAGGCACAACAAGACATGTCAGTTGTACTCATGTCAATGTAAAGACCATTCTGCCCTTTTTTTCCATGTAAGTCTGTCTTACTCACAAGCTATCATAATACAATCTGTATGTGAAAGAATCTGGGAGTGTTTGTGCCCATTATTTTAGCTAAAGATGGATCTCATCTCCAACCATCTTCCTTGTCTAATAAATCTTCCTCTCAGAGCGTGAAGATGATTGATGGGTAAGGCACTTAAGACACACACATTGGTAGGATAAAGAGTGGAGTGCTAGAAAACAGACAGGTAATAATGGCAGTGCTGTGCCAGACATTACACCTGACTGTTGCAGCCCTGGTACTATCTTTTGTCCTAATCGCTCTCTTAGAGATGTTTCACAGCAGGGGATCGCAGGTGGTTGAGCCAGCACTCTGCCATTGGGCAGATGCTCTAAGTGAAATATAATTGTATATGTTGTCAACAGGAAATCAAGACTTCCACTTCAGTATGAATAGTTGTTAGAACAGTGGGGTCCAACAATCTGCCACAGTGAGGGGGTTGAATTAAAACCCAACAATGTGTAAAAGCCCATCAATGGACTTTTCATGTAATGTCCATTGATTAGTTCACAATCACCAGCTTTTTCCAAAATAGAGGACTATACTCTAGACTATATTTAAAAAGGCCAACATAATGGATCACTTGACAGACCCATTGTTTCCTGAATTTATTCAGTTGTTGTTCTGGTTACTTTCTAACCGCTAAGGTTGTGTTATTAATGATAAGTGACAGGTGACCTGATACACCAAGCTAAATGTGACTCTCCTGGCAGCGTTGTACAATTGTAGACCATGTGTGCCATTAATCGGCATTAGTTTTTCCGGTGTGTCTGGCATCGTTTGCAGACGCCGCCCTATATTTGTTGCTGTATAGCTCAGTAATTATCTGCACATTAATTTGAAGTCTACCCTGTCAGTGATATGCAAATGTTATTGCTAATGCAGCAGCGAGATCTTTGCAAAGAAAAGCTAAAAAGGAGAGAACAGAGCAGCCCAGCACTAAACCTAGCTATGTGATCATACATTATAGCTGCTGGACCAATAACAGATTTGACAAACTACCCAATTTCCTTCTCTAAAATGGGTTAATGACTGTATGAAATTATTGTTATATTATGCAAAACGTGCTGGCACTGTTCTGTACCTCGGACCTTATGTAAAATTCATATGGGGATCTTTAATAGAACAGTTTGAGAACCCTCGGTATAACATGTTGAATCAGTGACAGGGGCAGTTGGTGAGAGAGAGCTGTCGTAACAACATGTTCAAGTGCAACTTTTCACAGATGTGAGGTGACAGAATATGTAATAAGAAATGTTGTCGCCTGTACTTCTTTAATGTAGGCTTGATATGTCAGGAAATATGAATATGCAAATGGGAAGATCTGATTTTAACATAGCCATTTTTTTAAAATCTGTAATTGTCATGTAACACTGCACCATTCATTTTCCTCCTTTTTAGAATTCGTGCTTGCTCATGTCTTCTCACATGTGTATAGTTGTGATGTGCAAATTTACTTTTCAACATGTTTTTTTACCCAAAGCATTACCATACTGCCATATACTTAAATCTGGTAAAGTGAGGCTTGAATTTACATAAATACTGATATGCTGTTGGTCTCCATGGAAACCTGTTTAACTTGTTCCTCATCTGTTTATCATTTTTCATTTCATATTTTGTTTGCTGTCATGCCATTCAAAAATGAGCTAATTACAGCAAATGACGGAAGTCGTACTGTGAGAGATGGCAGGGGGTCTCAGGTGATGCTTGATGGACTAACATGGCTGTTATTTTAGATTCAAACGTGTTCATTTAATTAATCTTGGTGTGCTGCTGCTGTACATGAGTCTTTGACAGTGATGTACAAAGTGGCTGCCCCAAAAACCCTTTTTCTGTCCAACTAGTGCAGTGACCATTCAGGGTGTCCACATATTTAGAGCAGAGGTCCTGCAGAGCAGCAGGCTAGCAGATGAGAAACTCTGTTTAAATCACAATACATTTGTAAATTATTGAATGACAGTAATATATCAAGTGAAAGTCTGAATATACTGTATGTGTTGAATGAAATCTGACTTCATCAAGGCACTGGCACAATGTTGTGTTTTCAATGTGATCATCATTGTTGCTGCAGCAAGTGGGAACTATAAACGAGACAACAAGAAAACTGCTGTCAGCTACACTAACTGATGAAGATATAATTAACACCCTGGAAAATGCACGTACAGGCCAAATTTATGTTGTGTTTTCTGTGAGGTTGAAGGCATGTTTCGTTCTGTATAAACGAATGTGGGCACTGCCTGGACTCAGTCTATCGTGATAATGCAGTGAATGCAGTTACTTAACAGTGTTGAGTAAGGTTACCAATTTTGTTTGTTACCAGTTGGTTACCAATATTGTTGGTAACCATTCGTGACAGAACAGATGGCTTACACTCACATTTCCAGCTCAGTTTCAAGGAGCATAACTTTTTACCACCACCTACACAACAACTGAACTTTTCATACTGAAGAACCTTAATGTTCCTAATGTACTTTTGCTCACACAAACTTAAGGAAAGATCAAAATCAATGGTTAGTGCCACGCAGAGAAATATGCTTGACCCCAATTATTGCGAGCATAGTCAGAACTGCAGACGGCTGATTTATTTGGCTTTTTCAATTGATTTAATGAGCCACCTTCTTTTTCAGTTCTAAAGTCATTGGATTAACACCAATGTTATCAGCTGTTAAAGTGTCTTTAAAAGTATTAAATATCAGCCTCATAAAATCCACTCCCATAGGACAGTTTCATTAAGGACAGGTTTCCAATAGATACCGTTTCTAGATCCGCGTGTGTAGATAACAAAACAATAAACCCCGTTAAAAACGCCCTATGGTGACCGGAGACGTGTGAGGAAACTGCACAAATTGCTAAAACTACTGATGGAAAATGTGAAGAAAGCAGGTGCTTGCCAATTGGACTGCTATTTTGTAAAGAATCCTAGCCAACTATAGTGTTTTGTCTGTTAATAAGTGTGTTAGGTCACCTTAAGAGCCTCAAAATGTTCTGCTGGGACATATCAAACTAATTAGGGTCCAATTAGGCTTCTAACTGTTGCACAAATACAAATAAAGTAGATGTTGGGAAAACACAATGTTTAAATTAAAGTTGTCCAGTAAATTCTGTATTTGTCCCATTTTAATGAGTTTTCACTATCACATTGAACTGTATTAACTTTGTACTAGAGTGTTTTCCCTTGTCCAGATCTTTCAGATCCCATTTACAAGATGAGTGTGATGAGGTGCTCAGGAAGTCGCTCTCGGTTAATAAAATGCGACCCAAGAGAGTCGACATTGCCTGCAGTTTTCCCAGCAGGAATACTTCAAAGCTAGAGCGGGGGCATTACTCTTTAATGCCTGTGTTGAATAACCGTGGGCTAGCTAATTTATAGAGGCTTCTTAAAGGTCAGGCAATAGGGCAAGAATACATCCTGCCAGAGGTCATTGCTAATAATAATAACTTACAAATAATATCTCACTCATCTAAAAGGATGAAATGCAGAGATAAACCCAATATTTGCTCTCAAAAATAATCAAAATCCAATCAATTTACTGTACAGTAATATCTGTATTTTAGCTGGATATTGGCCGTTTTAGTGAATGTCACCATTAGCCTTGCCACTGGGGGTGGTCAGACATTTCATCATCAGCAGCAGCTTTGCTTTCTCCGCTTTCATTTTCCATTTACAGTATTTGATTTAATATCCTTCTGGTCTCATTGAGGCCTTTTGGGGACTACTACCAAGCTTGTACCGGCTTTGCCTTGGAGGGAATGTGCCAAGAATGAGCTTGGCCAAACATCTTTTGACTGAGACCACATTTTGTTCAGCCACCCTTGTTTCCCATCATAGCATTAATTTGTTTCAGCTAATTTCACAGTCTGCGTTAGTGCAAGCGGGAGCAGAACAGCTCAGGCTTTGCTCTAAATCTCACACGAGGATTTGTTTACCTCAAATTCTCAGTAACAGCTAAGCTGACTCTGCTGCCTTTCTTCTTTTGGCCCCAACACTCATTTGTCAAAGTGTGCTTGAGCAAACAGGGAGTCGCATGAAGAGGCACAATTCAAGTTTGGCTTTTAAGAACCACCAAATGGCATGTGTACGTACATGGACTTTCAAGCTTACATGCCATGGCTTGACCTAAAGTATCGTATGCTTTAAATGCATACCAATGTCCCCTTAACTTGCTGTACTTCCTATATTTCATATAATGTATTTTGGCTAGCGTCTATACCATATGCTGAAAGAGGTAGAATGATGCTGTGGGATACCAAAATAAAACACAACCCCCCCCTCCCGTATTATTTTTGTATGCTGTGGCAGCAAAGGCAGTGACAAACATGCAGAGAATCAATGCAAGGGTATTATGATTCCATTAGGGTTCCATTATTATGCCATGGTCTACAATAAATAAGCAGGCAGAAATTTAGTGGTATTAAAAACACTGATTATGTTTTATATTTTACAAGGCACTTAAGCAAGTCAAGTATTTTGGCTCTACAGTTTCTATATAGTTTGTCAGACTAAATTTCCTTTATTACATCTTGACCTTACTAATTTTGCTACTAATTCATATTTGTAGCACTAACTTCAAACCCAAATTTAATAAGTTGTCTTTACTTGCAGCATCCAGTCTGCCCAGTTGCGTTTTGCTTAAATGAAATCAAACCTTTGCATAAACACAAGGATTCATAGTTATATTTCGTATAGGCTTCGCCCTCTAAGGGCTACGCTATTGGGTTTATCCCTTCGCGCATGCGCAGTCGTGA
>NC_048419.1:22478146-22501906 GCF_013103735.1 Etheostoma cragini | reverse complement strand
AGGGATAAACCCAATAGCGTAGCCCTTAGAGGGCTACGCCTATACTCATATAATCTGACGTTACCTACGTAACGGACGAACTATACATAGGCTGATGGAAAGGGTCCATCAAGCCACAGATTTGCAGATTTCACCTCATCCACTCACATGTTTTAATTTGATCAGTGGGTTTCCGGATTAGCTTCATGGGTTGTTTTAGGGACTTGTCCAGCCAATTCAGATGGGCTGGCTAGCATACCTGCAGCCAATCTGCTACTTTAAAAAAATCCTGCCAATGGTTCTGGGCAGCTATACTATCTCCACTGGCTACTTCTCAACAGTAAGGGCTTTTCAATTTAGGGATTCTTGAGATGCAAACTGCATAAAAGGGCTTCCCCCACACCCAAAATCTAAAATAATAACTAAACTAGTCATCAAATATCTAGTCATAATGAAGTCTGTGCATTGGTTTACAAGTGGAGGGTTTTAAAAAGATGGAGGGTCTGAGTCTAGGCACACCTGGGATCTAAAGAGTCTTAGCAGGATTTTGAATTAGTACTCTAATAATGATTATAAAGTCCACTCTAAACACAGTTTATGGGTGGTTATTATGGTAGTTTCCCGTCTTGTTATTGCTGATTATAAAACATCAAGCTGCCTTCGCTTATGAGAACAAGCTGGGTGGTTTGCAAAATCAGGGAAGAAGAAAAAGCAAAGGAGTGAGTAAAACAGCTTGTTGACTCTCTTAAAAATCTAATATCTGTGTGCCCAGATAGCTCAGCTCATAGAGCGGGCGCCCATATAAAGAGGTTAACTCCTCAATGCAGCTGACCCGGGTTCGACTCTGAGATGGCACTTTTCTCCATGCCATTCCCCCTTCTCTCTCCCCTTCCCTGACTTCAGCTGTCCCGTTAAATGCCCCAAAAATTATCTTAAAGACCAAAAACAACTAATAGATGATAGAGTGTCTAATGAGCAGTGAATATCCTGTTCATGTTAGTCTTTTTTGTTTCATGTCATAATGAAAGAAAAACACACATTCTCCCGTAAAGAGCTTTCATTGTGGAAGTTTTAGACACTAAAGTGAGGTACCATTCCCTGCTCTGTTTGGTTTCATTAGCACACTGATCGTATTGAAAAAGATAACAAGCAGGAGATGGAAGGACTGCATTATATTCCCAGTCTTCATTCCCACAAATTAGGCACCCACAAAAAAACACAACCTCTATCAGTGTTGTGCATAATAAAGATAATGGGATGATCTGTATTTCAGATTTCTGCTGAAGTCACTGTAAGGAAGGGAACAACAAAATCAAGTAGAAATAAAATTGGGGAGTCTGACCTTTGGTTGGATCACTTGCTGTCGCCTCACACGGACACACCATTTGTATCTCTGGCGGAACTCCGTTCCCTTCTGTTGCCCTGCTGAGAATAAATGAAGCTTCTTCAGGACCCTCACTGCGTCTCTGGAACTGACTGGAACACTCTGAAGTACTGACATTGGCACAAGTCCCTTCATACCAAGTACACCACACCACATTAGGCAAGCTCTCTTTCAGCCAGCCAAGTCTATTTGGTTAATAGCAGATTTTCACCCATAACCTTTTTTCCCCCCTAAATGCGCTAGCAGGAGTGTCCAATTCTATTGGCAAAATTATTCATACTCTCAGATGACTGTGTTAACTACCACCGGATTTGAGTAACCTTAAAGTTCTTGTTAGAAATGCATACTTTTTAAGACTCAACCATATTTGAACCGTGGGTGTTTAACACAATATGTCCCTCTGGCTGATTGGTGTGCCTGCCATGTGTCAAAGCTGGAATGAGCAAAAAACAGCTTTTTTTTCTTTTCTTTTTTTTTTACAATTTATTAATTCATTAATTTACTGAAACATATGTTAAAGTATTCTATGAATTGTTATCATTTAATTAAGTTATGAAATGACGATGCGGTAGCAACAACTACAAACTAACATTTTGAAATGCAATTCGTTTTAATTCACAAATCGTAGTTTTGGGGATTTCATTAACAATTCAACCTCCTAATCATATTTCATCTCACATTTCATATGCCTGCAGCTTTACTGTTTCTAGTTATGTGCACTTAAACACCTTAATGACCTGTTTGCTGACGGGGTGTTGATGTGAATTCATTCTCCGCCTAAGAATTGTGGGGGCTGCTGTTTACTGGCTCGAGTGCTTCAGTGGAGGTTATTCCAGCTACATACTGACTTTGGCTACCTGCTGAAAATGAACATGGAGCAGCTCAGTAGCTGGTTTTTAAAAAGGGTAAAGATGCTTGGTTCATGAGTCTAGCCTTCTGGATGAATGTTCCGAGCCTGACAGGTCAGCCAATTTGGATGTTTTTGGCCAAAGAGCAGAGGACTGTGGGTATCCTCCTGCTCATCACTGTTGACGCTTCCTGTCAACATGTGTCCATCAAGCGCAGTCCTGTTGTCACATTCTGCAGCTTTCACATTGGAGTGTGCTGATTCATGGGCGTTCTGACAGCTGGTACTTGTGTAATCTCTGTGTCCGCTCTTTCAAATGACTCTTGGCCTGTTTGCTGCTCTCCTCACTTCCCTTGTATAAGGGAAGCACAGCCTTGAATATGTGATAGTTGATTTATTGTTCGAAAATCCCTGCTCTGAAATATTACATTTCTTTGCCCTAAATAGATCCTGAAATAAACAGTATGAAATTAGCTGCTGACTGCCTAACTCCTTAACTATGTCTCGATCTTTAAATTGTCATTATTGCTAAACAAATCAGACTTTTAATTACGACGCTTAACAAGTTTGTAGCAGCCATATCAAATGGAGCAAATTAGTACCTTTAGACTAGCTCCTTGTGGCTCTATTGCTAACTGATAAAATGCGTGCTGATTGATATTGCATTAAGAGATGTCTGTTTTATAGGACAGTGATATTGATGTGAGTAGATTAATTAAGGAGCACCTTAAATGCAGAAGATAAAAATCACTTTAGTACTAAGCAACTCTTGTTGAAGCAGTCAGAATTAATAATTATGTGAAAACTGACCAAAAATATTGCCAAGGGTAAAAGGGACATTGTTCTTTTTTGACCAGAGGAAATATAGTCACCATGCCACTAGCCTCTAGGACACGTAAGTGCAAAGCCAAACATTGTAAATGGGTTCAATGCATGTAAAGTATTGTATGGGAGTTGAAGCGTCACTTGATGGTGAAGCCCTGAAAGAATCCTAAAGCGTTCACAAGATTTAATAAAAGTTACTTATATCTCTGAAGGGTAGCTCAACAGTTGAAGAGTAAGATCTGAAAGCAGAGTAAGAGATCAAATCTACTTTGATATAATCCAAAATGCGGTACCAATATGTTCTTTGATTGTGCGAGTTGGTAGTTGTCTAGTGCATTAGCTGACTGTTTAGGTGTAGGAAAGAATAGAATCTCCTGTGAATACATGGCATTTCTGTCTTTTTATCTTGGATATTTCCCTCTGTGAATATTAGCACAAAATGACAGCTTGTAGAAGGACTCCTTGGCACTCTTGACTCAGACAGCAGAACTTCTTGTTTTAATATTCTGCAATCATGCTCCACTGTGGCTCACAGGGGACCTTGATGTGATGTCTCTCCATGCATGTTTGGCTGGACATGTGTGGAAATCCAATACAGTGAACAACAACAAACATGGGTTCTAAAATCCTAAAGGCATTTTATTTGTCATTGGTGACTGCTGCAGTACATTTCTCTTTGCTTGTGGCTTTAGACTTTGATTATTTCATCACACCTTGTCTGCATTTGATTATAATGATAGATGGCAATGCTCAGTCAAATGTTCATAGACAATTGGTGAAGTAAGTTTTCTGATTGGCATGGCCCTGAGGTGAGTGTTGGAGTCCTCTGTTGTCCCCAGTTGATGGGTAGGTATTCCATTTGTAGAAGGCTAAAGTAGAGCTGCAGGAATAATCGCAATTACCATGTCTCTCTGTGTGATTACAAAACGGCAAAAATTGTACAATGTACGTAGGCTAAAGAAAAAGATGCGCTGTGTGCGTCACGCTCTGTGTGTACTGCAGATTCCACATTGTAACAGCCTTCACTTTGCCGACAGTATTAACAACCACATTGTCTTAAGAATTTTTTTTACTGTTTACTCACTTTACATTGTCTTTGAACCCCCTTTTTCCTCTCGCTTTTCCTCTCACATAGCTGCCAACTAAGGCTGTCACTTGAATGGCGTTTTGAGCCAACGTTAGCAATCAAACAATCATAGATTGCTAAAATGTTTGATTGATGATGATTTCTATCTTCTGTTATTGTTTGTCATTAAAAAAGTTTATCATTATTTGTTAATTTTTATATATATACATACACAGTATATATGTGTGTATATGTGTGTGTTTATATATATGTTTGTGTGTGTGTATATAGAATATACTGTATATTATGTAATTTCATTGTTGCTATCAATTGTAGTTAACAAAGCCTACATTTGGCATAGGAAGTGGCGGTGTATGTATAAACAATAGCTTATTCTGATGTGACAGTTTCCTCAGCAATACACCTGCCAAGTGGGAATTTCATTGGATAAACAGTTGTTGAGAAAATTAAAGGACAGACGGACAGAGACTCCTTTCATCTTGGTTAGATTAGAGTAAAATACTTCCTTATGTTGAATTGTGACTTTGGCTTGTCTGGATCAACTGAAGACATAAGTTGGACTCAAGACTCGACTCAAGACTTAACTTGAATTCAAGTTCAAGTATCATTATTCATGAATATCAGTATTGTTAAAAAATCTTCAGTAAAGACATCGATACCATCAGCTAATGTTAGCTACCAAATGTTACCTTGAAACCATCCATCAAATAGAGTGTACCATAGGGACGTTACCTGAAACCGGTGATTTATCGTCACCGCTCATTTTACACACAGTTTAACAACAAAACAAAGCGCTCAGTGAACATTACTAACCATGTTTTTCATGTGGTTTTGAGCAGTGTGCACCCCCACTAACCTGGAAAACGGTTTTAAAACGGTAGCTAACATTTATACAGTGGGTTGGAGCAATACAGCGTCTCCTGTAGTGAGGGAGCGGGCTGAGAAACCGCAGCGTTTGTTAACGTTAGCTTCTCGTCTCATCTGGGGTCTGATAAACCGTAAATCAATCAACTTCAGTGTCCACAATGCTATTTTCCAATAAACTGGAGCTGCATCACTGCGGATTTCATGTTGCGGCTTTAGTTTCCGTTTGTTGTTGTTGCCCTGTTGTTTTCTTGGTTGCAATGCCTTTGCGAGTAATTACGACTTTACAACTTTTCATGAACAGCTGAAGGAGCGGTGGTGCGGGGTGCACATAGTGGAAACCCTATTGTGCGTCTGCCCTATTTCTGATACCGTGTCGTGCCACCATTAACATAGAGGAAAAACTGGGTAGTGTACGAGATGGCAATTTCCAGGAGAAGAAACTGATCTGCTCGTGCCTGAAGTGAAAGCGTGCGAGCAGATCATAAATGGTTTACGCTATTGACTTTAGACCAGGTTTTTGTTGGTCAATGGCGTGATCACTTTCCGCTGCCTTAAGTTAGCAATACGCAGAGAAACAGCGGAACACACATCCCTGTATGACCAGCACGGCCGTGGGCGCATAGATGGACGCAGATGCATTTGCTATGGCCGATGGACTGAAATTAACAATCGGTCAATCTTAAACTAGTAACAACACTGGTGTCGGGCTTTTTTTTCGTTGCGCCGGGTGCCAGATAGTGCTCCATGACTTCAATACTTTTTTGGACACCAATTCTATAAAATCCATTTTACGAAAAATAAATTATGAAATTCCTTTTTTTAGCTATTTTATACCTACGAAATGCACACTGTTGTCAGGCCCGCACGCAAGTTTTTCCTGCATGCCTTCACAACGTTTGACAGCCAATCACATGCATTATTAGATCTTGGTACAAGTACGCGGCATACTTATCGGCTCACATACCTTGATGAGATTTACTCCTTAGGTGTTAAAATCTGGAATGGAATGACGAGGCATTTTTCAATACTATGGATGCAAGTCGGTCGGTGCCCCAGATGTATTGAAGTTTGGTACCCAGCCCTGCTTGACATGGACTTGCCCCAGCTCTGGTGTAGACCTGCTTGGCCCTGCAACAGGACAAAAATACATGAAACCAAATAGTACTGTGGCAATTATCTCTAAGAAGACATCAGTGACAGTGACATAACTCCACCGATGATACATCTAGCCCATTTTTTATGCTGTCAGCTGTCAGTTTACCAATTCCACCCTGCATCTATATCTTTTATCATTCTCTTTTAAGCATCGGCAACAGAGCTGTCTCCCCTTTTATCTGTTTATCATTTGATGCTCCTTTTTATCTCAAACACTCGCTCTGTGCTTCTCTTATCTTTGGTTTGAGTCCCTTGAGTGTCAGTCTTTGCCCACTTTCTCCATCCTACCTGATCTTTGTTTGCAGTTAGCAAGTCAGCTTCTTAACTGCACCTTAGAGTGGTTACACACTGGCTGCGTCGCACAAGCAGGGCGTCTTTGTTGCGTGTCAGCTGCGTGGATGTCCTACACACCAGAAACGTGTCTGACGCGGCGCTGCTGCTGCTTGGTGACGTACAGTGAGGGTATCTTAGGACATAGCGCTGACAGATTCAATCTCAGAAAAATGGGTACGTGGGCTGTAAAGAGCCTATATTTTCAGTCTACCTGATGTTGGACTGTCACAGAAAATAGCTTTTTATATTTATATCTGCATTGACGTCAACCTTGTTTGAGACTTTCAGCTCCCACATGTCATTTATTAATATGTATTTATGTCAAAATGAAATATAAACATTTTTTCCTAATCTATCTATTCTTTGCCTGGAAACGCTTCCAACACGCTTGTGTGTTGTGTGAAAAATAGGCGTTGGTTCTATTTCTAGCATGCCCACGTTTTCGGCGCACGGTGTGACATGGGTGACACGCAGGCAGTGTGGAAGCTCTAACCTGTTAAAATGGGAGCCGAAGTAAAAACAGACACGCCACGCAGCTGACACGCTCGCGCAACGCATCTAGTGTGTAGGAAATGTCAAACAATTTTACAGAAGTAAAATTCTTTTGACATTTCCAATCATTATTGTGATCTTCCAGTCAAAGATGTGTGCCCTGTGTTAAAACTCTCAAACCGTAAATATTCACAATGTATGTCAGTATGTGTTTTGTGTTCTGCTGCTGTGTATACTTCAGGGAAATAGGCCTACCTATGAGACGTCATTGTTTCTTAGTGACGGGTCAAACACAGCATCTCCCCCGAGAGTGTGCTAAGTATTCCAAAGTGTCAGCTCCCTCACTCTGTATTCTTCTCATTTATAAGCTTTTTGAGGCCCTGCAACGCTGATAAACCGCAGTTTTCATTAGAAGATATACACGTTAGTCTGTAAAGGAAGATTTAGTGTTCTATTTTTATTGCAGTTGGATTTCATCACTACGGTGATGAAATCTCATCCAAATTGTCCTCCAGTGATGTTCCAGTAATCCAGCACCTGACCAGATATAGTTGAACAGGCAACGGAAAACAAAAACTTTTTTTTATCATCATCCCTTTGATTTATTTCAGTGCAGGGCACAAAAAACAGCAGAGCTGGGTTTTTGGCAATGGGAAGAACTCAGACTTAAAGCAAGTGTAAAGTTACACATATGCAGTAGTCAATAAGAATTGTTTTATCTGTTAACGATTGGATTTACGTTAGTATGATAAAGCTAAAAGCTAAGCATAGTGATTACAAAGATCAGTATTTGTACTGATGGGAACTGACAAAGGGATCCAAAATACAAATACATAAATATTTCTTAGTTAGATACAATATATACTGTAGATATTATTTTTGAACTTTTTAAGGCAAGCTTAGTAGGACACGTAGTGTGGCTTTGTAATGCTGTGTTCACAATGCCTGCGTTTTGTGCACATTGCACGGCGTGATTACATATAAAGTCAATGCAAAGACACAAATACAAACTAATTGGTGGCAGAATATGCCAAGGGCGCGACATGAACATGCAAAATTTGCGTCATTCTCAAATCCACGTGAGTTGAAATACTGTAACTTGAGCAATCCAATTTGACAACGTAAAGTTTATTTACGACGAACACTTTTTCCCTTCTCATGCCAAATTACTTTGAGATTTTCGGTATTATTTGCAGCAGCAGTTAACAACCATGAGAGGGCATCTTACTCCAGTTTTAACCGCAGTTTGTGCCAGGTTTGTTTGCAGCCTGAGAGGAAGCACTGCCTCCGAGACTCAATTTGCAGCCAAAAATTCTCCTGCCCTTTGCTACCCATTAAGTGTTTTGTGCAATGGCAGCAGTCAAAGTGGGCGAACCTGACCCTTTTCAGTGTTATTCTGGCCTCTGGTTTATGATGGATAACACTAGGATTGATAGAAGGGGGGGAGTTCTAAAATTGGATTTTGAAGTGGAAATGATGCCTTTGATGAAGACATAAAAAGAAATGTTGAAACCATTATCAGCACTCGAGTTCCTGGATCATCTGACCATGCAGCACAATCAGCCCAAAGGTGAATAAAAGAGAAGCATTTCAGCCTTGTATCAACACATTTTCAAGTGTTCACACAATGGACTGTATAACATTAATGGACAACGCATCCGGTTCGGCAAAGTGCTGAAAATGCAGTAGTGCCTTCAACTTGCATTCAATCTGAATTCCAGGAAGGGGCAACATGTGTGGTTGCAAAAGAATGTCGGTTTCTGTAGAAGTCTATGAGAAAGTGACCCACTTCTCACTTGATTTATAACCTCAGTAAACATTTTTATAATGAGTTTATGGTCTCAATCGCTAGTTTTAAGTCTTCTGCAACACAGAGTGATCTTTTTTTTAAATTTATAGTCTTGTTGATTTTAAAATTAAAAATAAAGCAAGGGTGTTTTAGGGACTGGCTACAACGTTATTGTCATTGAAAGTGTGTAACCTAGCGTGTAAAGGCTCCTCCCCCCACTCCTCCCAAAAATCATCACATCCATAACCACGATGGCTGCGGTTGTGACTGTAAACTTGATGACGTATAGCAGATCTCCACCAAACAGAGGGTGACGTCACACATGGTATGTCCATTAATATACAGTCTATGGGTCACTCTGAGCAAAATCTATGTGAAGCGGACAATTCCCTGATGTGACAATGGGGTCATTGCTGTCATTTGGATTTGATACAATAACCATTTTTCTCCACGGGTTTCCAAATCTCCCCATTCTTCATCCGTAAACCATTACTATTAAGTATAGTGCTGCACTGGAGGAAATTCTACTGTTTGTCGGGGGGGGGGAGTTTCATCTTTCTTTATCTCCTCACCCATCTATTATTTCAAATACCACTGTGAGCTGATGGAGGTCCAGTTCCAGAGTTGACCAAGAGGAGATTAACACACCCACACTTCCTGCCACCAGGCCTGCTTCACAAGTAAGAGCATAGCAATGGCAGAGGACACACACAGAGAGTGAGGACACAGAGAGAGACAAAAAGGCCAAAGGCAAATCCCCCACGGTGCGGAGGATTTGCTGCTTTCTGTGGATTCCAACTGTACACGTCGAGGCCACGGTGATGGGAAGCAAGCAGACAATCGATGAGGTTTGATGAAAAACAATTTGAGCTGAGAATGAAATGGCATGAGCTTCTGATATGTCTAATGGCATGCTGCCCACATGCACCCACGCCTTCATGGCACTTGGGTGAATATGTCTGTGTTGTCTCAAGACATGAGGAGGTCTCTGTTGAGGTTGAGAGCTAAACAATTACCACTGTGCAGCAGATATGGTGAGCTGATTTTTGCGTTGACCAGAGCAGGATTTTTATTATTGTCAAAGAACCTTCACAGAATCTGCTGGACCCCAGGGACAGAATAATGGACAAATTATTCTGATTATGGAAATTTTCGTCTTCTGTCCACCCTCTCTGTTATATATGGCTGTTGTGGAGGTAATCACTCAGAAATGGAACTTGCTGAGAGAGATCAAGTGCAAGGGGGGGATACTGCATTATACATTTCTTCCACCTGATGACCGTCGCGTTAATTCTAATGTAAATGTCAGTCCACTGGACCAGTGCCAGGCTCAATTCTGATGTCATTTACCAAAGGCTCTGGCACCCTGTGGTTGGATACATCCAGAGTAGCTCCCTATTGTCAGTGATATTAAATATGATATTCACAAAAAGGATTTTTTTGGCTACCACATGACAGAAATATACAGTAATGCCTGCTTTTTTTTAATCCACATTTATTAAAGCAACTCATAAGTTGTTTCAGAACAAACCAATTAGTAAGAAAAAGATACGTTTGCTAGTCTTACAGTTTTACTGTGGTTTTCAAACACAAAAACAATGCAGGGCAAATATTTTCTCCCACTGAAAGGATACATTGCAAAATAACAGAATCCTTAAAAACTAATTATATTTTTATGGAGGTCAGTGTATCCAGTTTGTTTCTGATATACCACATTGCCAATGTCATTATGCACCAATTAATTCACCGTGGAGACATCTATGGGAAAATGTGCATGATCACCAAAAGGGTTGTATGGAAGTCCAAATATTGTCTGAATCTGATGTACTGTAAGAGCACTTATGGGTGTGTCCATTATTGGACTTGTCAGCTTCCAATTTAATTAACCATATGATTATCTAAAACAAGAATTGCAAAGTATTAAAAGTATATAATCAATAACAGTGTTATAAGGCTTTAGTAATAGTTAAGGTCAGGTGCCTTTGTCGTTGTTATTGACGCTTAAGGTCTCCTTTAGCATCATATAACACGCGCTTGGCCATCTCCTTTAGAATGATATAACACGCGCTTGGCCATCTCCTTTAGAATGATATAACACGCGCTTGGCCGTCTCCTTTAGAATGATATAACACGCGCTTGGCCGTCTCCTTTAGAATGATATAACACGCGCTTGGACGTCTTCTTTAGAATCTTATAACACACGCTTGATTGTTTCTTTAGCTCCGTATAAGACACGCTTGGTCGTCTCCTTTAGCGTCATAACACTCACTTGGTCAGGACTATTGGCGTCCCTTTTTATGCTGTTAGGTTAAGGAAAAGATCGTGGGTGGGCTTACCGTTCTGTGACACGTGCAAAAATCGGGCTTCTTTGACACGCTGCAATAATGGGACGGTTAAGGACACACACGGGACACAAACCCCGCTCTCCTGAGTGGAAGTCCTGTGTTTGACCCATTCACCACCCCAGCTACCCCCCAACGCGGAATTTCCCCCTTACATACTACTCACTAAAATCGGTGTAGATGCTGCTCTCCCCAGTACGTTCTACACACACGCCAAAGGGTGCCTGCTTCCTCCTTGCGTGAGACGCAGGTAGCCACTGTCCAAATGTCTGTATTCTACGTGTTCAGTGTGAGACTGGTTGTTTTTTACGTGCAGCCCCTTGGCCTACTGGTGAAATAATACAACATTTGGGAGGGAAAAGTGGGAAGACATTTTGTTTTCGGTTCATTTTACTTTCTTTTTTTGTTTTTGGACATCTTCTGTTTTGAGTCTTTGTTTAGAGCTATTGGTTGGCATTGAGTGTAGTAATGTAAATCATTAGTAATCTGTAACACACAGTCACCGACACCAGTATATGCTTTGAGATTTGCCACACAAACATATTTTTTTTCTCTTTTATTTGACTTGATTTTCCTTACAAATCTTGACAGTGGCATTCACAGTTGGCAGTTAAAGTGACATTCACACCTAGCTTTTGGTTTTGTTTACTGTGCTTAGTATTGTCTTCACCAGCTGTATGCACTTGTGGCAATTCTCTCTTGAAACAAAGTAGTGCCTCACTTTCATGTGATGACTTCTGTAGCATTGTTGCACATAAAATAAATGGTAAACTAGCAGGGCTTTATGAAAGTTTGAGGAAAACAAAGTAAATGTCTCATGGTATGTCCCCTCTGGAGATGTCTGCATTCATATACATAAGAGTGGTGTTGATGCCTAGCTCACACATAACGCACACATTCATTCTTTATTTTATTTTTACCAAGCTGGAATGTATACCTGATAACAAGTGTTACACATTTTGTTCAATACATTCTATTCCCAACTCTAAATCCTGTACACCCATACATCACATCTTCTGTGACACAAGAAATTATGGTTTAACAAGCAGCCAGCCCACATTTTGCAGGTATTTACTGAGCGATCAATAGCTCACTTAACATTAGCCGTGGTGGTTACACAAAGTTAAAGAAGCGCAGTCCTCACAGTGAAGCTGCAGGTTTCACACACCCATCAAACTGATTCCTGAATTTGGGCTCACAAGAAGGCAAACCAGCTGCTTGGCAACACCTATAGCCCCCTGCGCCAAGCTAACTTGTTCCGCACCAGCCAGGATAAGTAACAGTAAAGCAATTATTTTCAAAATGTAATCCCGTACACTAGCTTGGCTCCGCCCTCCTACCTACTTTCGCTCAATTTTCAGTACACCGTCTAGGTTTGCAGTATATTTACGGGTTTTCTCCGGCCAAATATTTTGCAGTCCAAGGGAGTGGCTGAGAGATGATGTTGAGGTTACGTAACATTTGGTGAGTTTTGTACTACTGGCGGCGGAGAAAGATGCAGGCAAAGCCATTCGGTCGGTTGTTGCAACGCTGCTGAATATCCAGAAGTTAAAGCCCAAACAAGAAAAATCTCTGCTGAGTTTGGTTGGTGGCAGTGAGGTTGTGGCCCTCCTCCCAAGAAGGTTCGGAAAAATTTATTTTTCCGTCAGTGGTGAAGGAGTTAGCGAAGGCTAACGTTAGCCATGCTAAGCCAACGTCACTACCAACACGTTTGTGAATGGTTATGGCTGACTCAATAGTTTTAAACTTCAACAGAGTACCCACCTTCAAGGAAGTAAACACTTGTCAGTGGTGAGTGGCCAGTCTATGGGCGGAAGCCAGGCAGATGAGTGAGCTAACCAGAGCTAAATGCTTTAGCGCTGTAAGCGAACCCCGTTTTCCCAACCCTTTCTCTCCCTTGGTGAACAGCTAATTAGCGGTATAAGCTCCATCTTAGCACAAATGTTGATTTTAAAACGATTTTATTCATTTAAAAATGGTCCGACAGAGTCTATGATCAGAACTCAGTCCATGGAAACGGTCTGCTATACTTAGCCATGGTCTTTCACATCTGTCGGAAAAAGCCTGCCCATTTTTGTGTCCAGTGTGAATAATTTTTCTTGAGCCAATTTGTGTTTTCCTTTTGAAGGAGGAAGTCTTGAGTCTGGGTGGTTGGATGGTGGAAAACTTTCAAGCCCTTTTTGCTTTGAACATCAAACCGCTTGTCTTAAGATTTGCTCTCAGAGGGAGAAGTGAAGAGCACAGAGTAAGGGGAAAGGGAGGGAGAGAGACAGAGATACTGACATAAGGAGTAACAGGCAAGGTGTCAGGTGAATGATTTTAAAGTTTTCCTGAGGGAAGGTACTGCAGGCACAGATAAGGACAATCCCAAAGTGTCATGGCAGCTTTGAAAAGAAATTAAATTTGACTCAGAAAGGACGTTTTCTGACATGCCAAATGAATAACTTTAAATGGTGCTTTAATGAGCCGTTCAATTAAGAAGTTATCCCTCAGGAATGCAGTTTACAGTGTTATCAACTAGGCATGTCCCCTCTGTTGCTGCCCCCGTGCTAACATCTTGTGTGGGGCTTGTCCACAAATGAGTCAGAGGACATGATTAACCTTGTCCTCAAATGATGGCTGAATCATAGCACACTATGGGAAGAGTGTTTTCTTCCCTTGGTATTATAAGTAAGGACATGTTGTGGTTCATGCTTGAAAAGACTATAATTTTCTTGAAATTGCTGAAAACAAATATTCTTCATTTGGATGAAACAGACTTTTTTCACAACTATAGATAAAAACCAAACATTTTTAAAAACCTACTAGCCACCATCTTAAGGTTGTTAGAGGGGATCTCTTTGAATTTAAACAAAACATGGCTCCATTTGCCTTAGAGTCCAGAAGTCTCATGAATGTAATGTTGTTGTTTTTTTAAATGTAATTTTTTTCTTCATACTTTTTGTTGATCCCAAGTGTGGAAATTGCAATTTTTTAACTCTTTTAGAACACACTGCACACAAGTCTAAAATATACAGACTTGCTCAGGACCTATACATGGACAAATAGAGAGATGTCAGAGTGAGGGGGCTGCAACTGCTGAACAGGCGCCCCGAGCGGTTGGCGGGGTTTGGGGCCTTGCTCAAGAGCACCTTAACAGGAGGGGAACTGCCACCTTTCCAGATCACACACTGTACTTCGGTCCGTACAACTCAAATCAGTGACGCTCCGGTCCCCACCCCAACTCCCTACGCACTGAGCTACTGCCACCCTCCGAGCTACTGCCACCCTCTAAGCTTAGCCACTGCCACCCTGTGAGTTACTGCCACCCTCTAAGCTTAGCTACTGCCACCCTCTGAGCTATTGCCACCCTCTGAGCTTAGCTACTGCCACCCCCATCACCCAATTGTTTCATTTTGAAATTGCACCATGTTTCTCAGAATAAAAAACATGCAGGCGTCCTCCACATATCCTGCTAAAATACTCTTTCCTGTGACTCCATAGCATGCCTCATAATGATCAAATGTAGACCCCCCTTTTGTATTCTAAGTTATTCTGAGGATTGTGTAAATAACTATCTCTCTAAAGAAGAAATGTATTTATGTTAAATACATCGGCCATCAGACGGTCAGGTGCTTAGTGTTAAGGAGAACGTAAAGTGTGGTACTAAGATGGCAAAGCTATCCTGCTTTCAGTGACCTATGACGGAGGCGTCATATGTGGATGCTCACATCACTGAGTTTTAAAGAACATTGTCGAGTGCCAGTCATGCTTGGGAAAGTATTTGTCTTTTTGTACTTTTGAATGAAGTTGGATAACAGAGTGAGCGAATCGACAATGTGATTGTCCAACTCTTCTGTTATGTTCAGTCTCTTTTCTCTCTTATAGCTCTGTGGCTGATCAGTTTTCATGAAACAATTTTGTCGAGAAAGCTTATAGCAAAAACACATGACACAACTAGTCATGGATTCACAGTAGGGCCTGTTCTACAAAGTATCTTAAATGTGTCACATGATTATGTCACTAGATTAAATATTAATTAGTGTCTTGGCTCCCAAAGACAGGATTGCAAAAAAAACAGAACAGCTGAAGAAGTGAAAGGGGAGAGAGAGGGGGAATGACATGCAGCTAAGGGCAGCATATCAGAGTCAAACCCAGGCCCGTTGTATTGAGGAGTAAACCTCTATGGGCATCCGCTCTACCAGCTGAGCTATCCGGGCGCCCAGGATTGCAAATGTTTACGATGGGCATCATTTCCAAGTCTATCACTCCTCCTCACAATCCAGAGCTAAATTTCACTCCTATGATTATGGCCATCTGGTCATACACGGATTTGGGAATGTGTTCAACGCACAAATCTGTGTTGAAATGCAACCGTAGACTTTCAGATGCACTGTTATCCACACTGCACTCTTTGCTGGCTACTTATTTTCAAAGTGTTTTGTTAGTCTTAGGCCAACCAGAGCAATGCAGGAGTCATATGTTAGTCGCCTTTTGGCAGTGAGGTTAATCAAAGGAGGGCTTTGTAGTGGCAGCAGTCCTTTTGGTACTGAGCAGGAGCCAAAAGCCTCTTCTGTGGCAGCAGTTGTTTGATCCTCCAAAGTGGGTCAGACTGAGCGGCACACAGAAATTTATATTTAATGTTCCCTGTGGGACTGATGCTTTAGACCATGAAGAATTCTTCATAAGCAATGACGGTCTTCAGTTACATGCTCCTGTATACATACTGCACTGTGTGACCTGTCATGCTTGGTGATAACATATCCAATCAATTCATTTTTCTCTTGTACCTATATTGTGAACTAATCAGTGGTTACAATTCTTCTGTGACAGCATGTGTGCACTTGTCTCTGTATACCAGTATAAGGGCGTCTGTGCCAGTATCAGAAATGTGAGCATGACTGTACCTTGTCCGGACATTTCACGCCAACCCCAATTGTGTGCTAAGCGTTACTGCACAGTTGGTGTGGAATCATTGGCTTTCGTTGGTGTGTGAAAGTGGCACCACTTTGTGAGCTCGGTGCATGAAAGTGGCATTGCCTCACCAGTCAATAGCATGAATTATGTATGACAGGAGAAGGTGAAAGCCATGTTCTGCATCATCTGGAGGCTGTTCAGCAAATTAACATTTGGACAGCCATTCGCTGGCTTTAGGAGGACTTTGGGCCTTATCTAATGGCTTGCTTACAGTTTAGAATATTTTCTTTTTAACAGGTTTGCTTTTTTGCAAATCATTTGTGACTGAAGCGGCCCGACATTGAGGGAGCAGACTATAAGGCGTGGGCGGTGAACAGGGCAGATGGAAGTGATCTTTAATTGGCTAACATGCCGTCAGGTCTAATCAGGACTGGTGGTTTGTCATCCAAATCTTTCCAAGATTGTTTCTTTAAAAGACAAGCATTCTGCCTGACATGTTCATTTTTTTCCCAGAAGGCCATATTATTCCAGGTTTTCCCTAAAGCCTAATTTGCATAGCAACTAGTACTGCCTTGGCTCCACCTGTGATTGGATAAGAATGCAGTACCTAAACATTACCATATTTCCCAAACACAGAGCTCATCTGATAGGGTTCAGTCCCAAAGAATCCCCAACCAAGAAACATCATATAGGCAAAGGAGAAGTAAAGGAGCAGACAACAGTTGTTTGTGATGTTAGGATGCTGCTAGTCCCGCTTTGCCGGCATAGAAAAGCAAAGCTGTAAGCATTGTTACTTCTACCATTATGAAGCTCATTTACAAAGCAAAAGACGTCCAGTAAGATAGTTTATTCACTCGGACCACCCTTCTATGTTTTCCATGGTTTCTTAGGGCAAGCTTCAGAACGCAATACTGAAAAAAAGAAAACATCCCAGGAGCCATGACCAATGACTTGATCTTTTACCTTGAGGCAACGCACCAAACGTAGCTAAAATAGTTGAATAGATGCAGCTTTCTTCCAAATCTCCCAGCATTCCTCCTAGAAGGCCTCAGTCCAATCTTTAGCCATGATCAGATATTCTATTCTTTCTAATGCTCTACGAGCTTCAATCCGAGTGACGCCTGCCTTCCATCAATCTTGATTCAGGAGAAAGGTCTGGAGCCTTTGGAATAATGAAACCCAGTAATAAAGGCTATGCATCCCCTGACTGACTAAAACATTTTAACCCCATTCCCATTACTTTCTACATTAGTGGCCCTCTTGGGCAATTTGAGCTGCCTCTCTTTATTACTCCCATGTCAGCTGGAGGGATTTTATATTCCCGTCGCACATTTTTAGCATTTATTGTTAATAAATCATTTTCATATTGATTAGTCAGATATAAGGCAAGTGGCATTTATTTATATAGTACATGTCATACTCATAGGCAACCCAATGTGCTTAGCAGATTACACAGGTAAAATTAAAGAAACAAGAATCAAATGATAGTAATGAAAGTACTACAAAGTAACAAATAATTAATCAAATGCATACAGAATTTAAAAAAAGGAAAATCTTTAAAAGCAATGGTAAAACTGTGGGTCTTTACCTTAGATTTAAAAGGAATCAGCATTGTCTCAAGTCTAAGCTCTTCTGGCAACTTGTAAGTAGCATAGAGAGCTTTCAAAGATGATTAAAACAGATTAAACCTGATACGGGGACATTTTCCCAAACTCCTTTTTCTTTTCTTCTTTTTTTTGCATGGTGGCAGTTTAATCATGTGACCATAATCATGTTGCCGTTCAATTTGACGTAATGGCCTTAGTTTAATACTCATAGTAATTGTGAAACAGTCAGGTTTGGCAACAAAAAATACTTAGTTTGGGTTAGTAAAATAAAGAGAAGTCTAAGTCTAAACATCAGAGCCTGGCTTAAAATTACTCACGTACGATTACAAAAATGAGGATGTGACGTCATTGCGTCACAGACCAAGGTCTGTAAAACTCAGATTATTTCCAAATGACAGTTGACTATTGCTTTCACACTGGACTCAAACCCCCGTCTCCTTAGTGAAAGTGTTGTTTGTTTGACCCATCCAACACGACCAACCTGCCACCTTACATGGAATCTGGGGCTTTTGTCACTTCCTGTTTTGGTCTTGCGATAATTACTACAGCCACGGAAGGTTTCCCTCAACGTTATTGTGGGTTATTATAGCTGCTTGCATAATTGACCTATACTGTCTTTTTTCTGGATGAGGTCGGGCTGGATATTGATATCTATCAGAAGGCAAAGCAACCTAACCCTAACAGCAGGGGTGTGCGATTCCGAAAATGTCACGTTTCCTTTTCATTCAAATTTTTAGGCTGACGATTCGATTTAGTGTTAATTTTCAATCCAAAAACGATTCCCAGTATGTAAATGTAGTTATTTTTCTTAATGTTATTACTGTTACTGTGTGTGTGTGTGTGTGTGTGTGTGTGTGTGTGTGTGTGTGCCTCATCACAATAGGTTGTTAAAATGAAAAATAAAAACAAATCGATTTTTGTAATTCTATCAGTAGAGCTCAAATCTCGATGTGAATACCAATCAATTTTTTTTTGCACACCTCTACCTAACAGGACAGGAAAATGTGCAAGAGTATGCTAACGTTTATTGCTATTGAGTCACACAAATTGTATTTCCTCACAGCGTTGTACGTGTTTTAATTGATATCATCTTACTGTATGGAAAGCTAACGGCTTGGTCCTGCCGGCCTGACCTTTTGAAGATGAAGGCGCATGCTCTCCCTTGAATAATACCTTGCAGCTCTCACTGCATTCATCTTAATCTGAATGTTTGTTATCAATGACATCCCTGCAATAATTCTTTGGAATTTACAAAGGTTTGGCAGGGATTTCAAGCTACAATACAGCCTTTGCATGGGACATTTTTGGAGGCCATTGCTCTTTACTCTAGCTTTGAAGTAATGTTTTGGCTTTGAACACCTAAGCTTTGGGGAAATCACAGCTTTTCAAAAATATCAGGTTCATAGGTTCAAATCTACAAGAGCTACGGTCTGTGAGTTATGGACTGGAGTTGTTCAAAAATGTTGTGATGATGTCAGTTGGTGTTAATATTTGTTATGAATTTGTTTCGACCATAGTGTACAACTAAATGTGACCTTAAAGGCAAAAAATGGTGTCCTCATCCGCAAGTGAGAGTTCATGGACAAGGAGGCAGAGGAGAAGGAGTAAAGTTTTTTTTTAAGTTTATTTTATTGTTCATTTTTTTTAGAAAATGCAGAAATAAGAGTTATCCTTTGTTATCCTTAGTTCCAATCCTTAGTTGTAGTGAGGCCAAAATCTTGCATAGTAGGACATTTGTAAAAGCGTAAAGAAAACTAAAGTGAGAGGGCCAAGCTGTCTGAGCAAAGGAGCCATATGCCATCTAACCCCCATAAAACACAATTTAATTATCTTTTAATTTAGCACTTAGTAGTGAATGTAGTTAGGCTGGAAATCCCCAGGGAGGTCATCAACGTATCATTTAACACACGTCTCTTCTGCTCTATACCCTAATGGCAGTTGTAAACACTTCCAATGCAACCAGTAAAAGTAGAAGACCTTTCTGTTCATCAGTCAATTCATAATTCAGATACACAAATGTAAAGTATATATATAGTTATTATACCAGAATGTCCTAAATACTTTTTCAAAGATCCAATCATTGTTAGATTGTATAATGGAGATAATTTCTGGATTTTTAGCTTAAACATTCTAAATGGTTTCAGGACTTTCTAATAATTGTTTTCTTCAGGAAATAAACTTGGGCCCAGACTGTTTCCTAGCAACTAATGAAATGGTCTGTTGCACCTTTTCTAAACAACACACAATGTAGCTCTAACGTGTGTGGTTCCTTAAACTCACCAACCACCCATGTATTAGAAATCAGGCCTCTAGATGACATGTTTTTTTGCACTTATGTGCACTTTTGATTTTATCTTGATTTATCGATGAAGCCAATGGAGCCGGTGTAGTTTTCATTGGCGATGTTGGCAGTGGTACTCTGGCCAGCTGATGACACCGCCAAACCGTTCCCTCCTGATTGTGTTCTCAGAGTAGATGGTTTGAGCCTTCTGCATTTACAAATCCCCACTGTAGCCTGACTTACACATAGACTCAAACTGTCCAACATGTATCTTTACTTGTTAAACCCAGAATCCTCATGCAGGAGAGCTGGGCGCACTGACATTTATTGTACAATGTAAATTGAATCAAATCTATTTTAATCCTTGAAACAGATGGTGCTTAAACTGTGGTTAAAGGTTGCAAATGATCTGCTCTCTACCAAGCTCTATCATTGTCTGAATGAGGAACTGTCCACTGACAAACCCATGAATATAGATTTCTGATTTCCCTAAGTATAACTGTTCTCTTATGGAAAGAAAAACAAATTCTGAACCACTCCATAACAAAATCTTTAAAAATCATGGTATATTATCAAAACTACAGGTGTATACACTACATGGTGAATACACCTGTCTGCTATTTGAGTCTAGCAAAAATAGCTCGCAGGTCAGTATCAGTTGCATTTCTGTGGGAATTCTCACCCTAAGGCGTGCTGTTTTTTAGATGCAGGGGATGGAAAAATACAGATATCTCAAGGACTTCACTTATCTTCAAATTCACCAAATCCAAGAGAGGTTCACAAGTAGAGCAATTACTGTGTGTGTTTGGTGGGAATTTCCCTAGCAACTAGTTTTTTGAATTTTGACTGTGGGTTAATACAAAAATTCTACTTACTGTCAATTTTCTTTCACAAGTTAGAAAATTAATCGGTTTCATTTTTTTTTCTTCCGTTTTCCAGTATGGATAATTTCAACAAAAGAAACGAAAAGCATGCACTTGTTGCCGGAGCTTTTCCTGTTTGTTATTAGTACATCGTTTATGGAAACACTGCATATCTTTATTTTTATTTTTTGTTAAATGAAAATAGTGCAACATTAAGGAATCGGACATTGGCAGCTTTACTACAAAAGAATGTGTACCTGTACCAACCTTCGGATCACTGTGCACGGCTGTGCAGGCAGCATCGATTACACATTGCACACTCTGGATGATTTTGGTGACCCTCTGACCTTACCTCTAAGGGCTGCCATCTACTTGTACACAAGAGACATCTACAAAGTACAGTGCAAAAACACTACAGCAATAACTGCTTTTAACAATATCAGAAATAAAAAATAATGATCTCACTGCTCGAGTCTCTCTTCACCCTCTGGTTTGCAGTCAGGGTGATGCTCGGAGCAGCAGAGTGTTAAGGGTCTTAGTCAAACATGTTAAATAATGGGGGGGGCAAATCCAGACCCTCTGGCGACTGCTTATACTGGTCCATCCACTGACCCTATTCATTATTGAGAACACAGGTTGGCTTCCCATAATTGGCTAAGGGTGACACCTTTAAGTGCTCAGTGCTCATAATATAGCTATCATTCATGTCGCCATTAAATCTGAAGGGAAGAGAAAATTCACCTTTTTTGAATGAATACTTTTTAGAATCTAACGTTTGGTTTTGTTTCCTTATTTGTATATTGGAATACATCCTAGGAAAATATGAATTGGGCTGTGTTAATGCACTAATGCTAGCATTTGATTGCAATCCCTGATCTAAACGCACATTTTGATTTGAATGCCATCAGACCTAGAAAGGTGCCTGTCCCATCAGAAAAAATACGGATGACCTCTTCGGTCAGAAATGAAAAATAAGTGGAGCATTGCTTTATGAGACTGTTTAGGGACCTTGATGATGCGCAAGACAAGTGTAACATGACAGAGGTCGACACAAGTAGTCAAGCTAGCAGTGCTGCTATCAAGTTTCCCCAGTGGCTCGGTTTACCCTCTTAGTAATGTAAGCAACATTAGCAAGAATACTGGAAAAACAGCCCAGCGATGTCACCATCTCTCGCGTGACTCTCGCTTGTCCATGGTAACATTCTTTTTTTAAATAACCAGCTGCATTTCCCTTGATTTGAAATCCATTGTGTCTCAGCTCTTTCCAACTCCAGTCTTAAATCTCCTCCAGAGGTGGTTTGTGCAATTTAATTGTAACTTGATTCTAATGCTTCTTGGTTGCCCATACACTTGATATCTAGCCGGCACACCAGAAATGCATGAAGTACTGTATATAGGTTTAAATGGGGTCTTTAATTTACAGAGATACAGTATGTCCTTTGCCATATCCTGAGAGGTTAAACAGTTGGTGTTTTTGTCAACAGCCAAGTGGATGAATAGATAAAAGGTGCCCTGCCACACACATTTCATTACTTTGTGGTAACGACTGCCATGGACTCTGTAACATTTATTTCTGTAAAAAAAGCCTTGGTTACCTTGTTTCAAGCCTTTCTAACGTGCCATAAAAAGCTACAGGAAGACTCGGCTAGATTTCTGCCAGTTCTCATTAATATTTAATGAGCTAAGCTGCTTGATTCTGGTTGGCTAACAGCTAGCCAATGGGAGCCAGGCTAACAGTATCCTTCGACCCAGCGTAACTGGGTGAGCTCATGAATAGTAATGAGCTCAGGCAACATGACGTCAGACTGACCAGCTGTTGTAATCAGCCTGATTTCTCCGTTTATTTCTTTTCAGTGGCTAGAGCTGATAGAGGAGATAGAAGTTAATTTTCACATTCATGACATAACACATATGGACCTAAGATATTTCAAAATTTAAAGTAAAAACGGTTTTGTGTGGCAGAGCACCTTTTAAAAACGTAACATGAGGGCCAAATGCACTCCCACTTGAGCATATAGACTACTTTTGTACATGGTAGACTAATTTGCTTTCTATTCCCAAAAACATGAAGTGTTAAGCTTATCCTAAAAACATTTTTGACAAATAGTTAAAAGTAGGCTATGTCTAAATTGAAGCCATATTTATGTTTTTTTTTGCTCCACTTCAATGGGTGGAACTTTCCTGTCCATAAAGTAAGTGAACACACATCTTTGTCCCGACCGTTTTCCTGTATGGTCTTCCAAACTTAAATTCTTTTAGTTTTTTATTGTTTTTTATTATTGTTGTGTAATGTGATATATATATATATATATATATATATATATATATATATATATATATATATATATATATATATAAAAACAGCTTGTTGCAAGCTCTTTCCTACAGGATTCTGATGCATTTTTTTATTACCAGCATACTTCATATTTAAGGGCTTTCTTCTTGATTTTAATGTGTAATTTTAATATTTCAGTGGAGCCCTTACCGGTGTTACTTTTCATTGTAGTTTGTCTGAGGATATTAAAGCTCAGACAAACTGCTACAAAGCTCAAAAACTGAAGATTTTAATGAAGTGGTTTTTGAGCACCCTTGAGACATCATTACAGTGGACCAAATGCATATTTTTTCAAGGTATTCAGATTACCATTGTTATTGCTGCTATTCTTACACAACAGTATGGAGTTATATTCCTATCTTTATTCAAGAGTGCATTGTTTCAATTTGAGAGCAACAGACGGTCACCCTCAACGGGGCTGGGATCATTTTATTGGTCAACACTACAGCAGGCAACGCAAACAATCCAAGAGCGCGGGAAAAATCCGAGAGCAGAAGATTTGCAAGCGCGCCGAAGCAGCCTGAGTCTGAGGAGAAAGTTTGAGCACAAGCAGAGCAAAGCTAAGCGCAAGCAGTGACTATTTGAGTGTGAGAGCAAGGTTTTAACTGTTGAAATTCACTGGAAAATATATGATTTTCTCGCCTAAATTTTTACCCCCTAAAACATGCTGCAGTTTCC
>NC_048419.1:22463010-22478046 GCF_013103735.1 Etheostoma cragini | reverse complement strand
GTTACACGCGATCAAAACCGAGAAATGATGCATGATCCCAATTTCGAACCACCAGTGGTACACTGAACACAAAACAGGGGGAAATTATGACAAAATCTGAAGGTAATATCAGTGAGAAATGCTCTCAAATTAAAACAATGCACTCTTGAATAAAGATAGGAATTTAACTCCTTACAACAGCAGGTCTTCATTTTGGCCACAAAACTGAATTAATGGAATCAGTATGTTTTGCGTATTTATGTGTGGAATGTATGTAGTTTAATTCAGGTTTTGGTCTGTTTTCTGTGTCGTATTTATTGTCTGCATCTGTGCTATGTAACATTTCTGCTGGGTGTGCTATCACCAACAGTTCAGTCCTGTTGTGTTTGTCAGGCAGCTGCTTACATTTTCATTTAGAACTCTGAGTTGTGGCTTCCTTTGTTGTCCTCTCTGGAGATTTTTTGTATGCATGTGTGTGCGCCTGTGTTCAAGAAATTCAGGAAAAAAAAGAGTAAGTGAAGCAACACTAGTCCAAGACCAGAGATTCTGTTCTGTTAGAGATTCTTCTAATCAGATCCCAAGCAGGTGATTCCGTTAGGGGATATCAATTAGCATCTGGGTGCGAGCACATCGCCGCACCTCTCTGTCTGAGCTCTCAGGTTACCCCCGCTTTGTGGCAGTGAAACCGGTGGCGGTGTATTCATTTGAAAGTCTGAAGAGGCAATTAGGAATTACTCACATGGGGCGTAATTTTTTATGTGTTTTATTTTAACAATGTTGAAGAAAATAAATTACATTTTGGGGGGGGGGTGCAGCTAGGCAACTGTAGCTCATCACGACGCCATCGAGGAATAAGCAGCTGATGTGTTGGTGTTGCAAGTTGTTACAGGGTCCCTGGGGAGCTCAGATGCTCAGTGCAGCTGGCGGGATTTTATAAGAGATGAAATGCCATCAGAGATATAGTATGTAGGAGTCTTAATTAAGTCAGTCTTCTCTGATTGTGAGCTTTTAAAGCATGCCTATCTCAAGCTTGCCTGTTTAATTTAGTGTGTGTGCGTGCGTGTGTGTCTGTCTGTCTACTCTGTGTGTGGGTGAGCCTCTTTGGAAATGTGCATGTAAGTATCGCAGTCATATGTGTAAACAGGAGCTCAGCAGGGAACATGTTGCACGGCACACACCATTGGCATGTTTACTCAATCTCCTTTCTCTACTCATATTCTTTTCCTTCATTCTTCCTTTCAGCCTGGTTGTCTGCTTAACAGCTTCAGAGAGTTCGATGACTTGGGTGTGTTGGGAGCGGCTCACTTCACAGACTTCACACACAAACACACACTCTTTAATCTCCCCTTTACCCATTCCTTGTTTGGCAGATCAGCCGTGATGTGCTGCTCTTTTCAATCAAAGAGTGCCAACGGCAGTAAATCAGGGATTAAGGTGCAGCATGGCACTCCATTCTGCATGCTCGTGGTCCTTCATCTCATCAAGGTGCAAACAGAGAATCCAAGCAGTCGCGCAGCTATGATGGGGCCCCCCCTACACTTTAATCATCGGCGGTGACCTCCCTCATCACCACCAGATTAAAAAACAATTGTGGCTTTGCCTCGCTCCTTGCCACTGCTCCCTGCCATCTTTATATATTGGCTGTCGTCTCTCTGGTAAAATTATTTTTATCAATCAAACAAGCCCATCAAGAAAAGTGGTTGCCATTAAGATACAGCCCCCCCCAATAGGGCTTACTTAACCAATAAGGAAGCTCGTAAAAACAGATGAAGTAGTACAGTGCAACTCTCCAGGGAGCCAGTGTACATCCGATTTTAGTATGAAGCTATCAGCGAGTTAAATAGGATTTCAGAATCGGTTTTGTCGCAGGGGCAATCTCAATAGATGCCTGATGGATCTCGTCTGTATAATGAGCGTGATTATAGAAACAGTTGCATGAAATTCTTCTGCTGTATGACACAAACACATTGAAACACATGCACAGCCCTTTTAAAAATAAAAATTCTGGCTTTCATTTCTAGGCCACTTTAGACTTTGATGGTGCACTGTGTTTTTTTTCAGCCTACCTAACTAAGAAAAGATGACAGAAAGACATTCATAGTGCATGTTGGAAATATCTTGAATCAGAAAACTACAGACATTACAGAATTTTTGAAAAGCAGACAATGGACAATACACATTTTAGGTTTTGTTGTCGGTCAGAATTAAAAAGAAACGTGTTGCACTAATATTTAACAACCAAGCAGACAGACGGCCATTGGAGATGAGGAAAAACAACTAATTATTTAACAGAAGGTATAATATACCAGAATGCGAAGTAGCTGATGAAACGCTAGACTTTTCAGTCTAGTTGGAATTAAGTCAAATCAGATGTGCCTACTATCTGCATCATGCCCTAGAGAACAAACAGCCTTTTTTGCACTTAGTTTATTTCAGTGTGTGTTTACACCTCTAATTGAAATCCATGAGCTATCTGTCAGTATTTTAGTGCATATCCTTTACTTACAAAATTATATCCTCTTGATTAAGTTCATGATGGAGATATGGACTTGACAGGATGAAACTGTTGCACTAAATACTAATCTAACAATAGTCAAGATTGGGTAACAAGGTTAAATTCTGCGTTTCATTGGCTGCTTTTGGATATGTTTAAATATTGTTTTTGCATCTATGAACACACAACATTCAAGGATGACATAACATCAACTATAAACTCAAGTGTACAGTAGCACAGTAGGTCGGGTGGGATGGGAATGCACTGAATATGACCCATTTACTTCTAAAAGCGTTAATATACCAGAGGGAGGATTTTTCCTTTAAAGACCTTGTGAGGTAGCATGAAGTGTTACTCTGCTGTAACAAGCAATATTTCAGCCTAACCTCTGGAGAAAATATTTTGACCAAAGTGCCTTTAGTTTCTCCTACGGGGTCCGAGTCAAAATTGGAGTTGAAGTAGCTGCAGGCAAGAGGTTTTGGAATTCTTTGGCTGATGCTCGATTTGAGGAGGTTGTGAGAGATGAAGGAGAGCAAGATGCTTTTTAAAGCTGATAGGATTTATTATGTTCTGTGCCTATAGCAGACTGGATTTAGCCAATCCCTAGACATCTCTTTTTCCTCTCTGTACCCACAGCTGTCATGCAGAATATCTTATCACATCGCCTGCATGTGGGTGGGTTAGTCTGTCGCCTCTCTCTGCGTGCATGCCTGACTCTTTGTGTGTGTGTGTGTGTGTGTGTGTGTGTGTGTGTGTGTGTGTGTGTGTGTGTGTGTGTGTGTGTGTGTGTGTGTGTGTGTGTGTGTGTGTGTGTGTGTGTGTGTGAGAGAGAGAAATGTGGCTTGTGGTTAAAAGGGCAGTGGAATAATCACTCAGGCACCTGCTCAGACTCCCATGCGTTGTTAAACATCCGCTACTCACAAAGTCAAATACAAGACAAGCCTAATGGCTCCCCAATGCTCGTCTTTGTAAATGATGGTGTTAACTACAACTCTCTTAACACTTTAGCACTTTGTGGATCAAACATAAAACCTATTCTTGCGGTTTGTGCCTCTCATTAAATGTGTCAAATTCAACTCTGCAGTGCTATAAGTACACATACATATAAGTCCCTGTTGGCTTTTCAGCTTATTTGTTTTAAAAACAACTTTTACTTCTATTTTCCATTACTGTGAGGTAACACCCTTCTTTGTCAATTTTCAGTAAATAAATTGTGAAGGTAGGTGTCCTCCTTTCCTAACTAAAAGAAGGTGCAGTCAGTTTCTGTGGTGTGCACCATCAAGAGAACAGCTAATGGGGGGAGGTTGCATGGCACGTTTTACCAGCCACAGCTAGTCCAGTAGTTTAGATTTCATCGGTAGCAGTTTTAGGACTTGGTTTATTGGTTTTTAAAGTAAAGCATCAAAGTTGTTGACCTACTGATTTACCATTTTTTACTTTTAATAACACAGAGATACTCTGAAAATAAACCATTTGTAGTTTGGTAAAAAGGTTTCCAAAGGACTCCAGCCTTTTATCTATGCTCACATTAGCCGTTCTTGCCACACAATACATACATGTCGCATTGTTCATAGTCTCGCATTGCCAGACCTTCCTCCACAGCGCTACATAGGAGGGTCTGGGGAGCAGTTAACCATAGTCCACATAAATCCACCGGAGTTTAAAATCCCAACACAAAGAAAGTAGAATTTAACGGACATCCGGCTGAAAAGAGCGTGATCCAGCTGAATTTCCAGCAGCACCGGAGTGGAACGTCGTGGATATAGACACCGACACACTCCATGTCCATGCAACAAAGCATAGCATAGGATTGTAAAATGACTGTCCTTTTATCTGAGTTATAGAGTTTATTTCTGCAAGCCAGGACTCTGAGTGAGTGTGTGTGGTGGTGCAAAAAACCCCGCATAGGACTTGGGATCTGTAGTCAATTCTTAATTTACCTTTAGACAATTGTTTTTCTTTTGATTTCCCTCAATTTAATTCACAAACATTATTTTAGATATTTTCCAATAGCTGAGTTTTTGTCAATCTCCGATTAGCTCTCTGGATTCCTCTGAAGTCTCGCACATTGACAGCAGAAGATTGGTGCCTGATGCCTGTGTGTTTGGTTGATATCTCATTCCCAAACCTGCTGCACTATTTTTAATAGAGGAGCTCAGAGCTGCAAAGGAGTCCCGTTTGTTAGGATTCTGCACACTTCTTGACATGCTGCGAAGGAATAGATAAGAGTGGTGGGAATGTGGTCTGAGTTAAATAAATAAACAGATCATGCACCAAATAATTAACCTCTCAGGGTTTTCGACGAGCTCTGTAAATGCTGGAGGCGGAAGGTGGGGGGGGGGGGGGGGGGGGGGGGGGGGGGGGGGGGGGGGGGGGGGGGGGGGGGCTCTTACACTCAGTCGAGCCCTCTGCACCACGAAGCTGCTAAATATGTATCTCCAAGGTTAACCTAGATGCTCAGATGGTTCTTCATAGTGTGATGTTTTCTCCTGATGATTTGACTTGTTTTTGTCAACCTAATGATGATTTCATCATTTATAGATGAAGATTGACACGTTGCTGATGTTCGTATTCTCGTATTAGTATTGTTTCATACTGTCTGAGTTCTTTGAACTTATTTCTACTTTCTACAAACAGTCCAGCCCAAGGTCCCATTACTAACCTTTACCAGGACTTTCATGAATAAACCACAGCGCTAAGTCAGTGTAACACTCTTATCTTGAGTTGAGATTGTTTGGTCAACAACAAAACAATTTGATTTATATATTTACTTTGTATTTGTATTGCATTTGAAATGGATTTTGGAGGAGTCCTTTATTATAAAACCCAGTCTGCAGAATATTACCGAAACATGGCGTTAAACTCCCCAAAAAGTTATTTCTTTTAGAGCTGCAAAACAAAAAAACAAATATTTTAGTTATGTACTGATGTTAAAAAAAAAAAAGAATTAATGAATCGTTTCATAGTTAAATCTACATCCTAGAAATAACATTTTATATCTTCAAGTTACACTTTTTTCTGACCAACAGTCCAATTGTTTGAGCAAAACTATCATCAGAAATGTTGCAATCCTTCATTCTTAACTCTAATTCTATAGCCCGTCAAGGGACACTTTTGGGAAGTAATGTAAATAATGTCAAAGTGCTGACAATGCTAATATGAATGTGACTACTTTAGTGCTGAATCAGTCATTATTTTCTTTAGATTTCAGCCAATCCAGTTCCAATTCGTGCACTATAGATAAAGGGGAGAGCTACAAGACTCTTAGTTTTAATCTCGAGGCTGTAGAAGCTTTGAATGGTTTTGTCAAGAACTCGGGCAGTGATGTCTCAACGTTTTTAAAATAACACCAATTAAGCTGAGCGAGCGAATTTTGGTGGATGATTGTTTTCTCATGGAGAACTAACTAACTAATCAGCAGAGTTCTAAGCCTCTTATATCGGCCTTTATTCTGAGTCCTTCTTCAGCTTTTAAATTGCCATCAGTTGACAAAGTAAGCAACATTGTTTTAATTAAGTTGTCTAACTTGTGGGGCGAGCTCATGTAGGCTAAGTCCTTGGCAGTGGCCCGCGTTCAAATTCGACCTGTGGCCTTCCCCCCCCCCCCCCCCCTCCCCTTTCCTTTCTTAAAGCTATCCCATCAATTAAAGGCCACAAAAGACCCAAACAAATCATCTTTAAGAAAATGAAGAAATAAGTTGTCTTACTTTACCAGATACATTTTTCTCTCCCTATTGCCACACTCCTACCAAAAGATGCTTTACTCTCAAACACTAGCTGCCTACAGAAAAGAACGAGAAGCGGCTTTTAATCAAAACTTTGCAAATGGTCTCCCTCAATCTCAGTGCAATCATTTGGGTTGTCATGGCTAATGGATTTTACACACCACAACAGCTAACACAACACTGTCACTGAATGTTGAACATTCATTTGAAAATGTCAAATATGTGTTTAAAAAACAAGTGACAGTTTGTCTTGTGAAATAAGTCTAACTTTTGCAGAGATTATTTATTTTCAGGTGTGTAAGAAAGCAGGTTGCTAACAGTGGAGCTGCCATCACAGTCTTAAAACCGGACATCATATACTGTATTTTTTGTAAATCATCTTCCATTTTATCAACAAATAAAAAATAGACATAAGACAGTGAGAGAGAAAGTGATGGAAATGAATGAAAAACATTTTGTTAACTTAATAATAATTTAAATAACATTTGGCAGAACTGCTGTCACTGTCCATGGTGCTGTATTTTAGCTCCTATAACAGCATGGACTGCCACAGTACAAAAAAAAACCTTGCTTAATTTAAACGTTTACATTCATTAAATAAAAATATGCACATAATATAATGGTCTTTAATTTACTTTTTTTTTATTTTACAAGTTCAATCAAAATTGTAATTATTATTCGCCAAACTATTATTTATGATTCCCTTGTTTCAGCAAGGCTGCTTTGCAGAAAATGTTTTATGTATTAGTTTTCTTTATTGGAGTTGTGTAAATGAATTATCTGAGAAATGTTCACCTTTTTGTGTGTCAGAGTGAGAAATAATGCTATGCAAGTGATTAATTTTTCTTTATTGTGCGCCTGTAAACACTTAAGAGTATCACATGACAGAATCTTCATGTTTACCACAGAGCAGAGTCTCAGTTGGATTTATGAGTGCCTTACTGAATACATTTGCATATTATTTAAGAAAAGTGGCCGACACTTGTGGACTCCATAAGGCACTTGACGCAATTTGTGTACAGGCCACTTTAATTCCCACAGTAACGCCTCTTCTGAAATTCCACCCTGACTGACTTAAATTGTTGCCGATAGGTCCTGATAGCTCTGGGCTGTCTCACTGCCAAACTGGCTGAAGGACTTTCTGATGCACTTACTGTATTAAGTACACACTTTGCTTAAGACTTCTTAAATGTTGCATTGATCAAGTGGTAGACAGTATTTGGTGTACGCCAAAAGGTTTTTGCTCCTATCACCATGGGGTTCAATAGTACATATTCAAGAGTGTATGTAACCAACATTCAGTATTAAGCAAAATGCAAAACATTGGATCTGGACTTTTGGCTAACATTGTTGTAAATATACAATGCAAGATGGGATCATCTGCAAAACACTTGTTATCAGAAAATCTCTAGAAGTAAAAAATTAGGCTTAGCCAGTTACGTCTGTATAATATGGGGAAATCCACAGTATAGTCAGTATGACAACTCAAAAGCTTTTAATCTGAGAGCATCTATTTTATGTGAATGTTTTCTCCACATGCGAAGCACAAGCGTTGATACTGAATTACTGTAATCATTTGTAACAATTCCTGTTCATTCACTTGTACATTGTTATGATACGGGACATGGGAGGGAAAGGTTACTGGCCGGAAGGCATCAGACTGGTCTAGAATATCAGAATAGCTGTAGTTTTTGTGGTCTTGTGTGTCTTTCTTTTGTTTTACACATTTGAGTGCCTTTTTATGTGTGTGACATATACGTGACATGTGGTTCTAATAGTTGATAACAGTTCTGTAGTGTAATATACTTTATGTAATGCTTTGCCTGTTTAATTTATTATGGAAGTAAAAACAAATTTCTGTTAACAAAGAGAGTTTTTTTGAACATCCGTGACATTCACAACGGTAGTAACTGAACAGATTTACAACACACCATTCAGTGTGTATACACATTTGTATTGCAACAGACCTAAGTACTACACAGATAAGAACATCTGCCTCTGAACCCGAGCATCCTTTCTAAAAATCTGTCCGAACCTGGCCCGACCCGTCGGGTACCGTCGGGTCCCGTCGGGCTCGGGTCGGGTATCCATCCTCTAATAGACACACATGCAGACGGCATCTTGAAAGTTTGTGATTAATACTGTATAGTGATGTAACCTAGTTGTGTCCCATTTCATAGCGGTATGTTTTCACCCCTAGCCCTTACCATTCGGTTTTGAGGGCCAAGGACTCAGGGGAAGAGGAAGGGGTAAGATAGAGAAATGGGATTCAGCCTGAGTGACCACTGAGAATAATGTATGCTCATACATGCATGTTTACTCATGACAATAGATGAAATGGCACAAGTGGTTTATACTAGCTAGAAGGTTGGGGAAAAATTGATCGGTATTGTGACTTTTCTTTTCCCTCGGGGAATCACCAAAGAAGCTGAGCATGCTTCCTCATGCACCATAGAGACTTAAATGCTGTTCTGTTGTGTGTCATACGATAAACCAAGTATTGGGGGAAAGATTCCTATTCTGTTTCCTCCAGCAACATTCTTTCGAGCAATAACATAAAGAGTGTCAAAGCAGGATTGGTAAACAGCTGAATAATATGATGTAGATAGTGTGCTTTAAATGAAGCTTGCTTGGTTTCCACATTGTGGACAATAAGGTTTCCAACTAAAAAAAAAAAATAACTTACATCCTTGAACCCTTCCTTTGTAGATGCAGCAATGCCATTCAATCCCTTTAATGAAATCCCCTTCACTAGTAACACTGCTTTCCAAAGTCTGAATAGGCCGCCCACACACAGCTCCTGACCTTGTATTTGGTAGCCACTTTTTAAACTTCTACCAATACAAAAAACTGAACAGTAGAATTCAGTGATTAATATTGTTTGCTGTACTTTTTAAATGTAAAATATGGGCAGTAGATAAAATGGAATTGTAGTAACCACTAATTAAGGATAGACCGATGCGTAAACATAACAATAAAAGTAGTAATCGTGATTGAGTTGTCGTGATTGGACATTGAAGGAAACAAGTTAAAATAGGATGTCAGCTGACTTCCTACAGATACAAGTATCAGCATTTTCTGACTTTGCTGTTGCGTTTGTTAAAATCAAGATATTAAATAGTATATAATCGTAAAAAATTATGTCCACAGAGATGCACATTCCTAATGCCCTGCAACAGTTTTAGCCAAGTTATAAAGAGAATTAATGATATATATATCACATTACATAAGGTTCAAACAGAATTTAGAGCTTCCACCATCTGCCTATGATTACTATTAACAGAGGTGCAAACAAATCCATAAGTTATGCTGGAGAAAAGGAATTTGGTTACAAAGTCTACCAGGCCAATCCCTCACTGGATTTACTGACTGATCTGTTGACATCAGGGGATTGAGACAACATGCCTCCTCCCACACAGCCCGTATCAACACATACGGACTTGAATTTCATTCAGAAGTGGAGTCAAATCCCTGACCCAGATTCTGCTGCCCTGCTCCCTTGCTCCTCTCCATCCAAGGAATGCTCTGGTCGTGTGTGAATGTATGCAATTTCAATTACTTAAAAGTTCAGTTGCATATCTTGTTGCTGAATTGAAATACCACATACTCACAAAGCGCCTGCTTGCATAAGGTGAACAAGTTAATAAGAGGCATTGTGGAAGAAAAATATTAGGCTGCACTCTATAATGAGGCAATTGCTTTAATATTCCTTAGTTTTTCCTGCTTCTGTGGCATTAACAGTGATTAGATTTATTAGAGGGACATTTATTGACTATTGTTTCACCATAGATAATGAAAGGAAGTCAGCTTCTGTTGGGAAACAACTGAATATGCTTTGGTTGAAGTGTGCTGAATAATACTAGAACAAAATATTCAGAAATTATAATCACATTTCTGAGAGATTAATGCAGCTCTGTTGCAGCAGTTCAGTGGCCAGAAAGTCTATATCCACAACGTTCCACTTCCAAGATTGCTCTGTTGACGCCGGAAATTCTGCCAGATGTCGTTCTTTTCTGCCGGATATCCGTTACCTTCCGCTTTCTTGTGCTGGCATTTTCTACTCCGGTGGATTTCTGAGGACTACGGTTAACTGCTCCTCAGATCTCTGCAGGGTAAATCCAGACAGCGAGCTAGACTATCTGTCCAATCTGAGTTTTCTGTTGCACAACTACAATAACCTTGATTGTACACTTTTCACCAAAACAAAAGCCGCCCGAGATGATTGTGTGTGTGTGTGTGTGTGTGTGTGTGTGTGTGTGTGTGTGTGTGTGTGTTCCTAACTACGCCGGCTTTTGGGGTAGGTTTAGCTGTCACACCAAGTCAGCTTTAACACCCTGATTAAAACAGGGTATGGGATGTGCCTGAGTCTTGTGATTTCCTCCATTGTTGGCTTGTGCAGTGCAACCCAAGTAAACATTGCTGTTGACTTAATTTTCACTGTGTTCCTCTGCCTGCTTTTTCCTAAACACCTTGATTAGTAAAGAAAACATTAGTCTTCTCATGGGACGGTGAACCTGTGAAGCAAGGGCATGTTGGTTCTTGTGCATGTTTCCTTCGGATCACTGAGGGATTACAGAACAGTGCACGACCACTTAAGAGGATCACAGACCTGCTTCTTTGTTTCTCTGAACTGTGTTTGTATTGTTTGAAGCAGGAATAGAATACAGAGCACATAAACAGCCGTTAAAGGGTAAATACTAATGTTTGACCTCTGTAGGCAACCAGTGGAAAGTTCATCACCAGGAGAGCTTATCTCCTTCTACATGTTGCCTCTGCAGATCTCTATCAACAACTTATCACACGCTTGCAGATACATTATGGTCATGTGTGCTATGGGCCAGTAAAGACCTTGCTCATTTCCCCTTAAAGCTGATGCTTTGCTGTGGACACAGCCAAGTGCAGGCTGTGGTGAGTGATATGCTAATCACTGCCTCTGTGGGTATTGGATCATGGTCAAACAACTGGAGATCAAACAGCAGCAATAAAGACAGCCCCGAAAAAGCTTCCGGCTTCCATTTTCTGTTTTATTGTGACACTTAGACCCTATTTCCACCTGGTATTAACATTTTAACTATATGTGGCTAAAATACCTTTAGAAGGAAAAAAATGCTTGCTAATGCCAGCTGCAGTGTACTGCTGAATTATTATTATTATTATTATAATAATAATTATTATTACTACATTAATGACCTGGCTTGCTTATTATATGATTTCAGTAATACAACTGCAATCTCTACATTTGGGCGACATTCTTAAGAAATACATCTGCCCAACGTGTGAAACGGCTACTGAAATGCAGCCCTCCGAAGTCTCCTTCTCTCACCAGGCCCTGTAACTTCCACGTTGTCATGGTGTTGCCATATTATTGGACTGTCACCTTACCTGATATGTTGGCTGATCATTTCACCTGTGACATTGTAGGTAGACCTCAGATAATGAGAACACTGATTAATACTAAGATGAAATTCAAAGGCCCTTGATGGAAGGTAGTCACTCCATCCGTCTTAGGCACCTGGGAGAGCTATCGGATTGCACATGAAGCTACAACCTCAGGAGGTGGTTTTGGGACACATTCTAGCCGGATGTAGAAAAGGTGTACCTGTAAATTAGGGCTGTCAAAATTGGCCAAAAATTACGTTTGAATATTACTTCAAAAAAGCCGCAGAGATTTGAATATATTCAAAACCATTTTTGCCCATTATGTCTATAGGAGGGCAAACCAAAAAAGAGGGAGATGTAACGGCAACGTGCAGGAAACAGGACAGGCCACACTGCTGTCACAGAGCTTTCATAATGTCCAATCATAAACAACAGAGTCTCTTGCTGTTACATGAATTTGTCAGATGATAATTTCTCACTGTCTCTGCAGTTAAAGATTTCCGTTAGCGTTTTTGTGCCGTTTTCTTCTTTGCCCTGGTTGTTTGTTTGTTTTTTACTTCCCGTAGCGGGAGCCACATGATCGAACGTCATCAACTTGCCCACACGCTGTGAACTCTCTTCCACACTGGCTGGCTCAGTCAGACAGGAGGCTGAAGCAACAGTCGCACTAAGTGTAAACAAGTGTAATAAATTAGATCTGGATTTTATCCAGATACTGAACATGTAAAAGCATAAATGGGAAAATTGACATGTTAGTTGTAAAGCTTTCCTTTTTGAATACCAATAGTTGATAGCTATGTGTTGTTAGAGTTCAGCACAAGCACAGAAATAATAGCTGGGTAAATAGGTAGAAGAGAACAAATGTTTGTCTTAGGAGAAAACCCGGAGTTTTGGCCATTTTGAATTTCTCAGCCAGACAACTCTTCTTCATAGCTCAACTGCTGATCTGTCGAAATTCCTTAACGTAGCCAGGGCCCCAAGTGACTCTCCACTGTCAAGCCAAATCCTGTAACTTTGCCTTTATAAAGTGAAAATGGGAATGTACTGTAAGAGCTCAAGGCTCTACAGCTTTGTTACCAAGGGAACTACAGTGGAAATTCTGCTCTCAGCTGTCCACAGGGACCCAGATCCTTACTTCGCAATCCTGCCATTGACCAAGGTATGGCGAAATGGATGGAGACTACCTCCCATGTCCCCTGAATGCTTGTGTCCAATTGAAAATGGCTTTCATGTTGAGTGTGGCAGCAATGGACCATGGGCAATCAAAGTGTGCCTTTTCCAACTCTGTGTAATGTAAGCACGGGTGACGATAAAGCCACAGGACACCAGCAATTACACTGCAGTTCACCTTAGACCTCTGGTTCCATGTGAACTATTGTCACATAGTTTAAGAGCCACAGTTACACTTCAAAAGCATATGGATCATGGTTGCCAGTTGTTTTTACGAATAGTATCGCAATATCACTACTTAATTTTCTTGTTACTCAGCAATATAAATTTATCTTGTAATCTCTTAATTGACTCATCAAGGTCCTCACGTGTGGTTTTTATTGAAGCCTGTTATCCTAAGATAAGCATTTAATTAAAGTCTTATCTGGAAATATCACACATTATTTTCTTTTATTATTGTGGCATGTTGTATTATCTCGGGATCAGAGTCTTCTAAACGTAATGGTCTGTATCATGTATTCAACCTTCTTTCTTGAGAGAAATTGTCAACCAAGAGGAGAGCAAGGGGCTTACAGATGATAGCATAGTGACGACCATTTCTTTAGTCTACAGATAAAATCATTGTGATCTGTGATCATTGGACAAGTTTTATAACTGGAGATGTAGAAGAAGGTGAAGCCGTCAGCTGATTAGTGCAGCATTTCTCCGTTCAATTTGATAGTTGTTGTTGTTTGACTATTCCATTTTGATTATTTGTGTACTTCCCTTTTTTTTTATTTAAGTGGAGAGAAAGCACTTTACAAGTCCTTTCAGATTCTAAATGCATCCTTTAAATGTGAGAATAAAGTACAGGGCAGCAGAAGTATTTCAAGTTGTATTATTTCAACAATTTTAACTAATCAAATTGGGCCCCGCAAATATGTCTCACACACACACACACACACACACACACACACACACACACACACACACACACACCAAGTATAGGTTACTTTCTCTGAGATGGGACAAACATGAGATCTGAGTAAGAATGCTGAAGCCCATTAAGAACCACAATGGTGCCTATCTTTAAACTCAGGGAAACGTTCTTTGCTCTTTGGTCTGCTGTATAGTTCCACCAGGGCTTTTCCTGTTACTCCTGCATATATTCTACAAAGCTATAAAGCACCTCTATATGAGACAGAGGTTTTCAATGATCTTAAGATGTCTGGAAATCAGATCCTTACTCTCCTTCACATGTCAAATAGGTTTGAATGAGCCAGTGTCATTTTAAAACCAAACTGTGGGGCCTGTAATCAAGAGAACTGTTAAGATTTTTTCACTATCCAACTTTCTCTCATTACCCAGGCCTTCATCTTTCCTTTCCAGTTGAGTGACAGTGTCATGCAGCCTTAATTCTGACAAGTGGTCAGCATCACTTGATGTGATAGAGCCGCCAGACAAGCCAGTGATGGCTTTCTCTTCCTACGTTCGTTAAGATTTCAAGAAGAAAAGGCAGATTAAGGTAGCAGAGTAGAGGTGATTGGAGCATGTTTTACCCCCGCGTGTTATGTCGAGCGCTAACCTTTTCAGCTGAAACAAACAAATCACTGAGTGTGAGTGCAAACAGGGGATATTTGGTGAGTGTGTCTGCATGTGCTGTTTGGTAAGTGCAAGGAAAAAGTGGGGTGAGGGTTGTTGGGGAAAGGGCGACTGAGAGGAAGTTGACATAACTGAAGACAAGCACTTCTTGCTAACTTTGTTATCTCCAGTTAGGCAGTGTATCAGACTGACTCCTCTCTGCTCTACAAAGATGTGTGAGTGCTCAAGGGAAAATAACCGAAGGTTTTCTAAAACTTACGAAAATGTCAAAGTGGAGGTAAAAAAAGGAAAAGGTAATATTTGAGTTAAAGGACAGTTTACCTTAATAGTCTGGGAGAAGTTAATCAGTCGTTTTTTTAAGTGGCTGTTGCAGAAACCGTTGATAAGAGCTGTATTAGTGTGCAGAGTCCAATTTGGCTTGTCTGCCTGCACACAAACCATTATACCCCGTTTCTCAATGTTTCTCAGGAAGAGAGAAGAGGCAGACTTACTAAATAGGGATGAATATTGCCTCAGAATTTTGCAGACATTACTTCTTGTGGATTTCTTAAAGTTCCCATGACATGGTGCTCTTTGGATGCTTTTATATAGACCTTAGTGCTCCCCTAATTCTGTATCTGAAGTCTCTTTCATATAGACCTCAGTGGTCCCCTAATACTGTATCTGAAGTCTCTTTTATATAGACCTTAGTGGTCCCTAATACTGTATC